>NC_072004.2:71101100-71411700 GCF_028885655.2 Pongo abelii | reverse complement strand
TGTGTCCAGGTGCTGCAGGCCCCAGTGCTGCCAGTCTGTGTGCTGCCAGCCCACCTGCTGCCGTCCCAGCTGCTGCCGCCCCTCTTGCTGTGAATCCAGCTGCTACCGCCCCTGCTGCTGCCGCCCCTGCTGCTGCCTGCGTCCAGTCTGTGGCCGAGTCTCCTGCCACACCACTTGCTATCGCCCAACCTGTGTCATTTCCACCTGCCCCCGTCCCTTGTGCTGTGCCTCCTCTTGCTGCTGAGCTCCTTTCCTGAACCTATCTCCTCCCCTTCAGCTCACTCATCACAGAAGCAGACCTGGTGCATCTCATAGACAACTCAGGAGAGGCCATTCCCACCAACTGTGTGTCCATATCCTGGACATATATCTAGGATATATGTCCTGGCTATACATCTAGAATATATGTTCCCCATGTTGACCCAAGTGTGAAATTAGATGTTATTTACAGAAATAAATTAATCGAATTTACCAAATTTTGTACCTTATATTTGTATTTATGGATACCAAGTTCTTCTGTCCCAAACATGGAAGTTCTTGCAGGGTAACTCAGGGCAATGATGTCTCACTCTCAGATTTGAAAGTCTGATTGTTTCACCCTGTATTTCCTTTTACAGCAATGTTTCTGTATCTTATTTTTGCTGCCTCTGAATAAAACTCCACTTTCATCACATAGAAATACAATGTTCTTTTTGTGTTGCTTTGTAATGATTGTCCTTAGTTCCTGAGAAATTCCACCCAAAACACAACTGAACGAATCCTATTCTTGCTCTCACTCACCTTCAAGAAAATCCCAACATGTAACGACTTAAAAAAAAATGGCAATACATGGATGTTTCCAAAAGTATTGAAAAAAATAAAGATTTTAAGTTAAGTTTTTTATGAATATGAAGAAGGGTTATATCCCACAGCTAAATTTTCTTAAATATTTTTGAAAGTGTATCTTTCCCTACAATCTCACTCCTCTCTTATTTGCTTTATTTTTCCATTTCCCTCCTCCACCCATGCCCCCCGATCCTGTTATCTTGTTCTGCCCTTATCTCTTTTATCCCATTCTTGTAAAACCAGAGGCTACTCTTTAAGGTTTATCCATCTCTCATGTAATTCAACTTATCACACTCTCAGCTGCTTTAATTTCATCTCCATCCATTAACAACAAAATAATTACCTTTAGGGAAAATCAATCTTCTGAGAAGTTGGGGAATTGCAGAAAATGTAAAATACTCAAATTTTAGTATTTTTCCTACCTTAATGACTTTTCTGTGGTGTGTATTTAACAGCATGGTCTTGGGGCACATGGTCTTGGTCAATACATTCTACAAAAATAAATTTTCATAGAGAAATATTGGGACTTAGAAGAAACCAACTAACGGAATATTTTGGTTCTTAGTTAAACCCAGAATATGGTCTATAAACTCCATCCTAGGGGGAAAATGGTGAAAATAAATTTTACGTCAATTCAAGCTAGTAAAAGCAGGAGAAACATTTAGAAAGTTCTGTACTAAATGCATATTCTAGGAGTTAAAGGTCCAGTAAATAATGTAGTGGTATTGAATCATGAATCTTTAACTTCTGTAGGTTCTACTACATGAACAAACAATAATTTAGACTGTGTAGGGGCATTATTCCTTCACATCACTTATAGCACACAACTCCTAATGGGTCAGAGAAAGTAGGTGAAAATTAAATGAACCTTCAGTTGGTCTCAGCATATGAAATGGGACTTTGAATGCCATGGGACTGAATGTGGCTTCCTGGTCATAGGGAATAAGTGTCTGAGAATAAGATATCTATGCCCTGAGCTGTGGGACACTCCATCACTTGTAAGTTGAAAACAAAGAAACAGAAACCACAGGAGACTGGAAAGGAATCACCAGAGAAGTAAGACAACAACTAGCAGAGTGCAAGGTCCAAAATCCCCATGAAGGAAAGAGTGGTCACTTGAAAAAGTAAAGGACACTCATAGGTGGGAATTGAACAATGAGAACACTTGGACACAGGACAGGGAACATCACACACAGGGTGGGGAACATCACACACCAGGGCCTGTTGGGGGGTGGGGGGCTGGGGGAGAGATAGTATTAGGAGAAATACCTAATGTAAATGATGAGTTGATGGGTGCAGCAAACCAACATGGCACATGTATACCTATGTAACAAGCTTGCACGTTGTGCACATGTACCCTAGAACATAAAGTATAATTTAAAAAAATTAAAAGACAGAATTCCACTTCCAGTTGTGACAAAGTAACTGATAGAAGATTCAACCTCTCAGTAGGAATGACTCTGACAATTAGACAAAACTAAGAAAACAGTTGTTTATGAGCATTGGGAGTTGACTTATGCAGGCAGTATTTGAGGGATCATGGTCTCAGAAAAAAATTAAATTCCTTCAGCTGAAAGACAAGATCACTTCCAGCCTCTACAGTTTTTCATATATAATTTCTGAATTTCTGGCATTCAATTAAAAAAATTACCAAGCATGCCAAAAAAAATGACTAAATGAGCAAAATCAAGAAGAAAAAAAGAAAATAGAGCCAAGGATGATCTACATACAGGTACTAACACTGACTTTAGAATACTTACAATTAATATGTTTGAAATAATAGATTAAAAATGTAAATTTTATTAAAGAAGTAGAATCTATTTTTAAAAAGTTCAGTGAAAATTCTAGAACCAAAAAACTCAAAAACTGAAATTAAGAATTCAATAAATAAGTTTAACAGAAGATTAGGCAGAAGAGAGGAACAGCAAAATGGAAGTAGAAAATATTCACATTGGAATGCAGAGAGAAGAAAAGTTTTAAAATGGAGAAAATAGCATAAGACACACTTGGAGCATAGTGAAAAGTCTAACATACATGTAAATTGGAGTCCCAGAAAGAGAGGAGAGAGAATGGAGAAGTTATAAACAAAGAGATACTGGAGGGCAATTTGAAACAATTGATGACAGACCTCAAGTCACAGATTCTAGAACATCTCTGAACCCAAGCAGAGTGAATAAAAAGAAAAACAACATGTAGGCACATCAAGGAAAGTTGTTGAAAACCAAAGATAAAAAGAAAATCATAAACATAACAAGAAATGGATACAGCCATTATAGAAAACAGTATGGAAGTTTCTTTGAAAATTACAATAGATCTACCATATAAAATCTAGCAATTCCACTTCTAGGTATATATGTGAAGGTAAAAAAATCAGTATCCTGGAGTTATCTGCACTCTCATGTTTACTGCAACATTATTCTCAACAGCCAGGATATGGATTCAGTATGTGTCCATTGAAGGATGAATGGAGATATATAACACATACACACACACACACATCATATATAATAATATTAATATATGTTAAAGCATACATATAAAGAAATATTATTCAGCTTTAAAAAAGGAAATTCTGCCATTTGTGACAACAATGGATGAGCCTGGAGGATATTATGCTAAGTGAAATAAGGCAAACACGGAAGGAAAAGTACTGCATGATATCACTTATATGTGGAACCTTAAAAAAAGTGAAACTCACAAAAGCGGAGAGTAGAATGGTGGTTATTAGGGGCAGGAAGGTGAGGGAAATTAGAAGATATCTGTCAAAGGGTACAAGGTTACAGTTATGTAAAATGAATAAATTCTAAAAATTTAATGTACAGCATGGTGACTACAGTTAATACTGTACTGTATGCTTGAAACTTGCTAAGAGAGTAGATGTTAAGTGTTTTCACACACACACACACACACAAAGGCAACTAACTATGTGAGGCAATGAATATGTTGATTAGCTTGCCTTTAGTAATCATTTTACAATGTATATCAAAACATTGTGTTGTACACCTTAAATTATATATATATATAATTTTATAATAAAATAATAAAATAAGTAAAAGCAACAGGGGAAAAAACAACATACACTTTTCCAAAAAGAGCAGGAAGCCTAAAACCCAACTGAAATAATGGAAGTGAGAAGACGACGAAGAGACATCTTGTGAAGGGAAACACTGCTAATAGAGAATTATATGCCCAGAGAAACAAAAAAGATAATGAAATTAAGTTATTTTCAGGAAAACAGAAATGAGAGAATAGGTTAACAGAAAACTTTGCTAAAAGAAAAAGACTAGGCCAGGATCTGTGGCTAACGCCTGTAATCCCAGCACTTTGGGAGGCCGAGGTGGGTGGATCACTTTGAGGCCAGGAGTTCGAGACCAGCCTGACCAACATGGTGAAACCCCATCTCTAGTAAAAATACAAAAATTAGCTGGGCATGGTGGCAGGCGCCTGTAATACCAGCTACTCAGGAGACTGAGGTGGGAGGATTGCTCGAACCCAGGAGGCAGAGGTTGCAGTGAGCTGAGATTGCACTACTGCACTCCAGGCTGGGCGACAGAGCGAGACTCTGTTTCAAAAAATAAAAATAAAAACAAAAACAAAAAACAAAAGAAAGCGTTCAAGTAGAAGGAAAGTGATAGGAAGGATGGTTCCAACAAAGGGTAATTCTACGTTGTTCTTTTCCAAATCAGTCATTTTCTATATTCCATTTCTTCATTATGATTTTCATTTTTACATTTTTATTTATTATACTTTAAGTTCTGAGATACATGTGCAGAACTTGCAGGTTTGTTGCATAAGTATACACGTGCCATGGTGGTTTGCTGCACTCATCAACCCATCACCTAGGTGTTTTTTTTTTTTTTTTTTTTTTTGAGACAGACTCTTGCTCCATCACCAGGCTGGAGTGCAGTGGCCCGATCTCAGCTCACTGCAACCTCCACTTCCTGGGTTCAAGCAGTTCTCCCGCTTCAGCCTCCCAAGTAGCTGGGACTACAGGTGCACACCACCATGCCCAGATAATTTTTGTATTTTTAGTACAGACGTGGTTTCACCATGTTTGCCAGGATGGTCTCAATCTCCTGACCTCGTGATCTGCCCATCTCAGCCTCCCAAAGTGCTGGGATTACAGGCATGAGCCACTGCACCCTGCCCATCATCTAGGTTTTAAGCCCCACATGCATTAGGTAATTGTCCTAATGCTCTCTCTCCCCTTGCCCCCCACCCCCAGATTTCCATTTTTTGTTTACCTTTTAAACCCATTTATATATAGTCTCCTTCAGAATTTTCAGTTATCTCAATTCCCGGGGGTTGTATTCCCTTTTCCTGTGTCTACTATGCTACTCATGATAAATTATTTTCTTAAGTATTTTGTAATATTTGCCTGTGCATTTATCTTATGCAGAAATTGACCCCTGTGGGGCATCCCATGCAATCTGTGTGTGGTTTCTTAGAGGTTTATTTTTCCTTGTGCTTAATGCTTTTTTATTTTTATATTTTTTTCTTTTTGGGGTGTTCTTTCTGTGTGCTATTCCTTTTGCTTTTGTTTCTGATTATTTCAAGGACATGCACTATTTAGTATCAGCAGTTTCTCACCTTGAGGTTCCTCCGCCATGCATATAGTATGAATTAGGAAGCTTGGTGATATTGCATGGTTTAGTTGTTCATGACTTTATTACCACATAAAATTCCTGTAGGCAGACTAAGGTTTTCTTGTCTCCATCTTATGCACAAGAATGCTTTCAGAATGTAAACTCTAAGTTCACATTCTTCTCTTTTGACATCAAAGGGATCTTGGCATCATGAGAACAATCTGCCCAAACAGTGTTCTTAAGAATGTAAACTTTATATAAGGGTCTTATTTCCTAGATCCTGCCTGGTGATAGTTTCAGGTCCCATTTCTTGTACCTGCCTGAGTTTTAACCACCAGCCTCCAGTTCTGAGAGCATCTAACTGGATGCCAAACCTTCCCACAAGCCGCAGGACATCAGCTAGTGTTTGCCATTTGAGTTCCCTCTTAGTTTCTGACAAATGAGAATTTTTCTCTACTTTTCTCAAGTTCAACTACGATTGAATTTTTAAAAAAATCTCTGAAGCATTTATATTTACTCGTACCAGGAAGTGGGTCTGTCAGTATCAACTCAGTCAGCTACATTGCCAGAAGTTCTTTATTTTCAGATACCCAAGGAGATGAAAGATTTACTGTGTTAGAAATATTTTTAAAGGGTTTTTATAGTAGATGCTCCTATGAAGTAAATTTTATTATGTACTTCAGCATTTCCTCCAAAAGACCCAAACTCCTCACTCTTATTATACTAACAATTGTTAAGTTTAGCCTAAAGCTGCCTCTTTACGTATTTTAGGTTTGGCATAAACGTTTCTCCACGCATAGTAAACTGTAACCTAACTGGATATGTAAACAAACTATAACCTACCTTTCCAGTAAGTATCCAAGTCCACAGCAGCCCAGTTCTTGTCAATCACAGACGCCAACTGTTTAAACCATGTTCAACTAAAGCAAACGTTGAGCTCTAACCAACCCAGCTATTTCTGTCCCTCACTTTGGTTTTCTGTACATCACTGTCTTTTTCCTTTTTTTTCTTTTTTTTTTTTAGATTAGGGCTACTTTTAATAATTGAGGTGTGTGATCATAACTCAATTATTCATCTTAATCTTCAGATATTTAGTAGAACATCATATGGTCTCAGTTGCAACTACTCAAATCACTTTCCTTTTTCTATCCATAAATGTTGTTTAACCAAATGGAAGCCAAGGAGTTGCTCTGAACCTGTGCTGGTCTGGGAGCTTCCCAATTCATGAATTATTCTTTGAAGAATTAAAATCTGTTAAATTTAATTTGCCTAAATTTTTCTTTTAACACGCCAAAGAAAAAATACTTTTTCAATCCTAATTCATTTTACTTTTAAACTTTTTTCATTTTTGAAAATATTTCAAACTTACAGAATAGTTATAAGAGTAAAGAATTCCTTATGCCATATAGTCTTCACCTAGATTCAACATTTGGCCACATTTGATTTCTCTCTCTCTAGAGAGATGACATGGATAGAGATAGACTTATGTCCTAAGACTAAGGACATTTTCATGTATAACCACAGTAAAGATATCAATTAAACTGAATGTTGATGCAATATTATTACCTAATATACATGCTATATCCAAATGTTGCCATTTTTCCAATATATCCTATAGAGCAATTTTTATCCATGTTCGTACATTGCATTTAGCTATCATATCTCCTTACTTTATTTAGACCTGAAATACTTGCTCAGACTGTCTTTATATTAGACGGCACTAATATTTTTGAAGATAGCAGGCCAGTCATTATGTGGAATATTTCTTAGTCTGAGTTTATCTGATGTTTCCTCATGCTTATATTCAGGTTTTGCATTTTAACAGAAATATTGCATAAGTAATGTGTCCTTTCAGAGTGTGACTTCAGGAGACACATGCTAGTTTGACCATTATTAATGCTGCTAACTTTGATCCTGTGATTAAGGGTATGTTCTCAAGTTTCTCCACAGTAAAGTTAACATTTTCCCTTTGAAATTAATAAACAGTTATTGGGAAAATATTTTGAAGTGTGCAAATATCCTGCTCCCCATCAAACTTCCACCCAATAGTTATAGCATTCATTGATGATATTTACTTGATCAAGTTTTATTATAATGGCTGTAAATGGTGATTTGAAACTCCTTTATTCCTTCTACACTTACTCATTGACATTCTACTGTCATGGATAACTTTCCATCTTCCTTTTTTAACTTCTCCATTTAATTCATATCAATATGGACTCATCAATCCTTAATTTTATTTGATGGGTTGTAATCTATTACTGCCAATATTCATTTTGGTGCCCAAGTCCCATATTAGGCCAGTGAGAGTTTATTCAGAGTAACTCCAAATGCCTATTAATATTTTAAAACAATGAGTCATTATTAACAGTTTCAAATTGAATAGACGAAATGATACCTGCTGCATACTTTGAAGAAGTCTAGAGAGTCCACTATCTAATGAGCATTTATGACTCACAAATAGGATATGTCTTCCTCATTGCTCACCGGTAACTAACTCAGAAAGATGAGCTTGTTTCTTTTTATTTCCCTACTCTAATTCTGCTTCTCTTTGACATCAAAAGAGATCTTGGCATCATGAGAACAATTTGCCCAAACAGGATCATGGCATGATACACAGATCACAGGTACATACCAGTGACTGAATCCATGTGATGGGCCATCTTGAGAAGACACAGTAGACAAAGAAATAGGCAAGATAATTCTGTGAGAAAGTCCAGATTGGAAAATCTTAACACACTAAGAAAGGGAAATCATATTTTCCTTCATCTTAAAATATTTAGCCAGAAAAACGTAATGATCTAATTTCATGTATAGTGTGTAGGTGTGTTTTAAACTTTCCCTCTACTCTCTAGATCTGAGAATTTGAGTGTCTGGAAAAAAGTGACAGCAGACAGATCAACAGGAGAAAAGGCATACAAATTTATTACACAGATGTGCAGAGCCTCACAAACTATAAGACTTGAAGAAGGGCCAATGATTGAAGTTTGTATAGCATCAGAATAGGGTCTTGGGGATTCTTAGGGGAGGTGTCCACAAGCTACGGGAAGGTGAGGGAAAGAAATGTATGGTGAATGAAGGCTGTCTTGCTATGTAGGTAAAGTCTTTCAGGCAAAGCCTCTCTGGGGTGATGTCAACATTTAGCCTCTTTTCCTGTTATGTATCTTTCCTGGATGTCTTCAGGCAGATATGTGAACCTCAGAGAAAACCTCTGCTTATAGCTGCTCTTCCCCACAATTCCCCAATCAACGTACCAAAGAATCATATTTTGGGGTTTTGTTTTCTGAGCCCCAACATCTCCATAAGAAAATAAAGTAGGAAATGATCCAGGACATGGTCACAGCTGCTTCAGCAGAGTACAGAAAAGGACAGGTAGCAAAGGGACTTTGGAATTTACTAAGCTCACTCTCTTACTAATATGTATATTTAGAATTGTTATATCTTCTTGCTGAATTGATCCCTTTATTATTATATAATGACCTCCTTTCTCTGTTTTTACTGTTGTTGATTTTAAGTTTGTTTTATCTGTTATAAGTATAGCTACCCCTGCTGGAAAAATAAGCTCATAATGGTCAAAATTGAGACATAACGTTATAAAAGCCTTGAATTTTAAAGAAAAACATAATAATCATTTAAAGAAAAATAAACATTTGAACATCCAGGCAAAATGTCCATGTCAACTAGAAGGAAATAAAACTAGCTTGTTTTCACACATTTTGATGAAAATGTCAGAAGATAATAGAGTAATGCTCAAGGAAAGAAAATGTGAGGCAAAGATTTTAAATTCAGCCAAACTGAACTTCAGGTATAAAGGCCACAAATAAACTATTATAAACATGAAAAAACCCAGTGAATATTCTCCCCCATGGGTGTATCCTGAAGAATCTATTAACAAGTGACCTTCATAAAATCAGATGACTAAAGATACTGGAAGGACATCTACACGAGGTCTGGATCGATATATATCCTTTGGAACTAAGAACAGAATGAACGATAAGCCTAAGAGAGGAAGTGTGATAAATAACAGCTGTGTACTGACACTGTCGATACAGCACAACTACCAAAACAGGAAGGAAAAGGAGAGCAAATATATAAAGTAGAAGTTTGCTGATTGCCTTATAGATATTAACCAGGAATTCAAATCTCATGCTCAGGGAGTGAGGAATAAAGAGGTAACTAGATAATTTCAATATTTCTGTAAGCAGAGAATCAACTGACAGTAGCTAAAAAATAGAGCTCATGAGGTATATAAAGGTAACCATTAGTACAAAATACAAACATTCCTAAATACCAAAAGGCACGCTGAGAAAGAGAGAGAATTTAAAAGGTGAAAGATTAGAATTTTAAAAGTGAAAGACAGAGAGATAGAAAGATAAAGAGACAGGCGAGAGAAATATTTAACAAATATATAAAGATAGCTTATTATATATCACTATTATATATAAGTATAATAAAAATGACATAATTAAAGTTAAGCATATTGATTATATCCATACATATAATAGGCTCAACTCACTTTAAAAAAAGATTTTCAGTTTGGCTTATGAAAAGGAAAGCTCAGCATTATGCTGTCTATAAAGAGACACAAGTGAATCAACAAGCATCAGAAGGTTAAAAATGAAAAGGTAAAGACAGAGATACATATAATGAAAATGCAAATGGAAGAAAGCAGGGGCCACAATTCTTATATCCCACAAGTTAGATTTACACAAAAAGCATTGCAGAAGACAAAGTAGGAAAAAGTATTATGCTAAAGGCTACAATCAACATGTAAATATAGAGATAAAACTTCACATACAGAAGCTACAGTTAATATAAGAATAAAAATAAGACAAGCCAATAATCAAATACTCTAATCCACTATGGAATTAATGACAGAAAACTGTGGAGAAAAATTAATAAGAATATTATTTTATGTTTTTGTTTGCTTTGTCGAAGATCAGTTGGCTGTAAGTATTTGAGTTTATTTCTGGTTTCTCTATTCTGTTCCACTGATCCATGTGCCTATTTTTATACTAGTACCACACTGTTTTGATGACTATGGCCTTAGAATGTAGTTTGAAATCAGATAGTGTGATGCCTCCAGATTTGTTCTTTTTGCTTAGTCTTGCTTTGGTTACGTGGGCTCTTTTTTGGTTCCATATGAATTTTAGAATTGTTTTTTCCGACTGTGAAGAATGATGGTGGTATTTTGATGGGGATGGCATTGAATTTGTAGACTGCTTTTGGCAGTATGATCATTTTCACAATATTGATTCTACTCATCCGTGAGCATTGGATGTGTTTCCATTTGTTTCTGTCGTCTATGATTTCTTTCAACAGTGTTTTGTAGTTTTCCTTGTAAAGGTCTTTTGACTCCTTTGTTAAGTATATTCCTAAGTTGTTTTTTTTTTTTTTTTTTTGCAGCTATTGTTGAAGGAGTTGAGTTCTTGATTTGATTCTCCGCTTGGTCGCTGTTGGTGTATAGAAGAGCTGGTGATTTGTGTACATTAATCTTATATCTGGAAATTTTGCTGAATTCTTTCATCAGTTCTAGGAGCTTTCTGGAGGAATCCTTAGAGTTTTCAAGGTGAACAACCTACTGTCAGCAAACAGGGATAGTTTGACTTCCTCTTTACCGATTTGGATGCCCTTTATTTCTTTCTCTTGTCTGATTGCTCTGGCTAGGGCTTCCAGTACTATGTTGAAGAAGAGTGGTGAGAATGGGCACCCTTGTCTTGTTTCTGTTCTCAGAGGGAATGCATTCAACATTTCCCCATTCAGTATTATGTTGGCTGTGGGTTTGTCATAGATGGCTTTTATTACATTAAGGTATGTCCCCTGTATGCTGATTTTGCTGAGGGTTTTAATAATAAAGGGATGCTGGATTTTGTCAAATGCTTTTTCTGCATCTATTGAGATGATCATGTGATTGTTGTTTTTAATTTTGTTTATGTGGTGTATCACATTTATTGAGTTGCATATGTTAAACCATCCCTGCATCCCTGGTATGAAACCCACTTGATTATGGTGGATTATCTTTTTGATATGTTGTTAGATTCAGTTAGCTAGTATTTTGTTAAGGATTTTAACATCTGTATTCATCAAGGATATTGGTCTGTAGTTTTCTTTGTTGGTTATGTCATTTTCTGGTTTTGGTATTAGGGTGATGCTGGCTTCATAGAATGAATTAGGGAGGATTCCTTAATAGTCTATCTTGTGGAATAGTGTCAAAAGGATTGTTACCAATTCTTCTTTGAATGTCTAGTAGAATTCTGCTGTGAATCTGACTAGTCCTGGACTTTTTTCTGTTGGTAATTTTTTAATTACCGTTCAATCTCACTGGTTGTTATTGGTCTGTTCAGGGTATCTAATTCTTCCCGATTTAAGTTAGGAGGGTTGTATTTTTCCCTGAATTTATCCATCTCTTCTAGGTTTTCTAGTTTATGTGCATAAAGGTGTTTATAGTAACCTTGAATGATCTTTTGTGTTTGTGTGGTGTCAGTTGTAATAGCTCACATTTCATTTCTTAGTGAGGTTATTTAGATTTTTTCTCCTCTTTTCTTGGTTAATCTTGCTAATGGAACATCATTCAAAGCTGACCAAAGTATTTTTTTTAACTCCTGTCAAAATGAACCTGTGGGTTCCAGTTCATATCCCCATTGGTGCTCAAATAACAAACTTCAAGTTGGTCTCTGGCTACTTTTGACACGAATCTAGTAGATTTTTTTTTATATATATAATAAGCTATTCCAAGTTCATTTGTATAGTTCCTTACCCACACTTATATTCAGCCATTTCTCCAAGGAACCCCTGTTCCTTGTAGTCAATATGGCATTTGGGATGAAAGATTGAAATGTAAAAATGATGAGTATTACTAAATTGATTATTTTCTCTCAACTTTTTCAGTGTCCACAACTAGAAAATATTTACTTAAAAGATAAAGTACATCAACATTTCTAATGATAATTACAGGATTTTTACTTAGCCTCATATCTTTTTCCTAAATCTCTTTTATTCCTTGCCAAAAATAACAGTTCCTTGATGTAATTACTCATTTTCTTTATTACATAATGCTTGCACAACAATCTTGGAATAATATTGCCAATACTAATAACAACAGTATAGTTATTGTAAACAAACTTAACAGGTGTTTGAAAAAAACATTTCGGCCTTGGGATAGTTACTTTCTCTGAAGTTATGCCTAGATATACAGTTAGATTCCATTGTTGTGGTGGTGGTTTTAGTGATTTTGAGAGATTTTTAAAACTTAATATTTTTATAAGTATGTAAAATATTTACATGGGTGCAAAGTCAAAGCTACAGAAAAAGATACATTCAAAAATAATCTAGTGTCTGTTTCTATCTTCTCTATTCTATTCCCTCCATCCTCTATGGGTCAATTTTTAAAAAACAAACATGGACCGGGTGCGGTGGCTCACGCCTGTAATCTCAGCACTTTGTGAGGCTGAGGCAGGTGAATCATGAGGTCAGGTGTTCAAGACCAGCCTGGCCAAGATGGTGAAACCCCATGTCTATTAAAAATACAAAAATTAACCAGGCGTGGTGGTGGGTGCCTGTAATCCCAGTTACTCAGGAGGCTGAGGCAGAGAATTGCTTGAACACAGGAGGTGGAGGTTGCAGTGAGCCAAGATTGCGCCATTGCACTCCAGCCTGGGTGACAAAGTGAGACTCTGTTTCAGACAACAACAACAACAACAACACCACCACCACCAAATATGGTTGATTCTTCCATTATTTTTTTCTTTGTTTTTCAGCTACATTAAGTTACAATTCACATATAATAAATAAACTGCATATACTTAAAATGCACAATTTGATGTTTTGACAGAAGTCCCTCTTTCCTGTTTTCTCATCTCCTGTCTGTATTCTTCTGTCATTTTTTAAAGTGTAAGCAAATATACTTTCGATATTTATATCCTGGATTTTTAAAACATTGTTGTAGAACAATAGTACACATTTTTCTCCACTGCTTTATCGTCTCCTAACAATATCTACTGGAGATTAATTTATAGCAGCCTATAGAGACACTCCTTATTCCTTTTGACAGCTGCAAAGTACTCCATCATGGGAAGGCACCACAGTTTATTCACCAGTACCCTATTGAAGGATACCTGGGTTGTATCCAGTGTTGTTGTAGTTTTTAGTTTTTTTCCCAAATAGAACTGTTATGAATTGTCTTGTGCAATATCTTTCATATATTTACCCGAGTATCTTTCAGATATTTTATGGAATTGGGATAGCTGAGTCAAAGAATAATGCTGCTAGTTATTGCCAAACCTTCACAAGAAAAATATGAGCATGCCTATTTTCACATCATCTCACTTCCAGAGAATGCTGTCAGATTTTGAATTTTTGATAATCTAACAGGTGAGAAGTATCATACCATATTATTTCATTTCTCTTATTATGCATGAGATTGAGTATATTTATATGGTGGTAAAATATTTGCATTTTATTTTCCCATTAGGCTGTTGGTCTGTTTTCTATCTATTTCCAGAAGTCTTTTTTCTTCTTCTGTCACCCAGGCTGGAGTGCAGTGGTGCAATCTTGGCTCACTGCAACCTCTGTCTCCTGGGCTCAAGCAATCCTCCCACCTTAGCTTCCTGAGTAGCTGGGACCACAGATGCATGCCACCTCGCCATTTTTTTTTTTTTTTTTGCTTTTTTGTGTTTTTTTGGTAGAGATGGGGTTTTGCCAAGTTAACCAAGTTGGTCTCAAATTCCTAAGCTCAAACAATCCACCTGCCTTGGCATCCGAAAGTGCTGGGATTACAGGTGTGAGCCACCGTGTCCACTCTCAGAAGTCTTTTATATACTATTAACCCTTTGTCTGTGATATAAATTGCTAGTCCTTTTTTTATTATTTTGTCATTTGTGTTTTTACTTTGTTTATGATGGTTTCTTACCATGCATTTTTTTTAAAATTTTACTTTAAGTTTCGGGATACATGTGCAGAACATGCAGGTTTGTTACATAGTTATACATATGCCATGATGGTTTGCTGCATCTATCAATCCGTCATCTGGGTTTTAAGCCCGACATGCATCAGGTATTTGTCCTAATGCTCTCCCTCCCCTTGTCCCTCACCCCCGACAGGCTCCAGTGTGTGATGTTTCCCTCCCTGTGTCCATGTGATCTCATTGTTCAACTCCCACTTAGGAGTGAGAACATACCTTGCATCTTTTTAATTATACATAATTGTTTTTAAATATCAGGAGAGATTTAATTGCAAAATGTTCATGCGCAAAATGTTCCTTGAACACCCTAGGAGAGACGCCCTTTCCCTGTTACAGACTGTGTGACTTCAATCTATCTGAGCCTCAGGTACCTTGGATGTAAAGAATTCAGAAAAATTGTGTCTACGTAGTAGAATCCTTGTGAAGTATAAACAAGATAACAATTATAGAGGACTCAGAAAATTCCTGACACATAGTAAGCACTCAACAAATTATAACTATTAGTATTGTTTCATCTTTCATTGGAAGTGTACAGATTAAATACATAATTGTTATTTTGTTCACTAATCACATGATTCTCTAAATAGTTGCTAAACTCTTTCCTATACATGTTTCTTATTTGCCTTGTTTAAGCTTCTGTAGGACAGAAATTAAAGCTTGATCCTTTATTTCTTTTCTCCATGTATCAAGCAAAATCTCCAACATATATTGTGAGAGAAAACAGCTTTCGAGTATGAGAAAATATACTTTCAATAACACTTCAGTTAAACACATTCAGTGGGTATCTTGACTCACCAACAAAATAGAACAAAAATGTTCCCTATGATCCACATCTCTGAAGAACATGCCAACAATAATTTATAAAGGGAACTGTCATGCCAATGTATTTTTACTTTTAAAAGCAGTGAATCGTTGCATTATATCTGTTTTAAGCTGAATAGATTCAATAACATGAAACAGGAATTTCAGTGGGATCTTTTGTATCTCACCGACCAGCCACAAAATTCAAAGGAATCACAGTATTCCTCATTATACACAAGTTACCTCCTATCACCCCCCAAAGATGAATCTTTCATCACATTTTCCTACCAGCATTCTATGTAATTTATTTTTAACCTCTTTGAGAGCAGAGGAGATTTAGTCATCATAAAATCTATTCTCAACTTATTATCCAGAAGTCAAATAAATAAAGAATTAACTTATGAAATCCAATCAAACAATGTCATGTAATGGGTCTACACATCAGAAGACACATCAGATGAAGGAAGGAGAATGAGAGCTGATTCACTTGGCTTAACCAAATTGGATAGCTCAGAATACAACAGGAAAAGGGAATGTTGCCTTTTCTATTTATGGAAATATTTACCAGATAAGCACAACTATCTAATTTACTAAAAAACAACTGATTCTCTATTAGTAATGTGCAAACCACAAGATTATTCACATGGTCATAGTAGTTCTCAGCAGGGTATAAAAAGCAAAAGAGAGAACAAGGAGAGATCAAACTCAGAACACTCACTCTCCTGGAAACCCACCGAGAACCTTCACCTTCTGACACCATGGTCAACTCCTGTTGTGGCTCTGTGTGCTCTGACCAGGGCTGTGGCCTGGAGAACTGCTGCTGCCCCAGCTGCTGCCAGACCACCTGCTGCAGGACCACCTGCTGCCGCCCCAGCTGCTGTGTGTCCAGCTGCTGCAGACCGCAGTGCTGCCAGTCTGTGTGCTGCCAGCCCACCTGCTGCCACCCCACCTGCTGCCGCCCCAGCTGCTGTCAGACCACCTGCTGCAGGACCACCTGCTGCCGCCCCAGCTGCTGCGTGTCCAGCTGCTGCAGACCCCAGTGCTGCCAGTCTGTGTGCTGCCAGCCCACCTGCTGCCGCCCCAGCTGCTGTCAGACCACCTGCTGCAGGACTACCTGCTGCCGCCCCAGCTGCAGTGTGTCCAGCTGCTGCAGACCCCAGTGCTGCCAGTCTGTGTGCTGCCAGCCCACCTGCTGCCGCCCCAGCTGCTGTGTGTCCAGCTGCTGCAGGCCCCAGTGCTGCCAGTCTGTGTGCTGCCAGCCCACCTGCTGCAAGCCCCAGTGCTGCCAGTCTGTGTGCTGCCAGCCCACCTGCTGCCACCCCAGCTGCTGCATCTCCAGCAGCTGCCACCCCTCTTGCTGTGAATCCAGCTGCTGCCGCCCCTGCTGCTGCCTGCGTCCAGTCTGTGGCCGAGTCTCCTGCCACACCACTTGCTATCGCCCAACCTGTGTCATCTCCACCTGCCCCCGCCCCTTGTGCTGTGCCTCCTCTTGCTGCTAAATCTCTGCTGTGAACACACCACTTCCTTATTACGTCCTTTCCTACAGATGAAGGCTCTCATTGCAAACATGCGACTGTTCAAGAGAATTGATCTGGGTCCCATAAGCAAACCTCATCCTTAGAAATTCTGTATTTGCATTCTACCTTTTGTCCAAACTCCCTGCCTTCCAAAGGAATTCATTGACAATCTCCTAATAAATTGACAAATTGTCCTCCAACATCCTCCCACCTCTTTGACTTCAAGACATTTATTTATCATGCCTAAGGAATTTGAAGATTGCCTCCATCATTTTTAGGGCCACAGATCTTAATGCCTCCAACCTTGAAGTCCAGTGAAGTCTCTCTCTTAAAGTCTTCTGCAAACATTTTTGTACCTTGTTATTTCCATGTACCAAAATAAACCTCTATTCTATTGGCACTGAAAATTGAATACAATTCTTATTCTCTTTTTAAAAAGGGTTTTACATTTGGGTCCTGGGTGATTACATTTAACTACACCTGTAGGGCTCACAGCACAGATTAGTCAACCTTCTAACAGAGGTCAACTGACATCGATCACTGCCTAGTTTTTTTCTAGAAAAGTCTTTTCAGGCTTAGGCAAATCAATTAGTCATTTTGTAGTTTTTAGACAAAAAGAGTGAAGCTGAAGTCATGAAATATCCATGAATATAACAACAGGGGAAACATTTTGAAAGATTGATCACAACTCATTATCTTTTAAAAAATAATTTCAACTTTCATTTTAGAATCAAAGCGTACATATTCGTATTTGTTACATGTTGTGTGATGCTGAGGTTTGGGGTATAAATGATTCTGTCACCAGGTACTGAGCAGTGGGTCATTTTTAGCCCTTCGTCTCTCCCTCTCTCCCCCTTTTTGGAGCCCCTAATTGTTCTCATCTTTGTGTCCATGTGAACCCAATGTTTAGCTCCCAGTTGTAAGTGACAACATGCAATATTTGGTTTTCTGTTCCTGGAATAATTTGCTTAAGATAATGTCCTCCAGCCACATCCATGTTGCTGCAAAGGACATAATTTCGTTCTTTTTTTATGGCTGTGTAGTACTCCACGGTGTGAAAATGTCACATGTTCTTTATCCAATGCACTGTTGATGGGCACCTAGACTGATTCCATGTCTTTACTATTGTGCACAGAGCTGTGATCTTTTAAAACGCTGTCTTTCAATTTCTTTTTTTTTCCAGTAAAAGCAGCTAATAGGTGGTTTAGCAAAGTCTGTGTATTTTCTACTGAGTCATGTGTAATGAATCCTCAGCACAAACACAGTGGATCTGCTTCATTCTGACTGGCGGAGTTTCAATGGGGAGTTCATGCTGCCATGTAGAGAGGGCCACCTCCACGGTCAGGCAGGTGATGAAATGAAGGAAGCAGGCCTGGTGAAAACTCATAGGTATGCTGGAGACTGATTTTTTTTCTTTTTGTCCAAAGTTGTGCCCTCTTTTTAGGATGCAACTATAAAGACCCACATTTCTCCCCAACTAGGGATGCCTCTAATGGGTCATCTCATCTCCAGAACTCCCTATAGGTTCATCTGAGACTTCCACTGAGATTGCCCTGCAGTTTGATTTATCCCAGTGTCAAACTTGACCTTTCTCTCACTTCCCTTCCCTTCCCCTTCCCTTCCCTTCCCTTCCCTTCCCTTCCCTTCCCTTCCCTTCCCTCCCTTTCCCTTCCCTTCCCTCCCCTCCCCTCCCCTCCCCTCCCCTCCCCTCCCCTCCCTTCCTTTCCCCAGTGTTAATCCCAAGAGCATGCTTCAATAAACCTCTTGCATGTTGCTCTCCATCTCAGTGTCTGCTTCCTGGGGAGCCCAGCCTGTCCCCCAAAACAATTTGAAACTCATGATAGCTAATTTGAGAGCTAAAATGACTGAAATGTACTTTTAATATTTTAGTTTCTGAAAGAAATAAGAATGTAAACATAATAGCAGAAAATATGTTTAACAGAATCTGTAGAAAAAAATTATGAATTTTATATAAATCACATTTATTATTTTCTAAGGATGTTTAGATCATTTATACACAAATAAATGCTCTTTAAACATTTAGACAATACAAAAGAATGTGACAATGTGACCAAAAGTAAGTTTCCCATCATGGTCTTTGCCAATCCCATTCAATACCTAATGTTACAAATTGAGATACATCCTCATTAAATGCATGCGTAACACATGCATGTATTTATTTGAAAACTTGGCTTTTGTTGCACATCTCTTGTTCTGACATTTATTCAAACATTATTTTATGTCCTTCAGGAAATGTTAACATTTTCCTTCACATAGGCTTGGCAGATTTATTTACATATTTTTCTATTTACTCTTGAGAATTATGAATACATGCTTCTTTTTTTAAATTATACTTTAAGTTCTAGGGTACAAGTGCACAATGTGCAGGTTTGTTACATATGTATACATATGCCATGTTGGTGTGCTGCACCCATTAACTCGTCATTTACATTAGGTATTTCTCCTAATGCTATCCCTCCTCCCTCCCCCCGCCCCACGACAGGCCCCAGGGTGTGATTTTTCTCCATTAAATTTTAGAGAGAATTATTGCTAGTGTATAAAAAGTCTATAGATTAGTATAAGTTCATATCTTATCTGATCTCATGATTCATACTAATACCCAGCTGACTCTCCAGGATTTTACGGGTGTGCAATCATGGTGGCCAAGTGCCTCCAGCCTCAGGCTTGTCCCCATGGTTCGTCCCCACCTGCCCACAGTGGGGGTCCTACCATTAACACAAACACTGTTAGGATTTTCTACCTTTCCTGTCTTACTTTCACCATTTCCTCACTTGTGCTTCCTGGGATCATCCCCCAAATAAATTGTGTGCACCAAGGTCTTTTTCTCAAGGTTTGCATTGGGTAGAATTTAAGCTAAGACAACAGATGATCAGCAAACATTTTTGACTGACTGATATCAAACAGAAAATAATAGTTATTTCAATCAACAAGAGTAAAACAAGGAAGCAGGAGGTGAAGGAGAACTAGTGCTACCATTTGGCGTTTACTTCCTTCCTGTCTTTTTACTGTGTGAATATAGGCATGCATGTTCAACACTGAATTCCTGGTTATCTATAAACAAGTCTCCTTCTATAAATTGAATCTTAACTTCCACAACTTTCCACATATGTTATTTATCAAGTGACATGTTACCTATCACATAAATGAGTTTAGTCTTCCTGAAATGAAATTATGATCTCTTTGTTTGGAATGATTTCCTCTCTTTTATCCAGAAGTCAAAAGATATACACATTTTTTAAAGGACCTTACATGCCTCTATGTCATCAAAAAAGCCTTCCTTCACTCAACAAACACTTACCACCAGTGTTCTCTGTGCTGAGTATCATGGTAACAAGAATAAATGTCATAGCCCATGCCTTCAGGGTATTTGCATTGCACGTGGTGGAATGACAGAAGTAAATGACTATGATACAGTAGAACGTATCAAATTATGAGCACAAGGCAGGAAATCATGATACATGAATGGGGTAGCTTATCAGGAAAGATACTATTGAGGAGGAACTATTTTAACTGGGTCTTGACACATGAGTAGGAGTTTGCAGAGTGGACAAAAAAAGATGAAACATTCCAAGAAGATGAAGCAGTTTCAGCAAGCTTAGCAAATTTTATTCTTTATGGCTTTCTTGGCTACACTAAGACATATTAGGCTTACTTTCTCTTTAACCTTGGACAAGTTTTTGTTTGTTTGTTTTAACTTTTTAATGCTTCTTTTGAGTATTCCCCTAAAAGACTAATAAGAATATAAACTAGTTCATAAGGTTGTATTAAAGAGTGAAAATGAAATAAATGTAAGATATTTGGTACAATGCCTGCTACATAGTCAATACTTCACAAGTAATATACATACCCTGAGGGTGTATGGAACTTATCCACATACTAACATTTTTTATTTTAGTTGTTTAATGAAAATAATTGTAATTCTTTTCATTTCTGCCAAACTCTGTTTGCTATCCATGTGTCTTATGACAGTATCTGCAAGAAAAAGATGAGGGTTTATCTGTTCTACACCCAGAGTACCCAATAGAATGTCTTGGATGCATGTTATTGAAGGCTTAATAATTCTAAATATTCTTCATATATAACAAATGCTTTTGTAAATGAAAAATCCATCATGCAATTTTGATGATCAAAGATTAATCAGGCTGGGTGCAGTGGCTCATGCCTGCAATCCCAACACTTTGGGAAGCCAAGGCAGGTGGATCACGGGGTCAAGAGATTGAGACCATCTTGGCCAACATGGTGAAACCCTGTCTCTACTAAAAATACAAAAGTAAGCTGGGTGTGGTGGTGCAAATCTGTAGTCCCAGCTACTCGGGAGGCTGAGGCAGAAGAATCTCTTGAACCCAGGAGGTGGAGGTTGCAGTGAGCAGAGATCATGCCACTGTACTCCAGCCTGGCGACAGATCGAGAATCTGTCAAAAAAAAAAAAAGATAAATCAAAACTTCCTACTCATAATGCATATACTGTAAGACATACAGCAAAATGTGTTTTTACCCTTTAAAGGCAGTTAGTCATGGGTAAGTACTTTCGCTGGAGGCTGTGGAATAAGATCTGACAGAGTTTAGAACTTGTTGGGATCTGACCATCTGCCCCACCATCTGAGATGCACACACGGGATCAAAGTCATCCTCATTGCAGATGGGACGTCCTTCCCCAAATGAGTCCTTCCTTCTCTTCCTTCCCAACATTTCACCTGACCAGGACATTATTTGACAACAAAAGATACATTCACATTATAAAATTCGTCCCCCATGATTTGCAGACAGCAATCTACAGGTAGGAGGGAGAGTCACATTTAAAAACAAAATGTCAGAGAGTCCTGTGACCGGTGCTTTGTAAAAGACACTGCATAGACCAGGGACAAAGGTGACCTCCCACTAATGAAGAAATATGACAAGCATTTCCAGTGGAAACACAGGAGCACAGCAGGAAAATGAAATGGGTTATTTGCTCTGTTGTGGAGTATTTAACTGGAAACACACAATTATGTGATTACATGATTAATTTTTCCAGTAAGTAAATAATAACAAGGAAATAATGACGTGGTGGCAACGGGCCTTCAGGAGGGTATAAAGGGGCTACAGGCCCAGGAGACTTCCAAACTCAAGAACTTCACTCTCCTAGAAACCCAACTAGATCCTTCACCCTGTGACACCATGGTCAACTCCTGTTGTGGCTCCGTGTGCTCTGACCAAGGCTGTGGCCAAAACCTCTGCCAGGAGACCTGCTGCCGCCCCAGCTGCTGTCAGACCACCTGCTGCAGGACCACCTGCTACCGCCCCAGCTGCTGTGTGTCCAGCTGCTGCAGGCCCCAGTGCTGCCAGGCTGTGTGCTGCCAGCCCACCTGCTGCCGCCCCAGCTGCTGCATCTCCAGCAGCTGCCACCCCTCTTGCTGTGAATCCAGCTGCTGCCGCCCCTGCTGCTGCCTGCGTCCAGTCTGTGGCCGAGTCTCCTGCCACACCACTTGCTATCGCCCAACCTGTGTCATCTCCACCTGCCCCCGCCCCATGTGCTGTGCCTCCTTTTGCTGCTGAGCCCACTGCCCTGGCTCATCTCTCCCTTCACCGCAGGCCCACAGTTGTAGACCATTCTTCTGTGCTGACTATTAGGACACATGGAGTGGGATTGATGTCATTCAGCAGGGTGGACTTCATGTTTCCAATGAGCCCATCACCATCCCACTGAATCTGTGAGAACATTCTGGTTCATTTTAAACTCCCTCCCTTGCTTTCTTTTTCTTCCAGTCATGGCACCAAATATGAAATAATTTGTAATCCACTAGCTAAGAAATTATTCCAATCCTCTAAATTCCTCATTTTTTAAAATCATTTTGAGCCTATAGGTTATCCTTCCCAATGAGGTACACATTATCTACCTTTCAAACATATTGTCTGTCAGCCTTTCAGTCATTCTTTTCTCTTGGAAAGGTAGGAGGCTGCCCCTCCCATGCTCTGCTGCTTTCTCCCTGTTCTCTCTTTGTCTCTGTTTGTTCAAGTTTGCCAGAATTTTTCTATTTTGTTAGTACTTTATCTTTATTTTGTTCAAAAAATATATTGTATTAAACTTTTCATTTAGAAATCTTTTATTGTTTTTTGCATTTTTTGTGATAATTTTCACTGAGTTTACTGATTCGTGGGGGTGAGGTGGGAATGCAGTAGAAGGGGATTCTCAAAGCATGATTCCAAAGTAAGACTTCAGGTATGAATTCATAGTGCCAAACTGCTCCAGTGTCACACATAAACTAAAATAAAATAGAAGCTTTTGATTGTTTCCATTTGATATATGGAATGGTTTGGGATAAGTAAAACCCCTAGTAATGTCACAGACAAACTAAAATAAAATAGAAGCTTTTCATTGTTTCATTTTGATGTGTGGAATGATTTGGGATAGGTAAAGCCCCAGTATTGTTGTTTGTAAGTTCATCCATGATTTTAGAACTTATGATATCATGGTAATACTCCTCACTCTTCTGTGTCAAATTTAAAAGGCACATCTCATCCTACTGCATTCCATCTTGATTCAAATCAGTTAAGGCAGACTCCAAATGTTATATAAGGGAATTTTGTTATTTTGTTGTCGATCAGTTCAGTTTCTTTAATTTGCTGTGCAAAAGAATTTGAGAGCAAATCCAAAGTAAGAGTAAGTGAAGAAGTTTGTTGCAAAGCAAAAGTACCCTTTGAGAGGAAGAGTGGGCTGCTCAGTGGGAGAGACAGCAGCTAGTGCTGTAAGAGGAATTCCTTTTATGGGAGCTATACATACATAATCATAAAATACTGGTGAGGTCAAGTGTGCAAAGGCAGACCTGCGGTTGGCACATGTGCTCAGGATCCACGTGGTCTAACACCCATCGCATGTATCATTAGCATATGAAATCTCCACATAGGGGTGTTTTTCTTGTTGCGGTTGTTTTTACTATTAAAATGAGGAAAAGGTTACTATAAGCTGAACCTTGAGCCTAGCTGTGCATGCAGGACCCCAGAGAAGTCCCTGCCCACCCTCCCACACACCCCACCCCAGGAAGGAATTTGCAGTTAAGAGTTTCTTGGGCTTTTGGTGCAAATTGGCTAGAGATTGGGAAAGCTACATCAGGATTAAAGGGCTTTTGCTCTCTTTCCCAGGTTGTACTAGGTATCAGGAACTTGTAACCCTCTGGTGGGTCTGCTGGTATTCCGTAGGACCTCTTATCTTGCAAAAGAGTTAGGCGCTGATGCACAAAGCTTCAAGTGAAAAGAACCTGCTGTGAAAGGCTCCTGCTGGGCTTCACACAGGGGACAAGTCAGTATGGCCTTGTGAACCCCCAAAATCTGAGACAGGTCTCAGTTAATTTAGAAAGTTTATTTTGCCAAGGTCGGGGATGTACACCTGTGACACAGCCTCAGGAGGTTCTGAAGACATGTGCCCAAAGTGGTCAGAGAACAGCTTGGTTTTATACATTTTAGAGAGACATGAGACATCAATCAACATATGTAAGATGAACAGTGGTTCGGTCCGGAAAAGGCGGGACAACTCTAAGCGGGGAGGGGCTTCCAGGTCATAGGTAGATAAGAGACAAATGGTTGCTTTCTTTAGAGTTTCTGATTAGCCTTTCCAAAGGAGGCAATCAGATATGCATTGAACTCAGTGAGCAGAGGGGTGACTAGGAATAGAATGGGAAGCAGGTTTGCCCTAAGCAGTTCCCAGCTTGACTTTCCCTTTTACCTTAGTGATTTCAGGGCCCCCAGGTTTATTTTCCTTTCACATTTCCCCTCTTTTCTTCCTAAAAATCTTTTTGAGAAAGCATTTTAGAAGAAAGTCAGTCTTTGGTATCAAGTTTCATCTGATATCTCATGGCTAGGATTGTTTATTCCTAGACAGATAATTCCTGAGTTATTAGGAAAGTTCATTTTTAGCAGGTTGTGAAGTTTCATGTCCTATGAAGGGAAAATAGGGGGAGGAAGGGAGAAAAACAAAAATAAACAAAAGAACAATCCTGGAAAATCAATATGGGCCACATTACTCTGAAGTCCATACATCAGTAGGCAGGTATGAAAGTGGCTTATGTATGTAAACAGGTTGCTGATATTTTCTTCTGAAGTTTAAATTCTCTAGCTTCAGTTCGCAGGGCTTTACAAAAGCACAGATGAGTTTTCAGTGACTCCAAATTAGGAAAAATGGGGGAAAGAAGAAGAAAAAAAAACTGAAAACAATCTTTTGAAGGCTTGTACCCAAGAAAAATTAGAATTCAGTCCAAACTGTAGAAAATAATAAAAATGGAAAAACATTAGGCAAGACTAGAATCTAACAACAGGTGTACTATCATTTTTTGAAACATAATTCTTCTCTCTCCTGTTTCCCATTTTTACTAAAGACAAATCATGGCAGGGCTGATTTTCTTTATTATACTTGACCTGACTATTTGTATACAGCACAGCCATAGTAATAATTTTTTTTGCATAAGCTTTTAAATTGGCTTTGATGGAAGTGAAGCAGAATGTTTCCCTGACCCCTTTGTGGGACTTGTGACAGGGGTGCCTCATTTATTCAGCCTGCCACTCTCAACTCCTTGCAGGAGGGAGCATGCAAGCAAATGAGGCAGGAACTGGAGTGCATGTGTGCTGGAATAGGCACTGCATCACGGTGAGGTCAAACTTCACTCGCTGGGACCTGCTGCAGTCCCCTGCTTGTGGGAGGAAGCATGCAGGTGAATAGGTGCAGGAGCCAGAGTGAGTGCTTTTGGCCACCGGCAGGAGCAAACTCTATGTGGGCCCCACAGCAGCATCTAGGTGAGGGTGCCTGCCACCCCCATAGCCCCAGAGTACATGTTACAGTGCTCTTTTAACTCTGCCTTCCATGGATGGCTTAAGTGTTAACAGCTCAGTGAGCCCTCTGCCTTTTTGTGTGAGGCAGCTGCCCTCCACCAGCAAGGGCAGAGGGCCAGTGTGACAGCCTTTTGTATCTGCTCTCTTGGCTCACAAGCTCTTGTCTTGTGTCCAGGAAAAGTGAGGTCACATGAACCAATCAAAGGATGGTAAATATGGGGGATTTTGTTGCTAATGAAAGTGGCTCTTAGCAGGAAGGGGAGCTGAAAAAGGATGGGGTGGGTGGGTAATCTTCCCCAAAGTTAGGCTGTATCCAGCCGGATTCTTCTCCAAGGTTACGCCATCAAGCTGTCCCTCTGCAATCAAGCTGCTTCTCTCTGACGTCCAGCTGTAGTCCCCAACGTCCAGCTGCTTCTTGCCTCTGCCAGCTCAGTCTGGCATCTTCATAGGCACAGGATGGGAAAGGATGGGGCCATGAGTGGTTTAGAAAAAGGCAACTTTCAAGCAGGAAAATAGGGATGTAAGTTCTCACTTTGGGCCGTGGTTTAAGGCTTTTCAGCTTGAAGGTGGGGTTTTGTCAGGGACCTACCCTTTTCTGCCTAGAATTTCTCAGCCCCCTGTCCCTATCAGAACTTTGTTCCATAGAAGGAATTTCGGATAAGACTTTTGGAAAGCTGAGCCTAGCCATGGATTTGTACCATCAAATACCTATGAGTTGGATGAATTCCTCTCCTCTTGAGGTTCCAAGATAAACTTGGGGCTCCTGGAACTGTTAGAAAGTGACATGCTTTACTTACCACAGGTCAGGAACCCTGTACAGGGACTGTGTAGGTAAGGTATGAGGGCAGTTCTCCCAAGGGGCTTTTATTGGCTCCATAAGTCAAGTTTGATTCCTTAAAAGAGAGCACACCATTCCAGTCAAAGCCTTGGTAAAATGACCAATTTCTCCAATTGTGTCCTGTTACAAATGAAAACAGATTCTTATTGCACTTATGCAAATAACTGTATTGCCATAAGTTAAGAATACTCACAGATGGTTTCCAGTTATGGGGAAAATCAGGTAGAGAGAAACAAATATGTTCCAAATATTTTTCACAGGAGTATACTAACTTGTTAAAAGCTGACAACAGCTCAAATAAAAGTTTCCTTGACTGAAGAAAAGAAAACAAGGATCAGCAACATTTTAAGCAAAAAGTCAAAAAGATTACTTTGCTCTTCTATTAGGTCAGTTCATGCAGTTAATTCCTGTTCTGCTTGATATTCATGAACATTTCAGGTCTCCATGAGTTCTGAAAGCTTTTCCTCCATTCTGATGTCACAATCTCCAAAGTTATTAGAAACTTGCCTTCAAGAACACGTTAAACTTTTATATCTGATTATAAAACCATCTTCTAAAGAGGACTAAAACAAGACAACAATTGTCCATGGATGACAAAAAGTTTTAGGGCAGCCATAGTCGAAGACACAATTGAGAAGAAAATTTGTTACCACCGTGGCACACAATAATTTAATATAACAATTATAATCATTACTGATAATGTACACCAGGTCATATCAGAACTACAGGAGTTTCCCATAATTTTGGTGCACATACCAATAACATTTTTGTACAAATACAGCCGAAAGAAAAGCAAACACCATTTTATATTTGACAATGCTTCCTATATAATTTTTATACCAAATAAGTCAATTATTTCATTTTTGGACTTGAGGGAAACTAGTATCTTAAAGGATAAATTAGGTCAGAAAAATACATAACTTGTAATTTGATTCTGGAAAGTTTGCCAAATATCAAAAGTTTAAAATACTTGATATGACAGGTCATCATAAAATAAGTCAATTTTTCAAACATTAAGCCCAAATAAAACAGCATAAAGCCAATTAAATTTGTTTTTCAAAATTTTATAAACAATCTATAAAATTTTAATATTGACCATAAGATATAGCTTCCATAAGCCTTTTTTAACCTTTATAACCTTTATTAAGGGGTCGGTTAACACTTCCAGAAAACCTTGTTTATCTGACACAGGGGCCCGTATGCTGGTATTGCATCAGTGTGCCTTTGACATCAATTATTAACTTGCAGAGAAACTGAACTTATTTTGTCTCTCAAAATCAGCCCTTACAATCTCACATGCCTACCTCTTCTGTGGTAGTTCCTGAGCCTTGAGGAGTTGAATAGCTTTGACTTCTGGCCTTATGTCTCAGGAATGCAGTTTATTTCGATTGGCATCTTCTACCAGGCCTGAAGATGAGGTTTTAATTGCTGTCAGTGTTTAAGATTTAGCAGATCTTGGTGTCCTTTGTAGACCCAGGAATCAAAGGCCTGTAACTCAATGTCACAGGTACTTTCAAAGCACCTACAGAAATATACATGGATGTAATAACCTTAATTTAAAAAAATTATCTCAGATTCTTTTTCCTAAGCAAATCAAAAATTAATAATAACAGCATAGGATTGTTTCAATAAACCACAAAATCTCTTAGGTCAATAACCCAAAGGCAAAAGTAAAGACCTTCTACACTGCACACAATATTACTTTGGAAGAAAACATTTTCTTTAGACTTTTAGAAAACATTGTTAGCATCAGGCCACAACAAACAGAACTTAAGGAAAATAACTTATATGAGCTGAAAATGAGTTGAAGGGGAGAGAAAACAGCGAGTTAATAGTTGAACTTTGGGTTAAAAAAATTAAAATCTCTTATAATTTATTAAGAGTAAATCAATCCCTTAAGAAAATTTCATCACTCTAACTATTTCGTTTATCAGTGCTTTTTTTTTTTTACATGAAGCCCAATCTTCAGGAAAACTATTATAATTTCCCTTTAATTATAGACAACTTGATCATATAAAAGTTTGTTGGTGTTTTTTTTTTAATCCTCTTATTATGACTTATACAGACTGTTCATGATATGCTTGGACTTTCTGGTTTGCTTTGAACATCCATCTTTCTTAAACAATCATTTTATTTTAGGTCTAAATTTACCATACAAGATTCTTTCTCATATGAAATTATTTCTCTTTAAGCTTCCTTACCAAAAAGAACCCTCTTTATCCTCTTTATTTTTATACCTTTCTTTACATCTCTCTGATTTCCTGGTTCCTTTTAACTTGTCTTATACATAACCTTTAAATAAGCATTGAATTAGACAACAATTGTTCACCTTTTTAAAAAGGAATTGTTTACCTAGATTATTTATGAAAACTGCAATAGTCATCATTTAAAGTTATGGAACTGCCATTGCAAAATTATAACTTAGACAGTGAAAAAGATCTGACCTAATTGACTCTACCTTGCTTCTAACCTCCAAACTGTTCTTGTTCAGTCGTGGGCACAGGCTGAACAGACGTTGAGAGGAACATAGTTTATAGTTTACCTTTGAAACAAAGATTATAACAGTTCATTCCCAAAATAAATCTTACTGTCTGTGGACTAGACCACCAAAACCACAAGATTAGAAGTTACAGTAATCTTACTAAATTCAAGATGTGGCTATTTTTATTAAACCAGTATCAATGTCTTGTTTATTAAAGATTATACAAGCAAAGATCATTCTATTACAGTTTTGTAACCCCATGGCAAATTTTGACACCTTATAGTATTTGACAGGGATAAGCATGAAATTGCTTGATTAATAAATGCAAACAAAAATGCATGCTGGCAATTCTTAAGACATGTCTAATATTACTTTACCAATAATTTTAAAGCTAGCTTATTTATTAAAGATTTTACTTAAGTTACATAAACTTGAGAAAGCATTCAACTAGTCTTTTTTCCTGATAAAGTATTTGATTCAAGTGCTTTTTATCTTAAGCCAATTAATTAGAACTCTTTTATATATTTTCAGTAGTGAGATACTGTGTACACAACACATAAATATATAGACATAGTAGGCATGCTGATAGAAGTACATCGTATAGACACTTAAGGAGCTTTTTTACCCTATCTTAGGCTTTCAAGTTCTTAATAACCTGTTTTACTGCCCTAGGGAGTTGTCAGCTAAATAGCCTTAAATTTGCATGTTAAAGGAAACAACTCAGGCAAAAATCAAATAGCAAAATTATATCATAAGGTACAGAGAGAAAAAGTCTGGTGGTGCTAGCGGGAAATTAAAATGGATTTAATTGCCAATTAAACATAAAATTATAAAAATTATAAAGGCCTTTTAAATAGATATGCACACACACACACACACACACACACACACAGAGAGAGAAATCCTATAGCTTTTACTTCAGAACTTTAGCCACGAGATAAATACAAATTCACCAGCTTGCAAACAAAAAGCCTGTTGTATCCAGACAGTGGTTTTTATCTTAATAGAAAAATAGCAGCAGATTTAAAGCAGGCAGAAAAGAAAATAGAGAAAAAAGAGAACTTAGGAACTCTAGTTTGCAGGTCAACCTTAAGGCTTCTTTCTCTCCTTTCTTTCTTTCTTTCTTTCTTTCTTTCTTTCTTTCTTTCTTTCTTTCTTTCTTTCTTTCTTTCTTTCTTTCTTTCTTTCTTTCCTTCCTTCTTTCTTTCATTCCTTCCTTCCTTCCTTCTTTTTTCCTTCCTTCTTTCTTTCTTTCTCTCTTCTAAAAAAGAAGGGGGATACATGTGCAGCAGAACGTGCAGGTTTGTTACATAGGTATACGTGTGCCATGGTGGTTTGCTATACCTATTGACCCATCCTCTAAGTTCCCTCCCCTCACTCCCCACCCCCCTACAGCCCCTGATGTGTGTTGCTCCCCTCTCTGTGTCCATGTGTTCTCAATATTCAACTCCCATTTATGAGTGAGAACATGTGGTATTTGGTTTTCTGTTTCTGCACTAGTTTGCTCAGGATGATGGCTTCCAGCTTCACCCATGTCCCTGCAAAGGACATGATCTCATTGTGTTTTGTGGCTGCATCGTATTCCATGGTGTATATGTACCACATTTTCTTTATCTAGTCTATCATTGATGGGCATTTGGGTTGGTTCCATGTCTTTGCTATTGTAAATAGTGTTGCAATAAACATACTTGTGCATGTGTCTTTATAGTAGAATGATTTATATTCCTTTGGGTATATCCCAAGTAATGGGATTGCTGGGTCAAATGGTATTTCTGGTTCTAGATTCTTGAGGAATCGCCATACTGTCTTCCACAATGGTTGAACTAATTTACATGGGCTCTTTCTTCTTAATGTAAATGTGCACAAAGACCATATTACTTCCATTTTACATAAACTCTGGCAAGTACAGGTGCCATAAAACTTATGGAGTGCTCGAAAGGGGGTCATTCTCCTTGTTTTCTCCTCATTCTTAGATTATTTGTTTCCCAATTTTCTTCTTAAAAAGAGGAACTGAGCTGAGGCCTAGAGGTTTTCTGTGGTGGATCAATATGTGCTGCTTGTGGGCAGAACTCCACAGTGGGTCACCACTGAAAACAACAGTTCAGTTCCTCCTGCAAATGCACACAGACAAGCTGAATCGAGCTTAATTTGGGGAGAAAAAGCAACAGAGAAGACCCTTTAGAATGCACCTCTGAACTAGAATTAGGACCCTTAAACAACTTCCTAGAAGGAAAGCAAAACAACAGCCAAGACCACTTTTTGTAAACCATGCTCAGCCGCCCCTTAACTTTGTAGCTCTCATCTACCACTACATACAACAAGGTCAAAGCCAAAGAGGTCAGGTCATACAATACAGGAAAACAGAGGTTTAGACTTAAGAAGAATCTACCCATGACTCTTGAAACTCCACAAAGAAAACAAAACACCCCAAAAAGGGTGAGTGGCAACCTTTGTTCTGAATTCTTTAAGGGAGTTCAAGTCATTAGAAGCCTTCTCTAGATTTTTTGGTACTGCAGATAGCAAAGGGGGAAGGAAGTATATGGTGGAAGAAAAGTAAACAAAAGAACGTTCATTTTTTAAGACAGGAAGCAAACACAGAAACCAAGTGCATGGGTTTTTTATTCTTTTTGTTTGTTTGTTTTCTTCTTTTGCAGCTGCAAGGAATTTTAGCCAAATTAGGCTAAATTAGAGCCAAATTAGAGAGGTTTTGTTACCCATAATTTTGAATTCTCACTTGGATGTGACCAAGTCAGGTAGGGTTGGTCAAGTCTGATGGGAGAAAGACCAAAACAAACAACAAAAAACTCCAACAATAGGATCACCGAGCACTCTAATGATAAGGAGAAATTAAGACCAGCTTGTTGTTAAACTTTAGCCCAGACAAAGCCCCAGTTCAGCTACTTACCTAGGGATGGGTCTCAGGCTGAAGGCTGCTTTCTACCACCCTAGAAGCAGGAAGAAAACTCAAACTGGTCTTCCCTGCTGGGAGTGACCTCAAACTCTACATGCCTTTCATCATCATGGAAGCAGGAAATCTCGCCTTCCTTGTAAAGGAAGTAAAAGTAAATCTTGCCTTCCTTATAAGGGAGGCAAGTAAGCAAGTAAAACTCCAAAAACAAAAAAAGGTGGGGCAGTTGTACAACAAAATGAACTTTAGTTCTTCACCAAATTTTGGGAGATCAGGGATTCTTTGGGGAGGGTGCTCCCAGACCTCAGCAAATTGTCCTATTGGTTTGAGCCATAAAGTTAGCTCATGCTATTACCAGGCACCAACAGGATATTTGTCAAAGGTCAGGTGCATCTCCACTCAGAATCCTTTCACAATTACCAAAATGATAACCCAGAAAATCTGAGACAGGTCTCAGTTAATTGAGAAAGTTTATTTTGCCAAGGTTCAGGATGCTCCAGTGACATAGCCTCAGGAAGTCCTGATGACATGTGTATAAGGTGGTCAGATAACACTTTTGTTTTATACATTTTAGGGAGACATGAGACACCAATCAACATATGTAAGATGAACACGGATTTGGTCCAGAAAAGGCAAGACAACTCGAAGCAAAGGTGGGACAACTCGAAGCTGGGAGGGGGCTTCCAGATCATAGGTATATAAGAGACAAATGCTTGCTTTCTTTTGAGTTTCTGATTAGCCTTTCCCAAGGAGGCAATCAGATATGCATTTATCTTAGTGAGCAGAGGGGTGACTTTGAATAGAATGAGAGGCAGGTTTGTCCTAAGCTGTTCCCAGTTTGCCTTTTCCCTTTAGCTTAGTGATTTGGGGGCCCCAATATTTATTTTCCTTTCACAGCCTCCTAACCTTATTTATCCTGCCTCATGTTTAAGAAGGCATCATAACTCTATGATTAAGATCTGGGCAACATTTTTCTTAAGGCATCTGAAAAAATATGAAGCTTATCAATTATACCTGAACAAATCATCTTAAACTTGATTGGCTCAATAGCTTAAGGCCATTTCAGAGCTGATAATAGTCAAATAAAAGTAAAAACATCAAGAGCAGGTGCTCCTACTAGAATGCCAAGTTATAATCACTTACTATATTCTTTCAGATTCAAATGAAGGCACCTCTCTTGGAGATTCTAATTAGGATATGCACCCCAGCTGCGACCTACTCAAGACTGAACTAATTCCAATAAAATAATTCTTAAAAAGAAAAGTGAGCCTTGAAATTTTCAGCCTTTCTGGGTTTATATATATTAAAATGTTAAGTGTGGAGTTGTTTAAATTATAATGTAAACCCGTAGAGACCACAGTCAGCAATATACCATGCTATCCAGATGAAATACAGCTCAATATGCTCTTTTGTCTCAGCAGAACTCACTGGGAAATAAAGCCCACTTTTTGATTATAAATTCCAAAATGTTGTTTATTGAGTGAAATGAATTCAGTACATGAAATTCTTTATAGAAGAATTCCCTTCTTTCATTGGTGTCTAATTTTCAGAAATTTGGTTTTATCTTTTTTGTCAAAATAGGGATGATAGTATTATGAGATATAATGTGTTGAAGATAAAATGTGTTTCAAGAGCTAAGGTATGAATTAAACCTGTCTTAATTTAGGCTATTAAGACACATGTGCACACACACACACACACACACACACACATATACACACAGCACTTCTATTCCAATACCTTAAATTATCTATATTCGATATAGCATGTATCTTCAAAGTGATTTCAACATGGGTTGCTTTTCCAGTGTCTTTGTGTAAAATAAAATTGTCAGGGAATCAGCAAAATAATTATGAAAGCAATAGAGAATGATACCAATGAATTCTTACGTGCAGAAATGTTTATTAGAAAGCAGAGATGCAACAAAGCATAAGAAATTCACACTAGGAGAAACACAGAATATAACTGGGTGGCTGGATCTGAGGGTGCAACCTCAGTGACAAAACTGGTCCTCCAGATAATGTCTACCTCACTGAGAAGAAGAATCTGTACCTCAAAGTGATAAAGAAAATGAGGAAATTAGAGGATTGGGATAATTTCTTAGCTAGTGGATTACAAATTAATTCACATTTGATGCCACCACCGGAAGAAAAAGAAAGCAAGGGAGGGAGTTTAAAATGAATCAGAATGTTCTCAAAGAGTCAGTGAAATGGTGATGGGCTCATTGGAAACATGAGGTCCATCCTATTGAATGACATCAACCCCACTTCATGTGTCCTAATGGTCAGAACAGTAGAAGGGTCTACATCTGTGGGCCAGTGGTGAAGGGGGAGATGAGCCAGGGCAGTGGGCTCAGCAGCAAGAGGAGGCACAGCACAAGGGGCGGGGGCAGCTGGAGATGACACAGATTGGGCGATAGCAAGTGGTGTGGCAGGAGACTCGGCCACAGACTGGACGCAGGCAGCAGCAGGGGCGGCAGCAGCTGGATTCACAGCAAGAGGGGTGGCAGCAGCTGGAGATGCTGCAGCTGGGGCGGCAGCAGGTGGGCTGGCAGCACACAGACTGGCAGCACTGGGGTCTGCAGCAGCTGGACACACAGCAGCTGGGGCGACAGCAGCTGGAGATGCAGCACCTAGGGCGGCCGCAGGTCGTCTCACAGCAGCTGGGGCGACAGCAGGTGGGTTGGCAGCACACAGACTGGCAGCACTGGGGCCTGCAGCAGCTGGACACACAACAGCTGGGGCGGTAGCAGGTGGTCCTGCAACAGGTGGTCTGACAGCAGCTGGGGCGGGAGCAAGTGGGTTGGCAGCACACAGACTGGCAGCACTGGGGCCTGCAGCAGCTGGATACACAGCAGCTGGGGCGGCAGCAGGTGGTCCTGCAGCAGGTGGTCTCACAGCAGCTGGGGCGGCAGCAGGTCTCCTGGCAGACGTCTTGGCCGCAGCCCTGGTCAGAGCACACGGAGCCACAACAGGAGTTGACCATGGTGTCAGAAAGGGGAGGATCTGGGTGGGTTTCCAAGAGAGTGAAGTTCTTGGGTTTGGAAGTCTTCTGGGTCCATTGCCTCCTTTATACCCTGCTGAAGGCCCATTGCCACCACGTCATTATTTCCTCGTTATTATTTACCTACTGGAAAACTTAATCACGTAATTACATAATTGTGTGTTTCAAGTTAAATACTCCAAAAGAGAGAAAATAACCCATTTCCTTTTCCTGCTGTGCTCCTGTGTTTCTATTGGAAACACTTGTCATATTTCTTCCTTAGTGGGGGTCACCTTTGTCCCTGGTCTATGCAGTGTCTTTTACAAAGCACTGGTCACATGACTCTGACACTTTATTTCTAAATGTGATTCTACTCCTACCTGTAGATTGCTCTCTGCAAATCATGGGGGACAATTTTTATAATGTGAATGTGTCTTTTGTTGTCAAATAATGTCCTGGTCAGATGACATGTTGGAAAGGAATTAGAAGGAAGGACTCATTTGGGAGAAGGATGTCCCATCTATAATGAAAATGACTCTGATTCCGTGTATGCTTCTTGAATGGTTGGGGAGATGGTCAGATCTCAAGGAGTTATAAACTCTGTGTCAGATCTCATTCCACCACTCCAAGTGAAAGTACTTAGCCATGACTCATTGCCTTTAAGGAGTAAAAACACATTTTTCTGTATGTCTCACAGTATAGGCATTAGGAGTAGGAAGTTTTGATTTATCTTTGATCGTCAAAATTGCATGATGGATTTTTCATTGACAAAAGCATTTGTTATATGTAAACAATATTTAGAATTATTAAGCCTTCAATAATATGCATCCAAGACATTCTATTGGGTACTCTGGGTATAGAACAGATAAACCCTCCTCTTTTTCCTGCAGGTACTTGTATAAGACACACGCATAAGAAGCAGAATTTGGCAAAAATGAAAAGAATTACAATTATGTTCATTAAACAACTAAAATAAAAATGTATAGTATGTGGATAAGTTCCACACACCTTCAGTGTATGTATATTACTTGTGAAGTATTGACTATGTACCAGACATTGTGCTAAATATCTTATATTTATTTCATTTTCACTCCTTAATACAACCTTATAAAGTAGTGTACATTCTTATTACTCTTTTAGCAGAATACTCAAAAGAAGCATTAAAAAGCTAAAACAAACAAAATACTTGTCCAAGATGAAAGAGAAAGTAAGCCTAACATGTCTTAGTGTAGCCAAGAAAGCGATAAAGAATACAATTTGCTAAGTTTGCTGAAACTGCTTCATCTTCTTGGAATGTTTCATCTTTTTTTGTCCACTCTGCAAACTCCTACTCATTTGTCAAGACCCAGTTAAAATATTTCCTTCTCAATAATATCTTTCCTGATAAGCTACCCCATTCATTTATCATTATTTCCTGCCTTGTGCTCATAATTTGATACATTCTACTGTATCATAGACATTTACTTCTTTCATTCCCCCATATGCAATGCAAATACCCTGAAGGCATGGGCTATGACGCTTCTTTTTGTTACCATGATACTCAGCACAGAGAACACCGGTGATAAATGTTTCTTGAGTGAATGAAGGCTTTTTGATGACATAGAAGCATATACGGTCCTTTAAAAATGTATATATCTTTTGACTTCTGGATAAAAGAGAGGAAAACATTCCAAACAAGGAGATCAGAGTTTCATTTCAGGAAAACTACACTTATTTCTATGGTAAGTAACATGTCCCCTGATAAATAACATATGTGGAAAGTTGTGGAAGTTAGGATTCTGTTTATAGAATGAGACTTGGTTATAGATAACCAGGAATACCGTGTCTTCCCACTGTGGAAGGGAAAAGAGACGGTGAGACAGAGAAAGAAGGAGTCGAACTCATCCTTTTATAAGGAACCCTCTCTTGTGATAACGGCATTAATTCACTCATGAGGGTGGTGTCACCATGACCCAAACATCTCCTGTTAGGCCCACCTCCCAACACTGCTGCTTTGAGGATCAAGTTTCCAACACATGAACTTTGTGGGACACATTCAAACCATTGCATTCCACCCTTGGCCCCCCAAATCCATATCCTTCTCATATGCAAAATATATTCATTTTATTCCAATAGTCCCAAAGTATTAACTTGTTCCAGCACCAACTTAAAAGTCAAAATGTAAATGTAAGAGTGTCATGTGACTCTGATATGAATGAGACTCAACACAGGACTTATCCTGAGGCAAATTCTCCTCCATATGTGAACCTATTAAAGAAGTTATCTAGTTCCAAAATCCAATGGTGGGAGAGGCATAGGATAGACAGGCCCATTCCAAAAGGGAGCAACAGGAAACAAAAAAGGGTAACTGGCCCCAGGTGAGTCCAACAGGGAAGACAGCATTAAATCTTAAGACTGGAGAATAACCTTCGACTCCATGTGCTGCCTCCTGGATGTGCCCGCCATGGGGCAGGGCTGCCTGGGGCCTTGGTGTTAGGCCCCAAATGCCCTCAGATAGCCCTGCCCCATGGCTTTGCTGGGCTCAGCCCATACAGCAGCTATCTGATTGGAGTCTCTGCTGCAGCTCTCTCAGGCTAGTATTGCAGGCTGATAGTTCTATAGTTCTAGGGTCTCAGTGGCTGCTCTGATCCGCTGTTTTCCTGAGCATGGCCCTAGGAGAACTTCTCTGCTGTGGCTACACCCCTATGGCAGGCTGTCAGAAACATCCTTTCAAACCTAGGTGGACCACCATGGCCCCACAACTCCTGCAGTCTGTGTATCTACAGTCAGTACTACATGAACGCCACCAAGGCTCACGGTTTGTGGCCTCTGCAGCAGCAGCGCAAGTCTCATCTAAGCCCACTTGAGCCACAACTGGAGCAGCAAAGGGGCACTGTGCTAGAATGTGGAGAGTACCAAGCACTTTCTGACCTCAAGATTCTCTTATTTGGAGCCTGTGATGGGAGGGACAGCTTCAAAGATCTTTGAAATGCCTTCAGAGCCATTCTCCCATTGATTTGATGAACAGCACCTAGCTTCCTTCTATTCATATCAATCCTTGTAACAAAGCATTACTTGGCCACACCCTTGCATGCTTTTTCATTCTTTATATGGTCAGTCTGCACATTTTCTACATCTTTATGTTCTGTTTCTCTTTTAATTATGAATCCCGCCTTTAAATCATTTCTTTCCTCTTGCATTTTACTATGTGCAGTTCAAAGATGCCATGCAGCCCCAGTGCTTCCAGTCTGTGTGCTGCCAGCCCACCCACCTGCTGTCACCCCAGCTGTTGTCAGACCACCTGCTGCAGAACCACCTGCTGCCACCCCAGCTGTTCTGTGTCCAGCTGCTGCAGACCCCAGTGCTGCCAGTCTGTGTGCTGCCAGCCCACCTGCTGTCGCCCCAGCTGCTGTCAGACCACCTGCTGCAGGACCACCTGCTGCCGCCCCAGCTGCTGTGTGTCCAGCTGCTGCAGGCCCCAGTGCTGCCAGTCTGTGTGCTGCCAGCCCACCTGCTGCCGCCCCAGCTGCTGCATCTCCAGCAGCTGCTGCCCCTCTTGCTGTGAATCGAGCTGCTGCTGCCCCTGCTGCTGCCTGTGTCCAGTCTGTGGTCGAGTCTCCTGCCACATCACTTGCTATTGCACAACCTGTGTCATCTCCACCTGTCCCCGCCCCTTGTGCTGTGCCTCCCCTCCCCTTCCCCTCCCCTCCCCTCCTCTTCCCCTCCCCACCCCTTCCCCTCCCTTTCCTCCTTTCCCTTGCCCTCCACTCCCCTCCCTGCCCTTCGTCTCCCCTCCTCTCCCCAGTGTTAATCCCCTCCCCTTCCCCTTCCCCTCCCCTCCCCTCCCCTTCCCCTCCCCTCCCCTCCTCTCCCCAGTGTTAATCCCCTCCCCTTCCGCTTCCCCTCCCCTTCCCCTCCCCTCCCCTTCCCCTCCCCTCCCCTCCCCTTCCCTCCTCTCCCCAGTGTTAATCCCCTCCCCTTCCCCTTCCCCTCCCCTCCCCTCCCCTCCTTTCCCCAGTGTTAATCCCCTCCCCTTCCCCTTCCCCTTCTCTCCCTTCCCCTTCCCCTCCCCTCCCCTCCTCTCCCCAGTGTTAATCCCCTCCCCTTCCCCTTCCCCTTCTCTCCCTTCCCCTTCCCTTCCCCTCCCCTCCCCTCCCCTCCTCTCCCCAGTGTTAATCCCCTCCCCTTCCCCTTCCCCTTCTCTCCCTTCCCCTTCCCCTCCCCTCCCCTCCCCTCCCCTCCTTTCCCCAGTGTTAATCCCCTCCCCTTCCCCTTCCCCTTCTCTCCCTTCCCCTTCCCCTCCCCTCCCCTCCCCTCCTCTCCCCAGTGTTAATCCCCTCCCCTTCCCCTTCCCCTTCTCTCCCTTCCTCTTCCCCTCCCCTCCCCTCCCCTCCCCTCCTTTCCCCAGTGTTAATCCCCTCCCCTTCCCCTCCCCTCCCCTCCCCTCCCTTCCTTTCCCCAGTGTTAATCCCCTCCCCTTCCCCTTCCCCTCCCCTCCCCTCCCTTCCTTTCCCCAGTGTTAATCCCCTCCCCTTCCCCTTCCCCTCCCCTCCCCTCCCCCTTCCCCTCCCCTCCCCTCCCCTCCCTTCCTTTCCCCAGTGTTAATTCCCTCCCCTTCCCCTTCCCCTCCCCTCCCCTCCCTTCCTTTCCCCAGTGTTAATCCCCTCCCCTTCCCCTTCCCCTCCCCTCCCCTCCACTCCCCTCCTTTCCCCAGTGTTAATCCCCTCCCCTTCCCCTTCCCCTCCCCTCCACTCCCCTCCTTTCCCCAGTGTTAATCCCCTCCCCTTCCTCTTCCCCTCCCCTCCCCTTCCCCTCCCCTCCCCTCTCCTCCTCTCCCCAGTGTTAATCCCCTCCCCTTCCCCTTCCCCTCCCCTCCCCTCCCCTCCTTTCCCCAGTGTTAATCCCCTCCCCTTCCCCTTCTCTCCCTTCCCCTTCCCCTCCCCTCCCCTCCTCTCCCCAGTGTTAATCCCCTCCCCTTCCCCTTCCCCTTCTCTCCCTTCCCCTTCCCCTCCCCTCCCCTCCCCTCCCCTCCTCTCCCCAGTGTTAATCCCCTCCCCTTCCCCTTCCCCTTCCCCTTCTCTCCCTTCCCCTTCCCCTCCCCTCCCCTCCCCTCCTTTCCCCAGTGTTAATCCCCTCCCCTTCCCCTTCCCCTTCTCTCCCTTCCTCTTCCCCCCCTCCCCTCCCCTCCCCTCCTCTCCCCAGTGTTAATCCCCTCCCCTTCCCCTTCCCCTTCTCTCCCTTCCCCTTCCTCTCCCCTCCCCTCCCCTCCTTTCCCCAGTGTTAATCCCCTCCCCTTCCCCTTCCCCTCCCCTCCCCTCCCCTCCTTTCCCCAGTGTTAATCCCCTCCCCTTCCCCTTCCCCTCCCCTCCCCTCCCCTCCCTTCCTTTCCCCAGTGTTAATCCCCTCCCCTTCCCCTTCCCCTCCCCTCCCCTCCCCTCCCTTCCTTTCCCCAGTGTTAATCCCCTCCCCTTCCCCTTCCCCTCCCCTCCCCTCCCCTCCCTTCCTTTCCCCAGTGTTAATCCCCTCCCCTTCCCCTTCCCCTCCCCTCCCCTCCCTTCCTTTCCCCAGTGTTAATCCCTTCCCCTTCCCCTTCCCCTCCCCTCCCCTCCCCTCCCCTCCTTTCCCCAGTGTTAATCACAAGAGCATGCTTCAATAAACCTCCTGCATGTTGCTCTCCATGTCAGTGTCTGCTTCTTGGGGAACCCAGCCTGTCCCCCAAAACAATTTGAAATTCATGATAGCTAATTTGAGAGCTCAAATGACTGACTGAAATGTACTTTTAATATTTTAGTTCCTGAAAGAAATAAGAATGTAAACATAATAGCAGAAAATATATTTAACAGAATCTGTAGAAAATATTATGAATTTTATATAAATCACATTTATTATTTTCTAAAGATGTTTAGATCATTTATGCACAAATATATGCTCTTTAAACATTTAGACAATACAAAAGAATGCAACCAAAAGTAAGTTTCCTGTCACGGTCTTTGCCAATCCCATTCAATACCTAATGTTACAAATTGAGATACATCCTCATTAAATGCATGCGTAACACATGTATGTATTTATTTGAAAACTTGGCTTTCGTTGCACATCTCTTGTTCTGACATTTATTCAAACGTTATTTTATGTCCTTCAGGAAATATTAACACTTTCCTTCACATAGGCTTGGCAGATTTATTTACATATTTTTCTATTTACTCTTGAGAATTGTGAGCACATTGTTCTTTTTTTAAATTATTCTTTAAGTTCTAGGGTACATGCGCACAACGCGCAGATTTGTTACATATGTATACATGTGCCATGTTGGTGTGCTGCACCCAATAACTCGTCATTTACATTAGGTATTTCTCCTAATGCTATCCCTCCCTCCTCCCCCGACCCCACACAGGCCCCAGTGTGATTTTTCTCCATTAAATTATAAAGAGAATTATTGCTAGTGTATAAAAAGTCTATAGATTAGTATAAGTTCATATCTTATCTGATCTCATGATTCATACTAATACCCAGCTGACTCTCCAGGATTTTACAGGTGTGCAGTCATGGTGGCCAAGTGCCTCCAGCCTCAGGCCTGTCCCCGGGTTTCATCCCCAGATGCCCACAGTGGGGGTCCTACAATTAACACAAACACTCTTGGGATTTTCTACCTTTCCTGTCTTACTTTCTCCATTTCCTCACTTGTGCTTCCTGGGATCATCCCCCAAATAAATTATGTGCACCCAGGTCTTTTTCTCAAAGTTTCCGTTGGGTAGAATTTAAGTTAAGACAACAGATGATCAACAAACATTTTTGGCTGACTGATATCAAACTGGAAATAATAGTTATTTCAATCAACAAGAGTAAAATGAGGAAGTCAGGAGGTGAAGGAGAACCAGTGCTACCATTTGGCGTTTACTTCCTTCCTGTCTTTTTACTGTGTGAATATAGGCTTGCATGTTCAACACTGAATTCCTGGTTATCTGTAAACAAGTCTCCTTCTATAAATTGAATCTTAACTTCCACAACTTTCCACATATGTTATTTATCAGGGGACATGTTACCTATCACATAAATGAGTTTAGTCTTCCTGAAATGAAATTATGATCTCTTTGTTTGGAATGTTTTCCTCTCTTTTATCCAGAAGTCAAAAGATATATACAGTTTTAAAGGACCTTACATGCCTCTTTGTCATCAAAAAGCCTTCCTTCACTCAACAAACACTTACCACCAGTGTTCTCTGTGCTGAGTATCATGGTAACAAGAATAAATGTCATAGCCCATGCCTTCAGGGTATTTGCATTGCACGTGGTGGAATAACAGAAGTAAATGACTATGATACAGTAGAATGTATCAAATTATGAGCACAAGGCAGGAAATAATGATAAATGAATGGGGTAGCTTATCAGGAAAGATATTATTGAAGAGGAACTATTTTAACTGGGTCTTGACACATGAGTAGGAGTTTGCAGAGTGGACAAAAAAAGATGAAACATTCCAAGAAGATGAAGCAGTTTCAGCAAGCTTAGTAAATTTTATTCTTTATGGCTTTCTTGGCTACACTAAGACATATTAGGCTTACTTTCTCTTTAACCTTGGACAAGTTTTTGTTTGTTTTAACTTTTCAATGCTTATTTTGAGTATTCCCCTAAAAGACTAATAAGAATATAAACTAGTTCATAAGGTTGTATTAAAGCGTGAAAATGAAACAAATGTAAGATATTTGGTACGATGCCTGCTACATAGTCAAAACTTCACAAGTAGTATACATACCCTGACGGTGTAAGGAACTTATCCACATACTATACATTTTTTATTTTAGTTGTTTAATGAAAATAATTGTAATTCTTTTCATTTCTGCCAAACTCTGTTTGCTATCTGTCTTATGCAAGTACCTACAAGAAAAAGATGAGGGTTTATCTGTTCTACACCCAGAGTACCCAATAGAATGTCTTGGATGCATGTTATTGAAGGCTTAATAATTCTAAATATTCTTCATATATAACAAATGCTTTTGTAAATGAAAAATCCATCATGCAATTTTGATGATCAAAGATTAATCAGGCTGGGTGTCGGTGGCTAGGTGGCTCAAGCCTGCAATCCCAACACTTTCGGAAGCAAAGGTGGGTGGATCACGAGGTCAAGAGATCGAGACCATCTTGGCCAACATGGTGAAACCCTGTCTCTACTAAAAATACAAAAGTAAGCTGGGTGTGGTGGCGCACACCTGTAGTCCCAGCTACTCGGGAGGCTTATGAAGAAGAAACGCACGAACCCAGGAGGTGGAAGTTGCATTGAGCCAAGATCATGCCACTGTACTCCAGCCTGGTGACAGAGCGAGACTCTGTCAAAAAAAAAAAAAAAAAAAAAAAGATAAATCAAAACTTCCAACTCTTAATGCCTATACTGTAAGACATACAGCAAAATGTGTTTTTACCCATTAAAGGCAGTGAGTCATGGGTAAGTACTTTTCCTGGAGGCTGTGGAATAAGATCTGACAGAGTGTAGAACTTGTTGGGATCTGACCATCTGCCCGACCACCCAAGATGCACACACGGGATCAGAGTCACCCTCATTACAGATGGGACGTCCTTCCCCAAATGAGTCCTTCCTTTTAATTCCTTTCCAACATTTCACCTGACCAGGACATTCTTTGACAACAAAAGATACATTCACATTATAAAAATCGTCTCCCATGATTTGCAGACAGCAATCTACAGGTAGGAGGGAGAGTCACATTTAAAAACAAAATGTCAGAGAGTTCTGTGACCAGTGCTTTGTAAAAGACACTGCATAGACCAGGGACAAAGGTGACCCCCACCAAGGAAGAAATATGACAAGCATTTCCAATGGAAACACACGAGAACAGCAGGAAAAGGAAATGAGTTATTTTCTCTGTTTTGGAGTATTTAACTGGAAACACACAATGTTGTAATCACATGATTAATTTTTCCAGTAGGTAAATAATAACAAGGAAATAATGACGTGGTGGCAATGGGCCTTCAGGAGGGTATAAAGGGGCTATGGACCCAGGAGACTTCCAAACTCAAGAACTTCACTCTCTTGGAAACCCAAAAAGATCCTTCACCCTCTGACACCATGGTCAACTCCTGTTGTGGCTCCGTGTGCTCTGACCAAGGCTGTGGCCAAAACCTCTGCCAAGAGACCTGCTGCTGCCCCAGCTGCTGCCAGACCACCTGCTGCAGGACCATCTGCTGTCGCCCCAGCTGCAGTGTGTCCAGCTGCTGCAAGCCCCAGTGCTGCCAGTCTGTGTGCTGCCAGCCCACCTGCTGCCACCCCAGCTGCTGCATCTCCAGCTGCTGTCGCCCCAGCTGCTGTGTGTCCAGCTGCTGCAAGCCCCAGTGCTGCCAGTCTGTGTGCTGCCAGCCCACCTGCTGCCGCCCCAGCTGCTGCATCTCCAGCTGCTGTCGCCCCAGCTGCTGTGTGTCCAGCTGCTGCAAGCCCCAGTGCTGCCAGTCTGTGTGCTGCCAGCCCACCTGCTGCCGCCCCAGCTGCTGCATCTCCAGCTGCTGTTGCCCCAGCTGCTGTGAATCCAGCTGCTGCCGCCCCTGCTGCTGCCTGCGTCCAGTCTGTGGCCGAGTCTCCTGCCACACCACTTGCTATCGCCCAACCTGCGTCATCTCCACCTGCCCCCGCCCCATGTGCTGCACCTCCTCTTGCTGCTGAGCCCACTGCCCTGGCTCATCTCTCCCTTCACCACTGGCCCACAGTTGTAGACCATTCTTCTGTGCTGACTGTTAGGACACATGGAGTGGGATTGATGTCATTCAGCATGGTGGACCTCATGTTTCTAATGAGCCCATCACCATCCCGCTGACTCTGTGAAAACATCCTGGTTCATTTTAAACTCCCTCCCTTGCTTTCTTTTTCTTCCAGTTGTGGCACCAAATACAAATTAATTTGTAATCCACTAGCTAAGAAATTATTCCAATCCTCTAAATTTATCATTTTTTAAAATCGATTTGAGCCTACAGAATATCCTTCCCAGTGAGGTAGACATTATTTCCCTTTCAAACATATTATTTGTCTGTCAGCCTTTCAGTCATTCTTTTCTCTTGGAAAGGTAGGAGGCTGCCCCTCCCATGCTCTCCCGCTTTCTCCCTGCTCTCTCTTTCTCTCTCTGTTTCATCAAGTTTGCCAGAATTTTTCTATTAGTTCTTTATCTTTATTGTGTTCAGAAAATATATTGTATTAAACTTTTCATTTAGAAATATTTTATTGTTTTTTGCATTTTTTGTGATAATTTTCACTGAGTTTACTGATTCGTGGGGGTGAGGTGGGAATGCAGTAGAAGGGGATTCTCAAAGCATGATTCCAAAGTAAGACTTCAGGTATGAATTCATAGTGCCAAACTGCTCCAGTGTCACACATAAACTAAAATAAAATAGAAGCTTTTGATTGTTTCAGTTTGATATATGGAATGGTTTGGGATAGGTAAAGCCCTAGTAATGTCACAGATAAGCTAAAATAAAATAGAAGCTTTTCATTGTTTCAATTTGATGTGTGGAATGATTTGGGATAGGTAAAGCCCCCAGTATTGTTGTTTGTAAGTTCATCCATGATTTTAGAACTTATGATATCATGGTAATACTCCTCACTCTTCTGTGTCAAATTTAAAAAGTACATCTCATCCTACTGCATTCCATCTTGATTCAAATCAGTTAAGGCAGACTCCAAATGTTATATAAGGGAATTTTGTTATTTTGTTGTCGGTCGACCAGTTCAGGTTCTTGAATTTGCTGTGCAAAAGAATTTCAGAGCAAATCCAAAGCAAGAGTAAGCGAAGAAGTTTGTTGCAAAGCAAAAGTACCCTTTGAGAGGAAGAGTGGACTGCTCAGTGGGAGAGACAGCAGCTAGTGCTGTAAGAGGAATTCCTTTTATGGGAGCTATACATACATAATCATAAAATACTGGTGAGGTCAAGTATGCAAAGGCAGACCTGCGGTTGGCACATGTGCTCAGGATCCACGTGGTCTAACACCCATTGCATGTATCATTAGCATATGAAATCTCCACCTGGGGTGTTTTTCTTGTTGTGGTTGTTTTTACTATTAAAATGAGGAAAAGGTTACTATAAGCTGAACCTTGAGCCTAGCTGTGCATGCAGGACCCCAGAGAAGTGCCTGCCTACCCTCCCACACACCCCACCCCAGGAAGGCATTTGTAGTTAAGAGTTTCTTGGGCTTTTGGTGCAATTGGCTAGAGATTGGGGAAGCTACATCAGGAATAAAGGGTTTTTGCTCTCTTTCCCAGGTTGTACTAGGTATCAGGAACTTGTAACCCTCTGGTGGGTCTGCTGGTATTCCGTAGGACCTCTTATCTTGCAAAAGAGTTAGGCGCTGATGCACAAAGCTTCAAGTGAAAAGAACCTGCTGTGAAAGGCTCCTGCTGGGCTTCACACGGGGGACAAGTCAGTATGGCCTTGTGAACCCCCAAAATCTGAGACAGGTCTCAGTTAATTTAGAAAGTTTATTTTGCCAAGGTTGGGGATGTACACCTGTGACACAGCCTCAGGAGGTTCTGAAGACATGTGCCCAAAGTGGTCAGAGCACAGCTTGGTTTTATACATTTTAGGGAGACATGAGACATCAATCAACATATGTAAGATGAACAGTGGTTCGGTCTGGAAAAGGCGGGACAACTCTAAGCGGGGAGGGGCTTCCAGGTCATAGGTAGATAAGAGACAAATGGTTGCTTTCTTTAGAGTTCTGATTAGCCTTTCCAAAGGTGGCAATCAGATATGCATTTAACTCAGTGAGCAGAGGGGTGACTACGAATAGAATGGGAAGCAGGTTTGCCCTAAGCTGTTCCCAGCTTGACTTTCCCGTTTACCTTAGTGATTTCAGGGCCCCCAGGTTTATTTTCCTTTCACATTTCCCCTCTTTTCTTCTTAAAAATCTTTTGAAGAAAGCATTTTAGAAGAAAGTCAGTCTTTGGTATCAAATTTCATCTGATATCTCATGGCTAGGGTTGTTTATTCCTAGACAGATAATTCCTGAGTTATTAGGAAAGTTCATTTTTAGCAGGTTGTGAAGTTTCATGTCCTATGAAGAGAAAATAGGGGAGGAAGGGAGAAAAACAAAAATAAACAAAAGAACAATCCTGGAAAATCAATATGGGCCACATTACTCAGAGGTCCATATATCAGTAGGCAGGTATGAAAGTGGCTCATGTATGTGAATAGGTTGCTGATATTTTCTTCTGAAGTTTAAATCTTATAGCTTCAGTTCGCAGGGCTTTACAAAAGCACAGATGAGTTTTCAGTGACTCCAAATCAGGAAAAATGGGGGAAAGAAGAAGAAAAAAAACTGAAGACAATCTTTTGAAGACCTGTAGCAAAGAAAAATTAGAATTCAGTCCAAACTGTAAATATTAATAAAAATGGAAAACCATTAGGCAAGACTAGAATCTAACAACAGGTGTACTATTATTTTTTGAAACAATTCTTCTCTCTCCCATTTCCCATTTTTACTAAAGACAAATCATGGCAGGGCTGATTTTCTTTATTATACTTGACCTGATTATTTGTATACAGCACAGCCATAGTAATAATAATAATTTTTTTTGCATAAGCTTTTAAATTGGCTTTGATGGAAGTGAAGCAGGATGTTTCCCTGACCCCTTTGTGGGACTTGTGACAGGGGTGCCTCGTTTATTCAGCCTGCCACTCTCAACTCCTTGCAGGAGGGAGCATGCAAGCAAATGAGGCAGGAACTGGAGTTCATGTGTGCTGGAATAGGCATTGCATCACAGTGAGGTCAAACTTCACTCGCTGGGACCTGCTGCAGTCCCCTGCTTGTGGGAGGAAGCATGCAAGAGAATAGGTGCAGGAGCCAGAGTGAGTGCTTTTGGGTGCTGGCAGGAGCAAACTCTGTGCAGGCCCCACAGCAGCATCTAGGTGGAGGTGCCTGCCACCCCTGTAGCCCCAGAGTACATGTTACAGTGCTCTTTTAACTCTGCCTTCCATGGATGGCTTAAGTGTTAACAGCTCAGTGAGCCCTCTGCCTTTTTGCGTGAGGCAGCTGCCCTCCACCAGCAAGGGCAGAGGGCCAGTGTGACAGCCTTTTGTATCTGCTCTCTTGGCTCACAAGCTCTTGTCTTGTGTCCAGGAAAAGTGAGGTCACATGAGCCAATCAAAGGATGGTAAATATGGGGGATTTTGTTGCTAATGAAAGTGGCTCTTAGCAGGAAGGGGAGCTGAAAAAGGATGGGGTGGGTAGGTAATCTTCCCCAAAGTTAGGCTGTATCCAGCCGGATTCTTCTCCAACGTTATGCCATCAAGCTGTCCCTCTGCAATCAAGCTGCTTCTCTCTGACGTCCAGCTGTAGTCCCCAACGTCCAGCTGCTTCTTGCCTCTGCCAGCTCAGTCTGAGATCTTCACAGGCACAGGATGGGACAGGATGGGGCCATGAGTGGTTTAGAAAAAGGCAGCTTTCAAGCAGGAAAACAGGGATATAAGTTCTCCCTTTGGGCCATGGTTTAAGGCTTTTCAGATTGAAGGTGGGGTTTTGTCAGGGACCTATCCTTTTCTGCCTAGAATTTCCATGTCCACTGTCCCTATCAGAACTTTGTTCCATAGAAGGAATTTCGGATAAGACTTTTGGAAAGCTTAGCCTAGCCATGGATTTGTACCATCAAATACCTAAGAGTTGGGTGAATTCCTCTCCTCTTGAGGTTCCAAGATAAACTTGGGGCTCCTGGAACTGTTAGAAAGTGACATGCTTTACTTACCACAGGTCAGGAACCCTGTACAGGGACTGTGTAGACAAGGTGTGAGGCCAGTTCTCCCAAGGGGCTTTTATTGGCTCCATAAGTCAAGTTTGATTCCTCAAAGAACAGCACACTATTCAAGTAAAAGCCTGGGTAAAATTTATTGTGTCCTGTTACAAATGAAAACAGATTCTTATTGCACTTACGCAAATAACTCTATTGCCATAAGTTAAGAATACTCACAGATAGTTTCCAATTCCGGAGAAAATCAGGTAGAGAGAAACAAATATGCTCCAAATATTTTTCACAGGAGTATACTAACTTGTTAAAAGCTGACAATAGCTGAAAAGAAAAGTTTCCTTGACTGAAAAAAAAACAAAACAAAGGGTCAGCAGCATTTTAAGCAAAAAGTCAAAAAGATTACTTCAGTCTTCTGTTAGTTCAGTTCATGCAGTTAATTCCTGTTCTGCTTGATATGCAAGAACATTTCAGGTCTCCATGAGTCCTGAAAGCTTTTCCTCCATTGTGATGTCACAATCTCCAGAGTTATTAGAAACCTGCATTCAAGAATACCTGTTAGAGTTTTATAGCTGATTATAAAACCATCTTCTAAAGAGGACTAAAACGAGACAACAGTTGTCCATGGATGACAAAAAGTTTTAGGGCAGCCATAGTCGAAGACACAATTGACAAGAAAATTTGTTACCACCGTGGCACACAATAATTTAATATAACAATTATAATTATTACTGATAATGTACAGCAGGTCATATCAGAATTATAGGAGTTTCCCATAATTTTGGTGCACATACCAATAACATATTTATACAAATACAGCCCAAAGAAAACCAAACACCATTTTATATTTGACAGTGCTTCCTGTATAATTTTTATACCAAATAAGTCAAATTATTTCATTTTTGGACTTGAGGGAAACTAATATCTTAAAGGATTAATTAGGTCAGAAAAATACACAACTTGTAATTTGATTTTGGAAAGTTTGTCAAATATCAAAGGTTTCAAACACTTAATATGACAGGTCATCATAAAGTAAGTCAATTTTTCAAACAATAAGCCCAAATAAAACAGCATAAAGCCAATTAAATTTGTTTTTCAAAAATTTTTAAACAATCCATAAAATTTTAATCTTGACCATAAGATACAACTTCCATAAGCCTTTTATAACCTTTATAACCTTTATTAAGGGGTCAGTTAACACTTCAAGAAAACCTTGTTAATCTGACACAGGGGACCATACGCTGGTATTGCATCAGTGTGCCTTAGACATCAATTATTAACTTGTAGAGAAACTGAACTTATTTTATCTCTCAAAATCAGCCCTTATAGTCTCACATGCCTACCTCTTCTGTGGTAGTTCCTGAGCCTTGAAGAGTTGAATAGCTTTGATTTCTGGCCTTATGTCTCAGAAATGCAGTTTATTTTGATTGGCATCTTCTACCAGGCCTGAAGATGAGGCTTTAATTGCTGTCAGTGTTTAAGATTTAGCAGATCTTGGTCTCCTTTTTAGATCCAGGAGTTAAAGGCCTGTAACTCAATGTCACAGGTACTTTCAAAGTGCATACAGAAATATACATGGATGTAATAACGTTAATTTTTTAAAAAAATTATCTCAGTTTCTTTTTCCTAAGCAAACCAAAAATTAATAATAATGGCATAGGAATTGTTTCAGTAAACCATAAAATCTGTTAGGTCAATTACCAAAAGGCAAAAGAAAAGACCTTCTACACTGCACAGAGTATTACTTTGGAAGAAAATATTTCCTTTAGACTTTCAGAAAACATTGTTAGCATCAGGCCACAACAAACAGAACTTAAGGAAAATAACTTATATGAGCTGAAAACAAGTTGAAGGGGAGAGAAAACAGCAAGTAAATAGTTGAACTTTGGGTTAAAAAATTAAAATCTCTTATAATTTATTAAGAGTAAATCAATCCCTTAAGAAAATTTCATTGCTCTAACTAATTATTTAGTCTATAAGTGTTTTTTTTAACATGAAGCTCAATCTTCAGGAAGACCATTATAATTTCCCTTTAATTATAGACAACTAGATCATATAAAAGTTTTTTGGTTTTTTTTTTAAATAAATCCTCTTATTATGACTTATAGAGACCGTTCATGATATGCTTGGACTTTCTGGTTTGTTTTGAACATCCGTCTTTCTTAAACAATCAGTCATTTTATTTTAGGTCTAAATTTACCGTACAAGATTCTTTCTCATACGAAATTATTTCTCTTTAAGCTTTCTTACCAGCACAGGCTGAATAGACTCTGAGAGGAAAATAGTTTATAGTTTACCTTTGAAACAAAGATTATAATAGTTCATTCCCAAAGTAAATCTTACTGCCTGTGGACTAGACCACTAAAAGCCACAAGATTAGAAGTTACAGTATTCTGACTAAATTCAAGATGTGGCTATTTTTATTAAACCAGTATCAAAGTCTCATTTACTAAAGATTACACAAGAAAAGATCATTCTATCACAGTCTTGTAACCCCATGCCAAATTTTGACACCTTATAGTAATTGACAGGGATAAGCATGAAATTGCTTGATTAATAAATGCAAACAAAAATGCATGCTGGCGATTCTTAAGACATGTCTAATATTACTTTACCAATCATTTTAAAGCTAGCTTACTTACTAAAGATTTTACTATTCTGTGAAGAAAGTCATTGGTAGCTTGATGGGGATGGCATTGAATCTATAAACTACCTTGGGCAGTATGGCCATTTTCACAATATTGATTCTTCCTACCCATGAGCATGGAATGTTCTTCCATTTGTTTGTATCCTCTTTTATTTCCTTGAGCAGCGGTTTGTAGTTCTCCTTGAAGAGGTCCTTCATGTCCCCTGTAAGTTGGAATCCTAGGTATTTTATTCTCTTTGAAGCAATTGTGAATGGGAGTTCACTCATGATTTGGCTCTCTGTTTGTCTGTTATTGGTGTATAAGAATGCTTGTGATTTTTGTACATTGATTTTGTATCCTGAGACTTTGCTGAATTTGCTTATCAGCTTAAGGAGATTTTGGGCTGAGACAATGGGGTTTTCTAGATATACAAGCATGTCATCTGCAAACAGGGACAATTTGACTTCCTCTTTTCCTAATTGAATACCCTTTATTTCCTTTCCTTCTCCTTCCTGATTGCCCTGGCCAGAACTTCCAACACTATGTTGAATAGGAGTGGTGAGAGAGGGCATCCCTGTCTTGTGCCAGTTTTCAAAGGGAATGCTTCCAGTTTTTGCACATTCAGTATGATATTGGCTGTGGGTTTGTCATAGATAGCTCTTATTATTTTGAGATATGTCCCATCAATACCTAATTTATTGAGAGTTTTTAGCATGAAGGGTTGTTGAATTTTGTCAAAGGCCTTTTCTGCATCTGTTGAGATAATCATGTGGTTTTTGTCTTTGGTTCTGTTTATATGCTGGATTACATTTATTGATTTCCGTATATTGAACCAGCCTTGCATGCCAGGGATGAAGCCCACTTGATCATGGTAGATAAGCTTTTTGATGTGCAGCTGGATTCGGTTTGCCAGTATTTTATTGAGGATTTTTGCATCAATGTTCATCAAGGATATTGGTCTAAAATTCTCTTTTTTGGTTGTGTCTCTGCCAGGCTTTGGTATCAGGATGATGCTGGCCTCATAAAATGAGTTAGGGAGGATTCCCTCTTTTTCTATTGATTGGAATAGTTTCAGAAGGAATGGTACCAGTTCCTCCTTGTACCTCTGGTAGAATTTGGCTGTGAATCCATCTGGTCCTGGACTCTTTTTGGTTGGTAAGCTATTGATTATTGGCATAATTTCAGCTCCTGTTATTGGTCTATTCAGAGATTCAACTTCTTCCTGGTTTAGTCTAGGGAGGGTGTATGTGTCGAGGAATTTATCCATTTCTTCTAGACCACAGCGCAATCAAACTAGAACTCAGGATTAAGAAACTCACTCAAAACCACTCAACTACATGGAAACTGAACAACCTGCTCCTGAATGACTACTGGGTACATAACGAAATGAAGGCAGAAATAAAGATGTTCTTTGAAACCAACGAGAACAAAGACACAACGTACCAGAATCTCTGGGACACATTCAAAGCAGTGTGTAGAGGGAAATTTATAGCACTAAACGCCCACAAGAGAAAGCAGGAAAGATCCAAAATTGACACCCTAACATCACAATTAAAAGAACTAGAAAAGCAAGAGCAAACACATTCAAAAGCTAGCAGAAGGCAAGAAATAACTAAAATCAGAGCAGAACTGAAGGAAATAGAGACACAAAAAACCCTTCAAAAAATTAATGAATCCAGGAGCTGGTTTTTTGAAAGGATTAACAAAATTGATAGGCCACTAGCAAGACTAATAAAGAAGAAAAGAGAGAAGAATCAAATAGACGCAATACAAAATGATAAAGGGGATATCACCACCAATCCAGCAGAAATACAAACTACCATCAGAGAATACTACAAACACCTCTACGCAAGAAAATAATTCTTAAAAAGAAAAGTGAGTCTTGAAATTTTCAGCCTTGCTGGGTTTACATATATTAAAATGTTAAGTGTAGAGATGTTTAAATTATAACGTAAACCTATAGAGACCACTGTAGAAATATACTATGCTATCCAGATAAAATACAGCTCAATATGCTTTTTTTTTCTCAGCAGAACTTACTGGGAAATAAAGCCCACTTTTTGATTATAAATTCCAAAATGTTGTTTATTGAGTGAAATGACTTGAGTACATTAAATTTTTATAGAAGATTTCCCTTCTTTCATTGGTGTCTACTTTTCAGAAATTTGGTTTTATCTTTTTTGTCAAAATAGGGACAATAGTATTGTGAGATATAAGGTGTTCATGATAAAATGTGTTTCAAGAGCTAAGGCATGAATTAAATCTGTCTTAATTTAGGATATTAAGACACATGTGCACACACACACATAAACACACAGCATTTTTATTCCAATACCTTAAATTATCTATATTTGATATAGCATGTATCTTCAAAATGATTTCAACACGGGTTGCTCTTCCTGTGTCTTTGTGTAAAATATAATTGCCAGGGAATCAGGAAAATAATTATGAAAGCAATAGAGAATGAAACCAATGAATTCTTATGTGCAGAAAAGTTTATTAGAAAGCAGAGATGCAACAAAGCATAAGAAATTCACGCTAGGAGAAACACAGACTATAACTGGGTGGCTGGATCTGAGGGTGCAACCTCAGTGACAAAACTGGTCCTGCAGATAATGTCTACCTCACTGAGAAGGAGAATCTGTACCTCAAAGTGATAAAGAAAATAAGGAAATCAGAAGATTGGAATAATGTCTTAGCTAGTGGATTACAAATTAATTCACATTTGGTGCCACCACCGGAAGAAAAAGAAAGCAAGGGAGGGAGTTTAAAATGAACCAGAATGTTCTCAAAGAGTCAGTGAAATGGTGATGGGCTCATTGGAAGCATGAGGTCCATCCTATTGAATGACATCAACCCCACTCCATGTGTCCTAATGGTCAGCACAGTCTACATCTGTGGGCCAGTGGTGAAGGGGGACGTGAGCCAGGGCAGTGGGCTCAGCAGCAAGAGGAGGCACAGCACAAGGGGCGGGGGCAGCTGGAGATGACACAGGTTGGGCGATAGCAAGTGGTGTGGCAGGAGACTCGGCCACAGACTGGACGCAGGCAGCAGCAGGGGTGGCAGCAGCTGGGGCGGCAGCAGGTGGGCTGGCAGCACACAGACTGGCAGCACTGGGGCTTGCAGCAGCTGGACACACAGCAGCTGGGGCGACAGCAGCTGGAGATGCAGCACCTAGGGCGGCAGCAGGTCTTCTCATAGCACCTGGGGCGACAGCAGGTGGGTTGGCAGCACACAGACTGGCAGCACTGGGGCCTGCAGCAGCTGGACACACAACAGCTGGGGCGGTAGCAGGTGGTCCTGCAACAGGTGGTCTGACAGCAGCTGGGGCGGGAGCAAGTGGGTTGGCAGCACACAGACTGGCAGCACTGGGGCCTGCAGCAGCTGGATACACAGCAGCTGGGGCGGCAGCAGGTGGTCTCACCACAGCTGGGGCAGCAGCAGGTCTCCTGGCAGAGGTCTTGGCCGCAGCCCTGGTCAGAGCACACGGAGCCACAACAGGAGTTGACCATGGTGTCAGAACGGGGAGGATCTGGGTGGGTTTCCAAGAGAGTGAAGTTCTTGGGTTTGGAAGTCTTCTGGGTCCATTGCCTCCTTTATACCCTGCTGAAGGCCCATTGCCACCACGTCATTATTGCCTTATTATTTACCTCGTGGAAAACTTAATCATGTAATTACATAATTGTGTGTTTCAAGTTAAATACTCCAAAAGAGAGAAAATAACCCATTTCCTTTTCCTGCTGTGCTCCTGTGTTTCTATTGGAAACACTTGCCATATTTCTTCCTTAGTGGGGGTCGCCTTTGTCCCTGGTCTATGCAGTGTCTTTTACAAAGCACTGGTCACATGACTCTGACACTTTATTTCTAAATGTGATTCTACCTCCTACCTGTAGATTGCTCTCTGCAAATCATGCGGGACAATTTTTATAATGTGAATGTGTGTTTTGTTGTCAAATAATCTCCTGGTCAGATGACATGTTGGAAAGGAATTAGAAGGAAGGACTCATTTGGGAGAAGGATGTCCCATCTATAATGAAGATGACTCTGATTCCGTGTATGCTTCTTGAATGGTTGGGGAGATGGTCAGATCTCAAGGAAGTTATAAACTCTGTGTCAGATCTCATTCCACCACTCCAAGTGAAAGTACTTAGCCATGACTCATTGCCTTTAAGGAGTAAAAACACATTTTTCTGTATGTCTCACAGTATAGGCATTTGGAGTAGGAAGTTTTGATTTATCTTTGATCATCAAAATTGCATGATGGATTTTTCATTGACAAAAGCATTTGTTATATGTAAACAATATTTAGAATTATTAAGCCTTCAATAATATGCATCTAAGACATTCTATTGGGTACTTTGGGTATAGAACAGATAAACCCTCCTCTTTTTCCTGCAGGTACTTGTATAAGACACATGCATAAGAAACAGAATTTGGCAAAAATGAAAAGAATTACAATTATGTTCATTAAACAACTAAAATAAAAATGTATAGTATGTGGATAAGTTCCATACACCCTCAGGGTATGTATATTACTTGTGAAGTATTGACTATGTACCAGACATTGTGCTAAATATCTTTTTCATTTTCACTCTTTATTACAACCTTATAAAGTAGTGTACATACTTATTACTCTTTTAGCAGAATACTCAAAAGAAGCATTAAAAAGCTAAAACGAACAAACAAAATCTTGTCCAATATTAAAGAGAAAGTAAGCCTAATATGTCTTAGTGTAGCCAAGAAAGCGATAAAGAATACAATTTGCTAAGCTTGCTGAAACTGCTTCATCTTCTTGGAATGTTTCATCTTTTTTTATCCACTCTGCAAACTCCTACTCAATTGTCAAAACCCAGTTAAATATTTCCTCCTCAATAATATCTTTCCTGATAAGCTACCCCATTCATTTATCATTATTTCCTGCCTTGTGCTCATAATTTGATACATTCTACTGTATCACAGTCACTTACGTCTGTCATTCCACCATGTGCAATGCAAATACCCTGAAGGCATGGGCTATGGCATTTATTCTTGTTACCGTGATACTCAGCACAGAGAACACCAGTAATAAATGTTTGTTGAGTGAATGAAGGCTCTTTGATGACATAGAAGCATGTAAGGTCCTTTAAAAATGTATATATCTTTTGACTTCTGGATAAAAGAGAGGAAAACATTCCAAACAAGGAGATCAGAGTTTCATTTCAGGAAAACTACACTTATTTATGTGGTAAGTAACATGTTCCCTGATAAATAACATATGTGGAAAGTTGTGGAAGTTAGGATTCCGTTTATAGAATGAGACTTGGTTATAGATAACCAGGAATACCATGTCATCCCATTGTGGAAGGGAAAAGAGAGGGTGAGACAGAGAAAGAAGGAGTCAAAGTCCTTTTATAAGGAACCCACTCTTGTGATAACAACATTAATCCACTCATGAGGGTGGTGTCACCATGACCCAAACATCTCCTGTTAGGCCCACCTCCCAACACTGCTGCTTTGAGGATCAAGTTTCCAACACATGAACTTTGAGGGACACATTCAAACCATTGCATTCCACCCTTGGCCCCCCAAATCCATGTCCTTCTCATATGCAAAATATGTTCATTTTATCCCAATAATTCCAAGGTCATGTTCCAGCACCAACTTAAAAGTCAAAATGTAAATCTAAGAGTGTCATGTAAATCTGATATGAATGAGACTCAACACAGGACTTATCCTGAGGCAAATTCTCCTCCATATATGACCCTATTAAAGAAGTTATCTAGTTCCAAAATCCAACGGTGGAAGAGGCATAGGACAGACAGGCCCATTCCAAAAGGGAGCAACAGGAAAGAAAAAAAGGGTGACTGGCCCCAAGTGAGTCCAACAGGGAAGACAGCATTAAATCTTAAGACTGGAGAATAACCTTCGACTCCATGTGCTGCCTCCTGGATGTGTCCGCCATGGAGCAGGGCTGCTTGGGGGCCTTGGTGTTAGGCCCCAAATGCCCTCAAATAGCCCTGCCCCATGGCTTTGCTGGGCTCAGCCCATACAGCAGCTATCTGATTGGAGTCTCTGCCTGCAGCTCTCTCAGGTTAGTATTGCAGGCTGATAGTTCTACAGTTCTAGGGTCTCAGTGGCTGCTGTAACCCCCCATTTTCCTGAGCATGGTTCTAAGAAGACCTCTCTGCTGTGGCTGCACCCCTATGGCAGGCTGTCAGAAACATCCTTTCTAACCTAGGTGGACCACCATGGCCCCACAACTCCTGCAGTCTGTGTATCTACAGTCAGTACTACATGAATGCCACCAAGGCTCATAGTTTGTGGCCTCTGCGGCGGCAGCGCAAGTCTCATCTAAGCCCACTTGAGCCACAACTGGAGCAGCAAAGGGGCACTGTGCTAGGATGTGGAGAGCACCAAGCCCTTTCTGACCTCAAGATTCTCTCATTTGGAGCCTGTGATGGGACGGATAGCTTCAACAGTCTCTGAAATGCCTTCAGAGTCATTCTCCCATTGATTTGATGAACAACACCTAGCTTCCTTCTATTCATATCAATCCTTGTATCAAAGCATCACTTGGCCACACCCTTGCATGCTTTTTCATTCTTTATATGGTCAGGCTGCACATTTTCTACATCTATATTTTCTGTTTCCCTTTTAATTGTGAATTCCACCTTTAAATCGTTTCTTTCCTCTTGCATTTTACTATATGCAGTTCAAAGACACCAAGCAGCTCCTTCAACATTTTTCTTGGAAATTTCTTCCCCCAATACACTAGTTCATCTTTCTTTAACTCTGCCTTCTGTAAAGCCCTTGAACATGAACATAATTCAATCAAGTCCTTTGCCACTTTGTAACAAGGATGGCCTTTACTCCAGTTTCCAATTCTTGTTCCTCATTTCCATCTGAGATCTCATGAGAATAGCCTCTATTGTCCATATTTCTCTCAGCATTCCGGCCATGACTATCTAATAATCTGTGAGAAGATTCAGACTTTCCCTGCAGCTATTATTTTCTTCTGAGCCCTGACCAGAATCACCCTTAATGCTCTCTTCATAGCATTATAGTAGTCCTTCCCTATCTGTGGATTTACCTTCCATGGTTTCAGTTACTTATGGTCAACCATGGTTCTAATATATTTAATGGAAGATTCCAGAAATAAACAATTTGTAAGTTTTAAATTGCATGCCATTCTGAGTTGTATGACGAAATATCACCAATCCTGCTCTGTCTTGCCTGGGACAAATGTCCTCCCTGTGTCCATACTGTATACATGACCACCCTTTAATCCCCAAGTAATTATCTCAGTTACCAGACTGACTGTTGCAGTATTGTAGGATATGCAGTGCTTGCTTTCAGATAACCCTCATTTTACTTAATAATGGCCCCAAAGTGCAGGCTACACTAATTTGGTTGACTTGGACTTTAGAAAATAATATCACTTAATGCTATTCCGCCATAAAATCATAATAAAATCATGTATTTTGCAGCAACGTGGATGGAACTGGAGATCATTATCTTAAATGAAACAAGTCAGACACAGAAAGACAAATATCGCATATTCTCACACATGGGGGCTACATAATGTGTGTGCATGGACATAGAGAGTAGAATGATAGACCATGGACACACAGAAAGCTTAAAGAGTGAGAGTGGGGTTGACAATGAGAAATTACTTAATGGGTACAGTTTATGTTACTCATATGATGATGGCCTAAAAGCCCTGAGTTGCTAATTATGCAATCTATGCATGTAACAAAGTCACACTTGTACCTCAAAACTTAAAAAATAAGATAAAATAATAATGTCATTTAGCTTCTTCCCAATACATTTAAACATAATTAAGCACCATAGCTAAAGAATGCTTCTAAGTGATGAGGTTCAAGGCTCAGGTACAGAAAAATATGATTCACTTGCAATTAGCACAAAGTACATTCACGCTAGGTTAAATATATCTTCTGTAATTACATTTACCTTCCCAATTTGTCCATGAATTTTTTGGAAGATGCCAATTTTCCCTGGGTACAGGCCAGGGAAAATTAGCCTGCACATGTCCCAAATTAATAAGATTTTGTTGTATAATGATCAATTATAGCAAGAAATTTAAGAAGCGTAGGAGATATTCAGGACATTGTCCTAATTCTTTTCTGTGATGTAACCTGATCATCAGAATTTCAGGTAATATGTTAGTGAAGTAATGAATTATTGCCCCAACACACAATACTCCCAGGAATGCTTAATGCCAATAGAATAGAATAGAATAGAATAGAGCAAAAGTGAATCACTGATGCCACAGTCTTCAGTGTTCAGAATATTCACAGGGTCATGTAGGGATTGGCTTAGGGCCTTGAAGAGCCCTGTGTGACTCACAGATGGGATCACAATAGCAGGTCCATGTGTGCAGATGAGCTTTATATTGATCAGAAATGTTCTTTTGGAAGGTCTTTGTTGGGTTTGATATAATCGGAAATTAGGAGTCCTATACAGCTGTAGATCATCACTTATCTATTCAACAATGGTGAGACCTCTCTCATTCTGTTCTACAGACTATGCAGGAACCTCCATACTACTTGTTCTTTAAGACTTAGGTGCTATTATCTCCTCAAGCAAACCTTTCCTGATGCTCTCTGCCCAAGCCACCTCTCCCTTAAGTTGCCCTTTTCTAAGATCCTGGCAGCATGTTCCTCATGTGTTTCATATTGTTGAATTTATTGTTAGCTTTTTGAAAGCTTTTTGGAGATATAATTGACAAGTAAAAATTGCATATATTCAAGGTGTACAAAATAATGTTTTGATATACATATACATTGTGAAATAGATGACCACAATCAAACTAATTAACATATCAATCACTTCACATAGTTATTCTTTTTGTGGTGAAAATACTTACGTTCTAGCAAATTTCAAGTGTAAAATACAGTATTGTTAACTATAGTCACAATGCCATACATTCAATTTCCAGAACTTACTGATTTTGGATAGCTGAAACTTTATACTCTTTGATCAACATCTACCCATTTCTTCCTCATTCCACCCCAGGCAACCACCATATAAGTCAGATCACGCAGTATCGGTCTTTGTGTGTCTAGCTTATTTCACTTAGCTTAATGTCCTCTGGGTTCATCCATGTTGTTATAAATGACAGAATTTCTTTCTTTTTGAAGGCTGAATTGCATTGTGAATAATGACATTTATATACATTTTCTTTATCCACTCATCTGTGGATGGGCATGTAGATATTTCTGTATCTTAGTAGTTGTGAATAATGCTGCAGTGTACATACAAGTGCAGATATCTTCAAGATAGTGATTTTATTTACTTTGGATATATATCCAGAAGTGGAATTGCTGGTTCACAGGTGAGTTCTATTTTTGATTTTTTGAGGAGCCTCCATACTGTTTTCCATAATGGCTGCACCAAGTTACATTCCCACCAACAATGTATAAGAGTTACCTTTACACCACATCCTTGCCAACACTTATCTTTTGACTTTTTGATAATAGCCATCCTAACAGGCATGAGGTAATATCTTATTGTGGTTTTCATTATCACTTCCCTGATGATTAGTGATGTTGAGCACCTTTTCAAAGACTACATTTGACAGTACTTTAGAATTCTCAGGTCAATTGGGAAGTTGGAACACAAAAGGAGAGGAAGAATGGTGGCTGTTGGATAGAGAGGGATGTAAGAGCTAAATTCTCATCACACATAACAGTGGGCCAATAGATAATATCTAAACTTTAAAAGTCAAGAAATAGTAGTGTAACCACACCATTTAGAAAGATCTTTTTCCTAGAGTTCTCCCTCCAAAACTCTCATCTTACTGTTCTCCTCTGCACTGATTGCTTTCTAGGCTTGCTGTACGGTTGCATTTTTGGATTTATGTTGAATGCAATTCTGATTTTCTGACTTGAAATTCCTGTTTTCTGAATCTGTGTTCTCCTCTTTGTCAACTTCTTCTTCATTTTGGTGGTGCACATCCTCCAGACATTACTTTAGAAAGGGTGCATAGAAAATATGTATAAATATATTTTACATATCTTCAAGACAGGAGAACAAATTATTTGACTTCTTGTTCTACTTTACCTTCCAAACATTTTACTGAACATTTTTCTAATTTTTTCTATCACATTTTAATTCTCAAGGTTTCACTCGACTTCTCTGACTGCTCCTGTTTCTTAGAATCTTATTTTTATTTCAAAGAGAGTTTCTTCTCTTAGCTCTCTTGAGTATTTTATTTATAATAGTTCTTGTTTTATAATTTTTTAGCTCTATTCTGCTCCCTGTAGTTTCTATTCCTGTCAAATTTGTTTTTCCCCCGTTTTCTTTTTTTTCTTTTTAAATTAGTGTGAATTGTCAGGCTGGAGACATTTCCCAACTGTCTGCAGCATATTGGTTAACATGGCACTAAAAAGCCAATTGAAAGTTCTGTGTGGACAGCAGGGCTTGTTAATTGATCTCTTCACCTTTCCTCCCCTTCGTCCACAAAAAGGAAGTCAAGATTTATATGTTTAGTTTCTTTAGAGGAGAATCTTCCAATATCCTGCTTAGAAGGCTTATGGCCATCAGAGTCCTGGATGCTGAGCACAGTGCTCAGATTTTCACTGCATGAGTCTGTTTTCTGTTCTATTCTTGACTTTTGTTCACTCTACTATTCCCAAATCTGGAGTCTCTCTCACTAAATTTTCTGGAAGATAACCCTTGTTTCTCCTGGTTGGAAGTAGGGGAGGCCTAATGACCAACTTTGTAGGGTGGGGTAGGGATCCAGGGGTCGAAGTAGCCTGCTGCCTACCCTGCCTTCTGGGGTATTACCTGGTGCCTCCGGGTTCTGAGCCTTTCTGAGGATTCAAGGAAAACCAGCTTTACACTCTGTGGTACTCTCTCTGTATGCATTCACGTTGTAGCTCCTTTTGTTATCTTTAGTTGACCACCATTGCTCTTGCCCCAAATTTGCTACACTTTGTTATCTGCTATTGTCTCCTGTCCTAAGAAAGTAAGATGAGGATTTCTGTTTTTTAACACCTTTTAAAAGTTGGTGTATCATAATGGATTCAAAGAGGATAAGAGGACATAAAAGTTTATTTTCTGACATTTTTAAGGACCTGCTATTACTAAACTGTTAAAATTAGACTTAGTATTTCATATATACACTCCCCCTTAAGTGTTCCTGAAGTAAACTAGTGCCCATGCTCCAGATGTTGGTGAGATTCTTTCTCTGTGTTTCCAAAGCATGTTAAATAATCCTGAAGGTTAATTTTATTTTTCAATATTTTATTCATGCCTAAACTGTATTGAAGGGCAAAAAAATTGTGGCATGCCTGTGGTCCCAGCTACTTGGGAGGCTGAGGTGGGAGGATGGCTTGAGTCCAGGAGTTGGAGCTTGCAGTGAGCTGAAATGGCGCCACCACACTCCAGCTTAGGTGACAGAACCAGACCCTGTTATTTTGATCCACACAAGCTATTGGTCATGTGTGAAGGCAATGGAAAGATTTCCTCATAGATTCAAGGACTCGGGATATATAACTTCCCTTTAAAATTCCTTTAAGAAATATTCCCATTGACTGAAATACAAGTCAAAATAAAGAATTCCATTACAGTGTAGATGTCATGCATAAAATAATGGTTCTGAGAGATGAAGCTGATAAAATTTAAAAAGATTCAAATATATTCTAAAAGTGGTAGGGGATAAAAAATAGCAAAGAATACACAAGTGGTAGGCAAATTAAAAAATGGGGTAACAATACCTATATTTTCTGGTAATAAAGTGGGCGTGTTGGCTCGCACCTGTAATCCCAGCACTTTGGGAGACCGAGGTGGGTGGATTGCTTGAGCTCAGGAGTTCGAGACCAACCTGGGCAACATAGTGAGACCCTGTCTCTACAAAAAATACACAAATTATCTAGACATGGTGGTGCATGCCTGTGGTCCTAGCTACTTGGGAGGCTGAAGTAGCTAGGGGAGGTTGGCTTGAGCCATGGAGTTGAAGTTTGCAGTGAGCTGACATGGTGCCACTGCACTCCAGCTTAGGTGACAGAGCCAGATCCTGTTTTTTAAAAAAAGGAAAAAATTCAAAAATGAAGATAACATATTTATAAATGTTTAAGTGCCATAGAAGAGATCATAGAAATGAACAAAACAAATACAGTTTTGCAATATACAGATATGACAGAATAGGCATCATTACTGGTTTGAGGCTCTGATAGATTTCTCAGGCCTAGGTACTTAAGCAATACTGAAACGAGAAACAGCTTGTATAGACCATTTATGGTCCTGGAATAAATTGAAAAGTGATGCCTGAGCCCAAAGATATGATTCTTATGTCGCATTACCATATCAATTTCTGAATATGTTGTTTTGAGTTTTGTGCTGACTTTCCTTTTTTATTTTCCTCTTCAGCTAAAAGTTTTGCCTAGAGCTCTTGAGCCTACTGATATCATTTTGATTGATATCATTTTGAAATGGAAGGAAATGGTTTGAAAAGACACAGGAAATACAATATGAACTGAACTCCCAATGCAAAAGGGAATCTCAAAGTTATAAAGGAAACACAGGCAGCTGGGTGACTTGATCCAGGTCATGTGTAGTGAGCCCTAACCTTTGCATGTCTCATAGTTAGACCTGCATGAAAACTCTGCAATTGGAGCTTTAACAGAGCATAAGTGGATGAATATCATTAATGGGTCAGTGAAGCATCTCAAAAATAGAACTCAATTGCAATTCCAATTTGGTTTCCATCACTTTCTTTCCCATAGTGACGTGTTTCATCACTCATGCTCGCTGATTTTCCCACTGACTCTATGGCTTCAGCCTAAAATTATGCCTCTTATTTTTCCATAGAGCTCACCATGAATTAATCTTGACATATCCCTCCTCCTTAAAAGGACTATAATTTTTAAAATGCCTTTTTAATAATGCTACCCTTCATAAAGATATAAACATTTGGCTGTGATCTGATTCTCCTTCACATAATCTTATGTGTTTGAGACCTGTGCATGTTAACCTGAATTTTCAGAATTGACACATTTTATTTCTATGAATCAATCCTTACGTATGTATTACTTTTCTTCAATAGAAAAGAGTCCTTTTTCTCACTAATATTACCAACATACTCTCCTTGACATATGCATTTAAATTAAATCCATGATTAATTGAATTAATTGAGTGGAGAGGGAAAGGAAAGAAAAATAACCTTCAGTCCAGGCGTGGTGGCTCATGCCTATAATACCAGCACTTTGGGAGGCCGAGGCAGGCGGATCACCTCAGGTCAGGAGTTCAAGACCAGCCTGATGAACATGGAGAAACCCCGTCTCTACTAAAAATACAAAATTAGCCAGGCATGGTGGTTCATGCCTGTAATCCCAGCTACTTGGGAGGCTGAGGCAAGAGAATCACTTGAACCTGGGAGGCAGAGGTTGCCGTGAGCTGAGATCATGCCACTGCACTCCAGTCTGGGAAACAATAGAGAAACCCCATCTCAAAAACCCCATCCCCGACAAAAAAAAACACACGATTTTATTGTGAGTTACCTGAGGGATGAGAAGTGGGTCTCATTCATTTTATGCAATTCCCAGAGCCCAATAGCTTGCTAATTGGTTCTTAATTTAATTACAGTAAAAATTGAGTTCTTGTTTTGTCTCAATAAATTTGATGGCATGTAAAGTGAGCAATCTGTTTTGGACAAAAAAATGAATTATTTGGCATTTTCTCTAATACAGGCTTTGGCTGATACATATAATATCAATTTTTTTAATTGCCCATACAGTAGGAACCCAAACCATTTTCCAAATAAATAATCAACAGTAAAATACTGAAAGGTCACAAATATTTTTGATACCAGGAGAGTATTTATTGAGATATAGTTACTCTACCAGACGTAATTCGTTGCAAAGTCCAGACGACACTCAGCAATTGTAAGCTTAAAAGCCTATTCCAGTGAAATAGTGTGAGACATCTGGTCATCTGACTGTACACCAAGCATGGAAGTTGGAGGTTTTGTAAGATATTCATTTAAATTGTTGCTTTTAAAATAGTTGCTTGGTGGAATGAACAATGAGCTATATAAATGTAGTGGTGGATCAGAGCAAGGCCAGGTCCAGTGGAGAAGGGGAATGAGAATGACTAGTGCACTGACAACATAGTGGTTGAAACAGGGCTGGTGGTCAGGAATGAAGTTCAACAGCAAGAGGATTCATAGGAGACTGGGCCACAGCAGGTGGTCTGGCAGCAGACTGGATGGCAGCAGCTGGACACACAGCAGCCGGAGTGGCAGCAGCTAGAAGTGCAGCAGAAGGGCGGCAGCAGGAGGGCTGGCAGCACTGGGGATTATAACAGCTGGGCCTGAAGCAGCTAGACACACAGTAGCTGGAGTGGCAGCAGCTGGGGCAGCAGCAGGTGGGCTGGCAGCACAGGGACAGGCAACACTGGGGCCTGCAGCACCTGGACACACAGCAGCTGGGATGGTAGCAGGTGGTTCTGCAGCAGGTGGTCTGGCAGCAGCTGGGGCAGCAGCAGGTCTGGCAGAGGCCTTGGCCACAGCTCTGTTCAGAGCAGACAGAGCCACAACAGAAGTTGACCATGGTGTCAGACGAGAATTGCAGATGATGAGCAGAAGGAGGCACTTCTTCCCATACAGTGTGTCTCCATGTGGTTCAGGGAAGTGACAAGCAACAAGATAAATGGTCTTTGTTCCTCATCAAGCAACAAGATAAATGGTCTTTGACCTACACAAGCTCCACCAGAAATACTGATATCCTTTCAAGTCACTAAGTCCTTGGTCTTTCCTGCCTTGTAAAAAAGATTGGCTGTTTATGCTGTACTTCACAGAGCCCTACTCCTGATTCATCTTCTTGAGAATACAAAGTCGCAGTTGTATTTGAATTTAGGCCACAGTCTTATGGATGGAACTGCACCCAGCAAGGAGCTGATGAGAAGGTCATGGCCTTGGACTCTTCTTGGCATCTTCCTAGAACATCTTAGGCAGTTTTGTTTTTAATAAATATAGATTTCTAGGCAATACTCTTGGATATGCTGTGTCACTTGATTATTATCCCGAGTAGCTGGGATTACAGGCACATGCCACCACGCCCAGCTAATTTTTGTATCTTTAGTAGAGACAGGATTTCACCGTGTTGGCCAGGCTGGTGTTGAACTCCTGACCTCAAATGATCTGCCCGCCTCGGCCTCCCAAAGTGCTGGGATTACAGGCATGAGCCACCACGCCCAGCCCAAAATAGAATTTCTAATGAAACAGACATAATCTAATTTGATCTTCCAGAAGTCTTTTCCAAGCCTCACAACAAAGATTATTAAAATAATTGATTCTCTACTTTGGTAGATTATTCTTTATTAATGTTTACTCTCCCCCCTCCTCCCACCCAACCCCAGAAGTATCCTCTCCCACCCTCTGACTTGGACTTCACCATGTGAGTTGCTTTGATCAATGAGATGTCAGAAGGCATGACCCAAAGACTCAAAATGTGAGTTTGTTCCCTTGGGCCTCTGTTCTCAGAAGAGGATGGCCCCTAAAATACCAGACACTCCATTAAAATGGAATTCCAGACAAACAACAAATAATTTTTAAATGTAAGTATACCCATGCATAATCAGATATAATTGTAATAAAATTATTTATTGTTTTTCTGAAATTGACATGTAACTGGGGCACCTGTATTTTTATTTGCTAAATATGACAACTCTAATTCAAAAGAAAGTCCCAAAACCAACCTGTGGCCAGAAGCCAAGGCCAGCCTTAATCAACCAAACCCCAACTAACCTACAGATAGACAACCAATAAATAAATACTTGTTACAATAAGCTATGAGAGTTTGTGGTTGCTTGCTGTGCAGCGATAGCTGTCTAATTCAACCATGGTGGCAATGTGAAACCAGCTTAATACACCAATCAATAAACAAGGATGAACAGATGGCTTTCTACAAAGAAAATAAAAATAGAAGAGTGGCCAAGTATTTGTGACAGGGTTGGTTTTATTGTAAATTTTGATAAATTTTCTGGAGGGGATAGTTAGTAAATTTTTAGCTTTATCAATATAATGAGGATTAATGGATAGTGCAAAGTGAGCCTATTCAAATTAAATCGAAGGAGAATCTCATTTTCATAAGCCTATTTGTGAAAACACAGCTTTTGATTTAGACATGCTTGGATTTGAATATAGACTGTTATCTAAGGGCCTACAGTTCAATGCTGTTCTGGTCAGGCTATGGCAGAAGCTCAAGCTGGAACAGTGCTTCACTAAGGAGCCTCAGGCTCAGCCCACTGCCCTCCCACAGAGGAATGGCAGGTGCCAGCCCCTTTATACTAGGATGAAGGCCAAGGTCCCAGAATCCCAAGGGCCTTTGCCCCTATCTGATGGCTTCCACTATGCCTTGACTTGTGCAGACGCCTGCATGGGGCTACTGTAGGCATATCCCAGCAAGTATGTTACCCAGAAAACCACCATAAAAAGACTGGAGTTATATGTGGCCTGTGGCATCCCCACTGATATCAACAGTGCCCAGGGCTCTCACTTTACCATATACAAAGTGCAGGAATCGGTGGAGGCCCTGGATATCCATTGGCATGTCTACCTGCCATACAACCCTATAGCAGCAGGGCTGATTGAATGGATGAAACAACCATTGAAGAAATAACTCTGGCAGGAGATGCCCTCTCTGGCTCCAGCACCCATCTGCACCCTGAATGAAACTACCCAAATTAGATGTGTCACTTTGCAAAATCACATGCCCTGGACGCTTAGTGTGGATCTTCTGCATTAATTAAAACTGAATGTTGTGTATATATATCCCTGATTACTCTCACAATGTAACCCAGGCCATGCAGGCCCAAGATATCCCTGAATTAACATGTGTGCTCTCATCTCCCCAGTGCACACACTCTTCTGGCTCAAGGACCTGATACCACCATCACGATCCAGGTTGACAGTGTAAGGGATGGTCCTCCCCTCCTTTGCCTCAACCTGAGACTCAACCTGGGGCTATGCCCTTGCCATAGGACCTACCCACTGGAGAGCACATCATTACACGGGCCCGGAAATCACAAACCAGCCCCAGATGGTACAGTTTTTTCACTCCATGGGGCAAGGGCATAGAACATGATATACAGATCACACCTATTTTACATCCTATTCCTCCTTGTACTTCTAAAATAATCAATCCTAGTCCCCACTTGTACAAGGGGGTGATCATCCTCTCATTATGGGACATTACAATATCCACACTGTCTTACTCTGGCTGCAACATGTTGCAGAAGTGGCCAATCCATGTGGTATTGCAAACCAGGCACAGGCTGCAGCTGGGGGTGGTGATCTCTCAGAACAATACAACTTCCTGTCTTGTTAGATGGCCTGACTTGCCCTTTCTTTTTTTTTTTTTTTTTGAGACGGAGTTTCGCTCTTGTTGCCCAGGCTAGAGTGCAGTGGCATGATCTCGGCTCACTGCAATCTCCGCCTCCTGGGTTCAAGTGATTCTCCTGCCTCAGCCTCCCAAGTAGCTGGGATTACAGGCATACACCACCATGCCTGCCTAATTTTTTTTGTATTTTTAGTAGAGATGGGATTTCACCATGTTGGTCAGCTGGTCTCGAACTCCAGACCTCAGGTGTTCCACCCGCCTTGACCTCCAAAAGTGTTGGGATTACAGGCGTGAGCCACTGTGCCCGGCTGACTTGCCCTTTCTTCTACCCATGAGGTATCTCACCTGTCGCCCATAGGTGGTGTACCTCTTCACCAACTGGGTGCAAATGGTGACCTTTCCCCAAAACAAAACAGACTGTTGCGTCTGCAGGGAGCTGCCCTTCTCCTCCAGCATCAGCCTGCCATGGTGCATCCAAGCAGCTAACCTCAGTATCTGGAGCCATTTCTATACTTGGTATAATGACCCTCACCCATTTCCCTTTAGCAATAACCACACTTCATGTGATAAGTTTCCCACCATCAGAGATGAGACAACATATTTTCCACCTAGTATAGGAGCAGGTTAATGTCACCCCCACTGTAGGGTATTCTGTAGATGATGGGCCAGGGTGGACAACAGCAGTATAGATACAGCTTGTGGGCTGTGCACCCACATGTATTAAAAGGCATGATAATAGCATGCCACAAGCTAAAACCGGTAATATGGGATGGCTACCCCCACAGTGTAATGTAACCCATTTCTTCAGGTAATAGACATGGAATGTGACAGCAATGAAACCAATCTCTTCAGGTAACCAGTGATACGTGACTGCGATGACAGAGTGACTCTCCACGTGAGGGCCTACCACACCCCATAGGATGGCTGTGGGCATGCGGCATCCACAGTTGGCCTTACTTACCCTATAATTGGACTGGTAGATGCACCTGGGGACATCCTCATTTGCTGGGATACATCGTGCCCAGTTTAGACACCATTCTTACTAACTGGGAAGTTGTAAAAGCCAGGCACTGCTGGAAGCGTGCATCCTGGTGGTTTTACCCGTTGGCCACTTTTGCCACGCCCCCCTCCCCCCGCCCCCCACCACTCACCACCCAAGTGGTGACAATAGACATACAGCTGCAAGTTGAGGCCCTGGCTTAACATAGGGCTGCAGTCTTTAATGATACCTGCCATGATATTACTCTTCTCACTGAAGAAACTGCCCAAATTAGGTGTGTTACTTTGCAAAATTGCATGGCCCAGGACATCTTAACCGCTTATCAGGGCAGATCCTGTGCATTAATTAAAACTGAATTTTGTGTATATATCCCTGATTACTCTCACAATGTAACACAGGCCATGTGGGGCCTAGATACCCACATTTCTGCTATAGAATCTCTGTCTTATGACCCTGTAACCACATGGTTTAATCAACTCCTGAGTGCTTGGAAAAACTTCCTATACAGTACGATTGTTGTTACATTCATTATTCTTTTTTGTTGTAGTAGTTTATATTGCTGCTGAAACATCTGGCTGCAATGCTCCTCTGCAAACCCTGGCCCCAGGGAAATCTCAGAAGAATGGTGTGATTAGAATGTAAGGGCAATTCAAGGGTATGCTGAGGTGGAGGGTATGGCAGACACATCTGGCAGCAATAACTTAATTTAAGCATACCCTTAGAATGATCCTACAATCAAAGAAGAATGTAGGCTTGGAGTTCTGAGCTAAGGATCTGGGAGTGGCCAACCTGGAGATCCACTCCTTAACTCTGAAGGACGTTTGAATCTCCACCTCATCCATTAGAACACAGGTCATACTGGGGATTGAGGCCCTTTGTTTTGGATTAAATGGAGGTTGTTAGGTGGAGGGTTCTAATGAAAATACTATGTGAACTGCATGCTTTTTACAAATAGTAGTAGTTCTCCTGTCCAGATACTGCCACTGGACCACCCTTGTATGTAAGTTCCACTAATAAAACCTCCGTCATGTTAGCCTTCTCCAGGTCCCTTCTCTAGCCTCTCAGACACATTGTCATCCTTATTGGAGTCAATGGGGGTCCAGGATGACAATGTGTCATCTGGGCAAAACATCTCCCTAATTCTCTTCCAATACCACTTCTAACCCTGCTGCTGAAAGGAAAGTTCATTACTTATTTTTTTAAATCTGTGTTTAATATGTATAAATGTAAGGGGTTCAAATGCAGCATTGTTACATGGATATATTGCACAGTGGCATGAAGTCTGGGCTTCTACTTTAATATATGTTTTATTTCCTGTCTAAAGACCATGGTTTACTGAATCCAATGAGCATAAAACTCATAGTAGAGGCTACTTACTGCAGACTGAGGAGACCTGGACCTCAGACCTCATATGGTGACCTCATTGTGTGACCTTGGTACACTCTCAGGACCTCAGCTGTAGAGTGAGGGCATAGGCCTACTTATTCTCCACAATCCCTTCCCAGACTCTACAGATGCAATGACTAATTCCAAACAAATTACAAATATAATAATTGCAATGGATCCTTGAAGAGGGTTTTACAATCAAGGTAGAAGTTGAGTTTGGATTGGAAGGATGAGGAGGGCATTCCAGGTGAATGATGACACATCAAAACCAAGGCAGGAAAGCCCAGGTCCTAGTCAGGGGAGAGTGACCACACCAGTGGGCAGGGATCCGCATTTCTTGTGGTCCCTGCTTACATGAAAAACCACAAGCCTATCTTTAAGTGAGTCATGGAAGGAGCTATCTGTGAAGCAGATGACTACTGGTCTACACTAGGATGATGCAGTTAACCTGCTACCATCATGCCCATGTGCATTAATAAGGCAAGTCACTGCTTGGGTGCTGGTGATGGGAGCCTTTGAAGACAAGGAATAACATGCTAATTTTAGCGCCAAAGGGCAGAGCGATTAGACACTAACTAGTTTAGAAAACACATTCTTTTCTCTCTTATGGGTTAGGAATATTTCAAAGGAAAATTAATCAGAAGTGAATCCAATGTCTAAATTTGGTGAGGATAAACAATACAATAAAATGAGCGAATATTTGTGGTGTATGTACATGAATATGTATGAGGTGAAGAGTGACCAAAATACCATTAGTCAATGCTAAATCTTCACTTAATTGGCCAGAAGATGCACAAGAAAATGATCATGTGTTGAAGGGTCATCAGCTCCCAGCCAGGGTATATAAAGGGCCCAGAGGGGGAGGAGTGCACTCACACCTGAGAACACCCAGCTCCTCTCAACAGCCCAACCCACACCAGCCTCAGACACCACCATGACCGGCTCCTGCTGCGGCTCCACCTTCTCCTCCCTGAGCTACGGGGGAGGCTGCTGCCAGCCCTGCTGCTGGCGCGACCCCTGCTGCTGCCGCCCCGTGACCTGCCAGACCACCGTGTGCCGCCCCGTGACCTGCGTGCCCCGCTGCACGCGCCCCATCTGCGAGCCCTGCCGCCGCCCAGTGTGCTGCGACCCCTGCTCCCTGCAGGAAGGCTGCTGCCGCCCCATCACCTGCTGCCCCTCGTCGTGCACGGCTGTGGTGTGCAGGCCCTGCTGCTGGGCCACCACCTGCTGCCAGCCTGTGTCTGTGCAGTCCCCCTGCTGCCGGCCCCCCTGCGGCCAGCCGACCCCTTGCAGCACCACCTGCAGGACCTCCTCCTGCTGAGACCCCACCTCTCTCCTCAACGCACGAAACATTCCCAGGTGCACAGAATCTTGTGCAGACTCTTCTATCCCTTCTGGATCAGATGAGAGACTCCACCTTTGCAGCCTAGCTCATCCTCAAGCACAAATTCAACAATAACATCCTATCTATTTCCCCACATAATTATGCAGCTAATCCTGGCCCTCTCTGACAATCTCGAGAAAAATTCCAGCTTTCATCATTTAAATTCCTGGCTTGAAAAAAAAAACGAGTAAATAAAAATCAAAGCTCCTCTTGAATAGAACTCTGTCCCACTGACTCATCACCCTTTTTTCTACTATTTCAAGGTTCTCAGATGAGATTTTTTTCTTCCAGGATAATACTACTTGTATGCTGTATTTTTGCACTGTAAAAAAAAAATAAAATTATATTTCTGGGGAAGCAAACACATTTCTTTTTATTTATTGTTTATTGCTCTTCAAAAGCTCATATTTAGCTTACATTACAGCATGCAGAATCAGAAGAACGAAAGGAGGGATTTTCTAAGGGCCATTTTTGAGCTTTAGAATAGGAACAACTCAGGTGGAAGGTCTATAATTTTAATAGCATTTCAAATAAATCTGATATCTCATGTGATTCACCTTCATATTTCGAGTCGCAGGTTTTATGGTGATGCTGAGGAAATGGTGAGACTACAGTAGGTCTCTGTAAACATAAAATTGACTTATGAATAATTCACACACATGATAAGGGAGAGGAAGTCTAAGTTAAGTTATAGCCCTATTTGTTCACCAGTGTAGAAAACTGTACGGTAATTGATGTCAAACAGGACCTGGGAATCCCTAGCCACTGAACATCCTATGCTGGAAGAACCACTATCCCATCTTCTCCATGGTTCCCATCAGCACCACCACGGCCAGTTCTACTTCCAGTGGAGTGGCTGCTGCTGAGAAAACAGGGAGAAATGAAGCCTTGGTTGTAATCATCCTAGTTTTGAGCTCTGCATACATCTTACCATTGAAACAACTGCAATGCGGTTGAAATGCTGATAACATTAATCCATATTGCATATATTTTTGATATTGTTAAATACTTGTATGTTGGTAAGGAAGGCTAACAACTATCATTTCCCTGATAAATATCTTTTTAGTTCCTAGCATGTGATAGAAAAGAGGTTTCTTTGATTGTTCAGCATGTATTCCTGGGCATATCTACCTGCCCATTGAGAGAAGTGAGGCAAGGGAAGCTTTGTGAGGGCAGGGGTCTTTAGTCTTCTTAATTTAAATTTGTTTCAATTTCAGGGGTACATGTGCAGGTTTGTTATATAGGTAAATTGTGTGTCACAGGGTTTTGGTATACAGATTATTTCATCACCCAGGTAATAAGCATAGTAACAGATGGCCAGGTGCAGTGGCTCAGGCCTGTAATCCCAGCACTTTGGGAGGCTGAGATGGGTAGATCACTTGAGGCCAGGAATTCAAGACCAGCCTGGCCAACATGGCAAAACCCTGTCTCTACTAAAAATACAAAAATTAGCTGGGCATGGTGGCATGCGCCTGTAATCCAAGCTACTCAGGAGGCTGAATCAGGAGAATCGCTTGAACCTGGGAGGCAGAGGCTTTGCTGAGACAAGATTGCGCCACTGCACTCCTGCCTGGGTGACAGAGTGAGACTCTGTCTCAAAAACTAATTAATTAATTAATTTAATTAAACAAAAGCATAGTAACATAGGTGGTTTTTTATCCTCACCCTCTTCCCACCATCTGCCCTCAAGTAGGCTTCAGTATCTGTTGTTCCCTTATTTGTGTCCATATGTACTCAATGTTTAGCTACCACTTATAAGTGAGAACATGCCATATTTGGTTTTCTGTATCTGTGTTAGTTTGCTTAGGATAATGGCCTCCAGCTTCATCCACGTTGCTACAAAGGACATAATTTCCTTTTTTACGGCTGTATAGTATTCCATGGTGTATGTGTACCACATTTTCTTTATCCAGTCCACCCTTGATGGGTATTTAGGTTGATTCCACATCTTTGCTACTTTGAACAGTGCTGCAATAAACATATGCATGTATATGTCTTCATGGTAGAATGATTTCTATCCCTCTGGGTCCATACCCAATAATGAGATTGCTGGGTTGAATGGTAATTCTGTTTTAAATACTTTCAGAAATTGCCAAACTGCTTTCCACAATGGCTGAGCTAATTTACATTGAGGGCCAGGATCTCAACTAACTTTGTTCACTACTAGATTCCCACTGATCTGCACAATATTTGGCACATTGAGTATAATCAGAAATGATGTGTAATGATGTGTTGAATGATAAATGAGTAAGTTCTAAGGGGATTGGTTAGAAGAGAGAAAGACATCATCATTCCATCCCAACTCTCAACTCATGCTGGATATGCATATTCTTAAAATAAAACAATAAACCAATCATGAAGAAAGATGTTTTTTCTGGAAATATGATAAAAGTTTCTCAACAAGAAGACTGTTATATTCAAAACCTTTACATTTTTAGTACGTGCACAATGGAGTTTTATCTTTGTTAACAATTTGGTAATTAACCAATGGATAGGCTCACAAGTCTAATTTCTTTCTACATATTCTTGATCACTGTTCTCAAAATTTCGTTAAGTACACCTGTTTTTCTCCTCTCAGAGTTTTTCTTGTTAGCATTCTAGAGACCTCCTTATTTAAAAGTGTTTTCTCAAATGGACAACGCCTTGTTTTCCCCCAAACCTATCATTATTATTGGATCTCATTTATTCCCACAGTCACCCCATTCTCTGGTTGGCCGAAGTGGCTGGTGCAGATCTAGGTAAGCCCGTAAGAAACCATGCAAGTGGTGTGATCAGTAAGAAGGCTTACACTTGAACCTTCAACTTCAGATCTATTAGGTTGGTGCAAAAATAATTGCAGCTTTTGCCATTGAAAGTGATGCCAAAAACCGCAATTACTTTTTGCACCAACCTAATAGAACAGACTTAGTTGTGAAGGAAAAGGTCAGGACCAAGTAAATTAAGAGGCAAAGACTCAAAAGTGATTGAGTGACATAATTTGCCTACAAGTCATGACAGTTTGAAACAATTAAAAATGACAATTGGTTCCATAAGCAGAAATGAGCCCCAGCATAGCACACAGGGAGATGTTGAAGACACTGAGGTATGGGCCAGATGAGGCCGGAGAACACGTTCAACTGGGATCATTACTGAAGGGTTTTGTTATACCACAAGACTGCAGCCTTCATCTACATAGACTTGTTTGACTTCCTCACCATATTGGTGGCTTTGTTCACAAAACCCCATGATCATTCTCTTAGGCCCAACTATGACACTATCTCCTTAGGGTATGTTTCGACATTTTCAGAAGGCTGAATAGAAGGTAATTCTTCCCATTCCTGAGGCTATTGGTAAGACATAGAGTCCTTTCAACCGACTCTAAAAATTAGACATATCACAAATAACAACTGTTTTCAAAGTAAATACACTGTAAAAGCTCCTAAATAAACTAGACATTCCTTAACACCTGGGACTGTGGTACCTACAATCCATTCTTTAACTACAGTGAGTTCTTCAGCTTTTTGGGCTGATAAATAATGTTCCCACAGATATTTCTGGAATGAGTATTGGCTCCAACACTTACTAGGTACATGACCTTGGGTAAGTCACTTATCTGGTTCCTTATGTGTGAAATGAGAAATAAACAATATCCACATCCTAAGAGTGTTATGAAGATTAGATTAATGCATGTATTTTTAAATATGATGCTTGGAACACAGTTAGAACTTAATGATACCGGCTATCATGAAGATAACAGTGAAATTTACCTTGGTCTGGAAAGATACAACCATAGAAATCAATGAACATATCTCTAAGACAAAAACCACTGGATGATGGAAACCTACTAAAATGCATTCTTGTACCTCCAAAAAGGGGACAGGAAAATTCTTGTTTTACTGAGAAATCCTGACTTTTAAACTATCCCTGTAGTATTATCCTCAACTTGTTTTGCCCAGGAAGCTTAGCAGTGGCAAAGAATGCTAACAACTTGAGGTGCTCACTTCACTTCAACTGATAGCAAGTAATAACCCTCAGAGCATGCACAGCACAACAGCTACTTTGTACTATCAAAACAGCAACTAGCAAAAGCGTCATTGAATTATAACGATAATTGGAGACTTTGAAGTTAGGGTCATTAAATTCATATTTGAACCATAAATAGCAAAATATAATGGGTCTACACTAAATAAGGAAAATAGACTTTTATGTGTACCTGAGCATCCAAACAATGTCTAGAAAACTTACTAATCTGCTAGCGTTATTTAAAGAAGAATAAGTGAAAACAAGGAAATGACCTCGTGTCCTGGGGGTCATCAGCTCCCAGCCAGCGTATATAAAGGGCCCAGAGGGGGAGGAGGACATTCACACCTGAGAACATCCAGCTCCTCTCAACAGCCCAACCCACACCAGCCTCAGACACCACCATGACCGGCTCCTGCTGCGGCTCCACCTTCTCCTCCCTGAGCTACGGGGGAGGCTGCTGCCAGCCCTGCTGCTGGCGCGACCCCTGCTGCTGCCGCCCCGTGACCTGCCAGACCACCGTGTGCCGCCCCGTGACCTGCGTGCCCCGCTGCACGCGCCCCATCTGCGAGCCCTGCCGCCGCCCGGTGTGCTGCGACCCCTGCTCCCTGCAAGAAGGCTGCTGCCGCCCCATCATCTGCTGCCCCTCGTCGTGCACGGCTGTGGTGTGCAGGCCCTGCTGCTGGGCCACCACCTGCTGCCAGCCTGTGTCTGTGCAGTCCCCCTGCTGCCGGCCCCCCTGCGGCCAGCCGACCCCTTGCAGCACCACCTGCAGGACCTCCTCCTGCTGAGCAGCCCGTTATCACGAAGGGCCCCTCAGAAGATGGCCGGGTCCATCCCGCTGCCCCTCAGGGCTTCACCGCAGAGCAATACACGTTTCCTTGAGAAGCCCATTTTCATCTCTTCATACTAGCTCACACTATGCATTGAAGACACCTTTTCAGACCGAACACAGATGAAAAATACTTTTCCTAAGACTCCAGTCTAACTCCTATATCATGTTGTCTGCTTTCTAATAAACTCAATACTCCTAGCATAGAAATCATGGTCTTTGTGATATTTCCTTCTGGGAGATTGTCTCTCTCTTTTTTTCTAGAGATACTCAAAGCAAGATGCAGAATAATCCTCTTATATAGTTCTCATAACTTAAGTCTGAGTAGTTTTCTTATAATCATTGTAAATGGCATTTATGGAGCACAGCTGAGTCAGGAAGATGGGTACAACTATGACTTTATCATGTGTACAGAGTCACTTGCGCCCAGAATTCCAGGCATGCATCGAACACCTGAGAAATGTTCTGCAACAAGAAACACGCTAGGAGGCTGCACCTGGGTTGAAACTTACATTCCCAGCCTAATGGTGTGTTTACTGATCCGACACCTGTTGGAACATCATAGAACGCCCAGGGTGTTAGAGGTGGAAGAAGCCTTAGGCAACCTCTGGCCAATTACCTCTGTTTTTGAAGTTAAAGAAACATGAGGAATGTAAGAGTAAATAAGTTACTTACTAATGTAATTATAATCCCAAAAGTTCAGAAAAGACCCTGGAGAATACAAGTTTCCTGCATTTAGACCTGAAGTCAAACACTTCTTAGTATGGTGAGAGACATGTTAATCACAAAATGGTTGTACATTCTACAACTTTATTTTACACTTCATTAGCCACACACACACATATACACACTCCCTAGGAATACATCTAACCAAGGAAGTGAAAAATCTCTACAGAGAAAACTACAGAACACAACTTAAAGAAATGATAGGTGACACAAATGAATGGAAAAACACCCCATGCCAATGGATTGGAAGAATCAGTATCATTAAAATGACCACACTGCCCAAAGCAATCTACAGATTCAACGCTATTTCTATCAAGCTACCAATGTTATTTTTCACAGAACTAGAAAAAAACTATTCTGAAGTTCATATGGAACCAAAAAGAGCCCAAACAGCCAAAGCAATCCTAAATAAAAAGAAAACTGAAGGCATCACATTACCTGACTTCAAACTATGCTATAAGACTACAGTAAACAAAACAGCATGGTACTGGTGCAAAAACAGAAAGTTGTAAAATATAAAGTGGCATAAACAAAAAGAACAGAGAACCCAGAAATAAAGCCATGCTCATACAACAATCTAATCTTTGATAACATTAACAAAAATAAGCAATGAGGATAGGACTCCCTATTCAATAAGTGGTGCTGGGATAGCTGGCTAGCTCTATGCAGATGATTGAAACTAGACCCTGACTTTCACCATATAGAAAAATTAACTCAAGATGGATTAAAGATTTAAATGTAAGACCTCAAACTATAAAAACCCTAGAAGAAAATCTAGAAAACATCATTCTGAACATCAACCTTGGGAAAGAATTTATGACTAAGTCCTCAAAAGCAATTGCAACAAACACAAAATTGACATATGGGACCTAATTAAACTAAAGAGCTTCTGCACAGTTAAATGAAATAATGAACACAGTAAATAGACAACCTACAGAATGAGGGAAAATATTCACAAACTGTGCATCCAACAAAGGCCTAACATCCAGAATCTATAAGGAACTTAAACAATTGAACAAGCAAAAACAAATAACCCCATTAAAAAGTGGGCAAAGGACTTGAACAATCACTTCTCAAAACAAGACATACAAGCAGCCAACAAACATGTGAAAAAATGCTCCACATCATTATTTATCAAAGAAATGCAAAATCAAAACCACAATGAGATACCATCTTACACCAGTCAGAATGGCGATTATTAAAAAGCTCAGTAATTGAAGCCCCATACTTTCAGAATAAAGAAGAAAATAGTAAAAAAAACAACAGATGCTGACAAGGCTGTTGAGAGGAGAGAATGCTTATATGCTGTTGATGGGAATATAAATTAGTTCAGCCACTATGGAAATCAGTATGGCGATTTCTCAAGAACTTAAAGTAGAACTATCATTTGTCCCAGCAATCCCTTTACTTGGTCTGTAGCCAAAGAAAACAAATCATTCTACCGAAAAGACACATGCACTTGCATGTTTGTCACAGTACAATTCACAATAGCAAAGACATGGAATCGACCTAGGTTCCCATCAGTGGTGGACTGGATAGAGGAAATATGGTAAACATACACCATGGAACACTACTCAGCCATAAAAAACAATGAACTCATGTCCTTCACAGTAACATGGATGCAGCTGGGGGCCATTATCCTAAGCAAATTAACCCAGGAACAGAAAACCAAATGCCATATTTTCTCACTGACAAATGGGAGTTAAACATCAGGTACTCATTGACATAATGATGGCAACAATAGACACTGGGGACTACTAGAGTGGGGAGAGAGGGAGGGAGACAAGGGCTGAAAAACTATTGGATACTACACTCAGTCCTGGGTGACAGGATCAATCATACCCCAAACCTCAGCATCACACAGTATACCCACATAACAAACGGGCACATCACACAATATACCACCTGAATCTAAAGGAAAAGTTGAAATAATGAAAAAAAAACTTGTTCATAATGTTATTGTTAAACGATAATGTGAAATAAAGCTCTAGAGTTTGTTGCACAAAATCTGTTGTCCATCACCATGAGAAATCTGTCTAAATCAATTTGAAGGCTTTTCTTTTTAAGGATGCTTCTCTAAGACCCCATTCTGTATTGCATGGGCTGTGGGGTTCTCAGTAGGGGTCTTGTTGTTATACACAGTCCTGACAGATATGCCTTCTGTCAGTTCAACAATAGCCTGACTCCTTTAACAGAGGTAAGTGCTCAATGAGAAGATGCTCTGTTTCTTCCTTCCAGGTGCTTTTATTTTATTTCATGCTATTAATGGAACTCACCACTGAATAATGTTATTTCATGTGTATTATTTGGTGACTGAGCAGAGAACTAACCATTTGCCATAACAAATATGTTGGTCTTTGTTCTAAACTTAAAGTTTGGAATTTAGAAAGTACCAATGTAACATGACCTTTTGCTATATATACATATAGTATACATATAGTAAATATATATAGTATATGTAAAATACATATAGTAAAATATATATACATATTTGTATATATACATATATACTATATATAGTAAAATATATATAGTATATATTATATATAAATATATAATATATTATATATTTTTATATATTACATATATAGTAAAATATATATAATATATTTTTATATATGTAAAATATATATAATATATTTTCTATATAGTAAAATATATATAAAATATATATAATATATTTTATATATAGTAAAATATATATAATATATTTTATATATAGTAAAATATATATAATATATTTTATATATGTAAAATATATATAATATATTTTATATATGTAAAATATATATAATATATTTTATATATGTAAAATATATATAGTATATATGTATATATAAATATATAATATATTATATATATTTTACTATATATGTAATATGTATGTACCATATTATCGGGGGACCTGCCCGATAATATGTAGGTTCTTTTCTATTCTTTTCTATAATCACGTAGGTTCTTTTCTATTTTCCTAAGCGTTGACTGGCTTGAGAAATAAAGGGACAGAGTACAAAAGAGAGAAACTTTAAAGCTGGGCATCCGGGGGAGACATCACACATTGGTAGGATCCGTGATGCCCCACAAGCCACAAAAACCAGCAAGTTTTTATTAGGGAGTTTCAAAAGGGGAGGGAGTATATGAATAGGTGTGGGTGACAGACATCGAGTACTTAACAGGGTAACAGAATATCACAAGGCAAGTGGAGGCAGGGCGAGATCACAGGACCACAGGACCGAGGCAAAATTAAAATTGCTAATGAAGTTTTGGGCACCACTGTCATTGATAACATCTTATCAGGAGACAGGGTTTTGAGATCAGCCGGTCTGACCAAAATTTATTAGGTGGGAATTTCCTCTTCCTAATAAGCCTAGGAGCGCTATGGGAGACTGGAGTTTATTTCACCTCTGCAATCTCAACCATAAGAGACAGGTACACCCCGGGGGGGCCAGTTCAGAGACCTACCCCTAGGTGCGCATTCTCTTTCTCAGGGACGTTCCATGCTGAGAAAAATAATTCAGCGATATTTCTTCCATTTGCTTTGAAAGAAGAGAAATACGGCTCTGTTCTGCCCGGCTCACTGGCGGTCAGAGTTGAAGGTTATCTCTCTTATTCCCTGAACAATTGCTGTTATCCTGTTCTTTTTTCAGGGTGCCCACATTTCATATTGCTCAAACACACATGCTGTACAATTTGTGCAGTTAATGCAATTATTACAGGGTCCTGAGGCGATATACATCCACCTTGACTGACAGGATTAAGAGATTAAAGTAAAGACAGGCATAGGAAATCACAAGGGTATTGACTGGGGAAGTGATAAGTGTCCATGAAATCTTTACAATTTATGTTTAGAGATTGCAGTAAAGACAGGCATAAGAAATTACAAAAATATTAATTTGGGGAACTAATAAATGTCCATAAAATCTTCACAATCCACGTTCTTCTGTCATGGCTTCAGCCGGTCCCTCCGTTTGGGGTCCCTGACTTCCCGCAACACCATATACATATATAGTATATATACATATATACTATATACATGTATTCTATATATACATATATACTATATACATATATACTATATATACGTATATACTATATACATATATACTATATATACGTATATACTATATACATATATACTATATATACGTATATACTATATACATATATACTATATATACGTATATACTATATACATATATACTATATATACGTATATACTATATACATATATACTATATATACGTATATACTATATACATATATACTATATATACGTATATACTATATACATATATACTATATATACGTATATACTATATACATATATACTATATATACGTATATACTATATACATATATACTATATATACGTATATACTATATACATATATACTATATACGTATATACTATATACATATATACTATATATACATATATACTATATATATTTTACTATATATGTAATACATATGTATATATACATATATACTATATATATTTTACTATATATAGTAAAAGGTCATGTTACTATATAGGTCTGTATATATATATTTACTATATATATATATTTAACAAATACAGGACACTAAGTGCCAGACACTGTTTGTTCTTAGCACTTGACAAATATTAGCTCACGTAATCCTTACAATTCTGATATGAACTATTATTATGGCCCAAGGACACACAGCCAGTAAGTGGCAGAGCTTTAAACGAGCATTGTCCAGTTTCAGAATAAGTGGGTCAGAAAATAGGATGTGACTTGCCACCAGTGTCAAACCGCAGAGCTGTCTGTGCTCTCACAACTCTGGGGCATGAATAACTGAAGCATGACCCATATTTTCTCTGCCTGAAAATGAAGTTTGGCTATGGGGTGTGGAAAAGTGTCTTAGAGTGAATAAACGCTAGAAAGGTTTACTGAGTGATGCACAGACTATCTTTTTGGATCTTTATAAAGGGGAAAGACAGATCCTTATAAAGGGGAGAGACAGATCTTTATAAAGGGGAGAGACAGATCTCTTTAGAATGACCTTGGGTTCAAAGTTTCTGCAGTAGAGAAATGAGTCTTGTTAATGTGATGATTTAAGTCTTCCAGAGAGGCTCCCATTGCATAAAATGTGATTATCATGAAGACTCCACAGCAGCATGAAAGTAAATTATGAGATAATATGTCTCGAAAAGAGCAGAATATACAACTTTTTACCTAGTTACCTCTGGTTACCACTTTAAAAAACAAAAATCCCATGTCCATAAACAAAGAAAAGAATGTAAAACAGGAGAGTCAAAGGTCTCTAGCGATGAGATCGTGCCTGATATCTCCCTCTTCTGTTTCCCTAATTGTGACTACGGGTTGAGTCAATTCACATTCCTTTTAAAGTTTTGAAATTATGCTTGAAATTCCATTTGGGGAGCTTTAGATGTGCCCAAGGCACATTCTTTCAAATAAAGAAAATGATCCTGAAGTGATTCAAAACCCTGTCTGGTGACTAACAGGAGGAGTAAAGCTGGAAAGTAATGGGACTGTTTCCCCCATGCAGTTCCTGAACTGCCCCTGGCAACACTTCCTGAAGAAGCGCATCCACCACGCTTTTAGCAGTGCCACAGAACACTGGGCAGCCTCCCAATGTGTCTCCCCTGAACAGTGTTCTGGATATGTGTGCAATGTTGGTTGAAAACCCCTTTCTTGTCACTTGCTAATCAGAGCACCTATGTCAAGGTATATATGCATATTTCTTTTTTGAGATGGAGTCTCACTCTGTAGCCCAACCTGGAGTGCAGTGGCATGATCTCGGCTCACTGCAACCTCCGCCTCTGGGGCTCAAGTGATTCTCATTCCCCAGGCTCCTGCATAGCTGGGACTACAGGCACCTGCCACCACACCCGGCTAGTTTTTTGTATTTTATTAGAGTTGAGGTTTCACCATGTTGCCCAGGGTGGTCTTGAACTCCTGAGCTCAGGTGATCCACCTGCCTTGGCCTCCCCAAGTGTTGGGATTACAGGGGTGAGCCACTGTGCCCGGCCGACAAGGTATATTCAGAAAAATTTCCTATTACAGAATTCTTCATTACATGCACAAGAAAGGCAAGGCTAAAAAATGACATGTTTCAGAGATAAAAATCAGCATCTTACGACCAGAAAGACCAGAGATGCACAGAACCTGAACTAGAGAAAAGAAAACATGCAAGGCAGTCTTGGAGGTTTTATTCTAATACTCAGTGGTTTGCAAAAATTTTTGTCTGTCTTGTACAACTCTATGAGCTGCTATCCTATTCAAGGCCTATATATCCCACTATATCAAGTGATAATCAAACATATTCCCAAGCAGACTACATGGGAGGGCTTGTCTAACACTCGTGTGATTCACATTTCACATGTAGCTGCTTCCAAGGACTTGAGTCCCCTATTGGGGTCAGGACAGGCTCTACTCAGTGTTCTATGTACTTCTCTATGTTTTTAATTTATTTTAAAAACAAGTTTTTTTAGACCGTTTTGTCCAGATTTGATCCAGTGCTGTCTACTCAAAATAAGCATGAAGAGCTACTATCACCTCAAATGACGATGAGTTCTTAGATTTTCACCCAGTGTGTGCACATCCATACTTAGAGATAAAACAAGAGCTCTTTAATGAGATAATGAGTGTGTCACAAGCAACCATTAGTCAAAACAAAATTCTACTTAATTGGCCAAAAGGTAAACGAAAAGGGTCACCTGCACCCGGCCAGGGTATATAAAGGGCCCAGAGGGGGAGGAGGACATTCACACCTGAGAACATCCAGCTCCTCTCAACAGCCCAACCCACACCAGCCTCAGACACCACCATGACCGGCTCCTGCTGCGGCTCCACCTTCTCCTCCCTGAGCTACGGGGGAGGCTGCTGCCAGCCCTGCTGCTGGCGCGACCCCTGCTGCTGCCGCCCCGTGACCTGCCAGACCACCGTGTGCCGCCCCGTGACCTGCGTGCCCCGCTGCACGCGCCCCATCTGCGAGCCCTGCCGCCGCCCGGTGTGCTGCGACCCCTGCTCCCTGCAGGAAGGCTGCTGCCGCCCCATCACCTGCTGCCCCTCGTCGTGCACGGCTGTGGTGTGCAGGCCCTGCTGCTGGGCCACCACCTGCTGCCAGCCTGTGTCTGTGCAGTCCCCCTGCTGCCGGCCCCCCTGCGGCCAGCCGACCCCTTGCAGCACCACCTGCAGGACCTCCTCCTGCTGAGCAGTGCACTGACTGCCCGGAACGCGTAACTCACCTTCTGAAAAAGTCACACTCCCATTTCTCTACTTTAACAAACCTCCTGCCCTGAGCCCACAAAACCCCACATCAACCAAGCTGGGAACCGAGAACCGGGCTCATCTATTAAGACCTGGGCCATTCTGAAGTCTTTGTAAAAGAAGCAATTTCCTTCTTCTTAAGATTTCGTGGCATGTTTATTTTCTAATAAATATCTGTTCTTCGGCCTTGCAAAAAGCTTTGGTTTTATTTACTCATTCTAATATTTTGTATTAAATTAATTTTTTAATTAAAAAACTGACACATAATTGTACATATTTATGGGGTGCAGTGTGATGTTTCCATACATGTATACATTTTGTAATAATCAAGTCAGGGTGTTTAGCATATTCGCCACCTCATACATTTATCATTTCTTCATGGTAAGATCATTTAATATCTTCTCTGATAGTTATTTTGAAATACATGATACAATATCACTAACCACAGTCACCCTACTGTACATTAGAATACCAAAACTTATCCCTTCTATCTACCTGTAACTTTGTACCTATAGACCAATCTCTGCCTATCCTCCCCTCCTCTCACCCTCCCCAGCCTCTAGTAGTCACTATTCTACTCTCTACTTCTATGAGATCAACTTCTTTAGATTTCACATAGGAGTGAGAGAATGTGCTATTTGTCTTTCTGTGCCTGGTTAATTTCACTTAACATAATGTCCCCCAGGTTCATCCATGTTGCTGCACATGACAGTATTTCATTCTTTTTAATGGCTGATAGTATTTCATTGTATGTGTGTGTGTGAGTGTGTGTCACATTTTCTTTATCCATTCATCCATTGATGGACACTTAGATTGTTTTCATATGTTGGCTGTTGTGAATCATGCTGCAATAAACATAGAAGTGCAGATATCTCCTCAACATACTGGTTTCATTTCCTTTGCATGTATACCCAATAGTGGGATTCCTGAATCATATGGACATTCTATTCTTAATTTTTGGGGAACCCTCCATACTGTTTTCCATAATGGCTATACTACTTTACATTCCCTCCAACCTTGTATGAGTTCCCTTTTTTCCACATCCACACCAGCATTTGTTATCTTTTTGTATTTTTGATAGTAGCCATTCTAATTGCGGTGATATGGTATCTCATTGCGGTTTTGATTTGCATTTCATGATGATTAGTGATGCTGAGCACTTCTTCATATATGTGTTGGCAATTTGTATGTTTTCTTTTGTGAAATATCTATTCAGGTATTTCACCTATTTTTAATTGGATTTTTTACTATTATTCACTGTTGAGTTGTTCAAGTTCCTTATATAGTCTAGATATTAACCCCTGGTCAGATGCATAGTTTGAAAATATTTCCTCCCAAATTTTTGCAATATACTCATCTGACAAAGAGCAAATATCCAGAATCTACAAAGAACTCAAACAAATTTACAAGAAAAAAACAAACAACCCCATCAACAAGTGGGCGAAGGATATCAACAGACACTTCTCAAAAGAAGACATTTATGCAGCCAACAGACACATGAAAAAAATGCTCATCATCACTGGCCATCAGAGAAATGCAAATCAAAACCACAATGAGATACCATCTCACACCAGTTAGAATGGTGATCATTAAAAATTCAGGAAACAACAGGTGCTGGACAGGATGTGGAGAAATAGGAACACTTTTACACTGTTGGTGGGACTGTAAACTAGTTCAACCATTGTGGAAGACAGTGTGGCGATTCCTCAGGGATCTAGAACTAGAAATACCATTTGACCCAGCCATCCCATTACTGGGTATATACCCAAAGGATTATAAATCATGCTGCTATAAAGACACATGCACATGTATGTCTATTGCGGCACTATTCACAATAACAAAGACTTGGAACCAACCCAAATGTCCATCAATGATAGATTGGATTAAGAAAATGCGGCACATATACATGGAATACAATGCAGCCACAAAAAATGATGAGTTCATGTCCTTTGCAGGGACATGGATGAAGCTGGAAACCATCATTCTCAGCAAACTATCGCAAGGACAGAAAACCAAACACCGCATATTCTCACTCATAGGTGGGAATTGAACAATGAGAACACTTGGACACAGGAGGGAGAACATCACACACCAGGGCCTGTTGTGTGGTGGGGAGAGGGGGGAGGGATAGCATTAGGAGATATACCTAATGTAAATGACGAGTTAATGGGTGCAGCACACCAACATGGCACACGTATACATATGTAACAAACCTGCACGTTGTGCACATGTACCCTAGAACTTCAAGTATAATAAAAAAAAGTACCAAAAAAAAAAAGAAAATATTTTCTCCCATTCTCTAGGTTGTCTCTTCACTCTGTTGATTTGATTGTTTCCTTTGCTGTGCAGAAGGTTTTAATTTTATATAATCCCATTTGTTTACTTTCACTTTTGTTGCCTGTGCCTTTGAGGTCTTATCCCCCCAAGAAAAAACCATTGCCCAGATGAGTGCCATAAAATGTTTCCTGTATGTTTTCTTCTAGTAGTTTTATTATATGTGGTCTTATATTTAAGTATTTAATCCATTTTGGGTTGTTTTTAAATGAGTTGAGAAATAGGGTCTAAATGTGCTGCTTGCCTACCATATGCAAGTCACAGGCTATATGGTATAAAATAGAAATTAAAATTGAATTAAAAATATTCCCATCTTCAAAAAGCTTCTAGAGACATGAGTCATATTCACCTATAATTCATCTAAAAAGTAGAATATGAAAAAATAAAAGTACAACACTGTGTGGTGTCAACACAGAAGTCACTATTGGTTGGGGAAAATAAGAAAGATTGAAAAGAGAAGCCAACATTTTATATAGGTTCAGACTGTGGTGCCCAGATCACAGGGATTGCATTCTCAGCAATAGAAATAGTGTGAGCAAAGGTATGGAGGGAGGGGAACCATAGGGTTGTTCAGAGTACAGTTTGGCTGGGGGCACTGGATATATATAGAGTGATAGTGAAAGAAAGATTTGGAAAATTTGTATGCTTTGAATACTAGCCAACGGAGTACACCCTTAATGCAATAAGCAGTAAGGAGCCGTTGAAAGCTTTGGGGCAGGAAAATGGCATAACAAGAGCTGGGCATTGGGACAATTCTCATGATAGCTCCTTATAAAGACAGAGGTCAAAGGCCAGAGAAATGAGTCATACAGAACTATACAGAAACTAATCAGGAAGATATTGCCTTGGTCAAGTGATGTACAATAAGAGCTCAACTAAGATAATACCCATGGAATAAAGAAGACACAATGAGTATAGCAGATGTAGAAACCCAGAAAGTATATTAACTTCGTTGAATGTGGGAAACAAAAAAACAACTAGGAGGCAAATGTGACTTATTCCAATTATAAGTCTCTGGTCCAGATACTTAAAAGAACTTTAACACATTTGTACTTATTTATTGTGTATTTAAAATCACTACTCCATAGTGTCATCTCTCTACCATGTAATATTTCTATTCTTGTGCTATTATAAAACATCTTTTTTTTAGAAAAAAAGACAAAGACAAAGAGCCTTACTAACATTAATTGATTCTGAAAAGCAGCATGGTATAAAATAAAAAGAACAGGTCTAGGAACAAGTGATAGGAGTTTTATACCCAGCTCTTCTGGTTGTGTACTGTGTGAATGGAACAAGTCACTTAACCTCTTCAAGACTCAAGAGTATTCTAACATCAACCGATGTTAAGTGAAAATGAAAAGTGCTCCTTACCACATCACCAATGTTCCCATTTAGAACTTTGAGACTAAATGGTTCTATACTCAACTATTTTCCTTGATTAATCCCTCCTATTGCTACTACACTGATTTTTATACTAGAGCAAGAGACAAAACAAATAGATGGGATCTTGCTTTCTGTATAAGCCTTTAGTGCTCTGGGCATAGTAGAGGTTAATAAATTTGTGCTATTTATAATAAGAATGATGTCAGTTTCTACACCTATAAAATTAAGTGGTGGAACAAGATAATTTACTACATTTTTGATCTCCAACATTCAGTGATTACATATAACCATTTTCAACTTCATACCTACAGTCATGGTTACCATATGACGTGAACATCTTTACTGAAGCTGGCATGAATCACATTGTAATATAACCCCATTCCTGTACAAACAAATGTCACCACCTCATAAAAAGCTAACTATGTGTTTCTATTCATGATTGGAAGGGAGAAATAAACCTACCCCAAGTAGAAATAATATGTTTTTGACCAGCCTTTTTTCATTTATCTCATGTAACCCTAAACTCCCAGTGGAAAATTACATTCTTTCTTCTGGCAATTACCAGGAATTGTTTTAACTTTTATTTTGCTGAAATTTTTCTTAATCTCTTTGCATTTATTATACTACACCTCTTGAACTATATTTGGTCACCCATTTTCTAACCTGTCTCATAAAGCGATAAAAGTATTTTCTAACTCTTGCTTTTTCTTTTATTGATTCTCTTTCCTAAATTCAGTTGTCATGCTCTTTGGTCTAATATCTTTTCACAGGACACATGGTTTAGTAACGTGAAATGACATAAATTAAAAATAAATTCTGCCTTTGAAAAATTATATGCCAGATAATCCATATACCAGTGATTTTTGTCTTTCATAGAGAGGTGTAAATTTCATTAAAATATTTTGCAATTTTTTCCAATTACTGAATATGAATTTTGGCCTCTTTTTTAAGAGACATTGAAATTGAACAGGTTTTGTTTTATATATCCTCCTGAGTGATCAATGTTTCCTAAAATATGAATGTGAAGTTCAGGAGATATCACAGAAATTGGAAAGATTCCATTTCAGGGAAAAATCTGTTAATTTCTATGAATATAGAGTTTATTGGAGTTTCTATCTGGCTAATAAGATTATATCGAGAGAGTATAATCTTATTAGTCTAAAAAATACAAAGCAGTCTTACATAAGAACAATCATGATTAATAATTCTTTTCCGGAGACTTGAGGTTTGGTGAATATGATCTCCAAAATCACATCATCTTACGGGTGAGAGTCACCTTGTCAGGTGATATGCCCACAAGTGCAAAACTGAAGCTGAAGCTCAAGTGGAAATTATACCATTGTTTGAAAACAAAATGTTAACATTTTTACCAAGGACAAACACATTTGGTGAGTATTAGCTGAGCAATAAGGAAGAATCAATTTTGAGATATATTTAAAACAATTCAGCATTTGAACCATCAGAGAGCCCTAGAAAGGCTGGTTTAAAGAGTAACAAGATAAAAATGTTGCTCGCCACAGATAGAGGAATTGGCCCAGACTTATAAAAAGCCGGCAGTGGAATAGGCAGCCATAATTCAGAAACTCCTCCAAGCAACCCAACCTTCAGATCAACTCCTGACACCATGGCCTGCTGTCAGACCAGCTTCTGTGGATTTCCCAGCTGCTCCACCAGTGGGACCTGCGGCTCCAGCTGCTGCCAGCCTAGCTGCTGTGAGACCAGCTCCTGCCAGCCACGCTGCTGTGAGACCAGCTGCTGCGAGACCAGCTGCTGCCAGCCAAGCTGCTGCCAGACCAGCTTCTGTGGATTTCCTAGCTTCTCAACCAGTGGGACTTGTGACTCTAGCTGCTGCCAGCCAAGCCGCTGTGAAACTAGCTGCTGCCAGCCAAGCTGCTACCAGACCAGCTCCTGCGGAACTGGCTGTGGCATTGGTGGTGGCATCGGCTATGGCCAGGAGGGCAGCAGTGGAGCTGTGAGCGCCCGTATCAGGTGGTGCCGCCCAGACTGCCGTGTGGAGGGTACCTGCCTGCCCCCCTGCTGCGTGGTTAGCTGCACACCCCCAACCTGCTGCCAGCTGCACCACGCCGAGGCCTCCTGCTGCCGCCCGTCCTACTGTGGACAGTCCTGCTGCCGCCCAGTCTGCTGCTGCTACTGCTCTGAGCCCACTTGTTGAAAACCTCCTTCTGCTGGGGATCCTGATAAGATGGCACCTTAAAACTAGCCAAATTAGAATCCTAACAATCTTCTGAACTCCAGTACCTATAACTGGGCTTGCAACCTCTCATCACACAGCCACGTAAATTCCCTAGGATGTAAATTCATTTACAATGGAAGACCAAAAATTTTTCCTAGACCTGGTTGTCAGCCAAAGTCCTACAATGTGAAAAGAGTTAGATACTATTTTACTATAAATATCATCTGAAATATTTCAACAGTTATTGGGACTTAAATTTAATAAAAGTTTTCATCTCTTCAATGATGAAGTTGTTGTTCAAACTTTCTTTGCTTTGGAATTTATTAAGGATATTGGGGTACTGGGATTTTTCAAAATATCAACATGACATGGCACTATGGTTTTTCTGTATTTTTGCTCTTTTAATGATGATATTTAAAAGCAATTTTCCTTTGTTTTACCATTAAATGGTCCAATATTTTGCAGCCAAGACATATGATTAAAGGAACATGACAACATTTAGGAACTGTTTCCTAAGGTCCTCACATGTGCAAAGTGGTGGGCTAGGTATTCCAACAGATTGATTCAGCCTCTTGAGGTTTTGCCAAATCTATTCATTCATCCATTCATATATGAGGTTGTATACAATTATTTCTGTCATCTAAGATATACAAAAGTATAATAAAAATTGTGAAACAATACAAACACAAGATTATAGAGTAATAGCACATAACGAATATACACGTTTCATTCAAGGTCCTAGGCTCATAACTCCCATAGCCCTTTTATTGATGTTAGGGCACTTTACACTTCAGAAGCAGGCCTCAGAAAACAGAATCTCTCTCTCTCTCTCTTTCTCACTCGCTTACTTGCTCTTGCTCTCTCTCTCTCTCTCTCTCGCTCTCTCTCTCTGGCCTTCTCCTCCCCTCTTTTCACCTGCTCCTTTTACTCCTCAAGGCAAGAATCTTCCCCCACTGTTCTTGGCACTGGCCGTCAAGATATTCTCCTACCTACCTTGTCTGATTGTAGGTCATGAGATCCCCATTTCAGAAGAGGTTGTGCCCCATGCCCTGGAGGAAGGAAGGCTGCATAGAGAGACCAAGAAGGATCTGACAGACAGGCCTTGCTGGGTTTCACCACTCACTCTACTAACATTAGATCATACTCTTTTTGTCCAATCACATTTCCAATGGTTGTCCATCATGCCCATCTACTGAAGTTTCCATAAATTGTTCAAAAAAAAAAAAAACCACAAAGTTTGAGGAGCTTCCAGATAGCTGAATGTGTGGAGGTTCCTGGAATGTGCTGTTCCCAGAGAGGTTATGAAAGCTCCTCATACCCCTTCCCCCACACCTCACCCTATGCATCTCTTCTTCTGTACCTTTTGTAATTGTCTTTATAATAAACCAATAAGCTAAATGTTTCCCTGAGTCCTGGGACCTGCTCTAGCACATTCATCAAACTTGAGGGTGTCATGGAATTCCCAATTTATGGCTGGTTGGTCGGAAGCACAGGCAAAACAACCTGAAGCTTGTGCTTGGCACTGGAAGTATGGGGCAGTCTTACAGAACTGAGCCCTCCCCTTGTAAAACCTGAAGCTATCACCAAGTAAATAGCGTTAGAATGGAACTGGAGTGGAAAACACGCAGCTGGTATCTGCTGCAGAATTTATTTCCTTGCTTATTGATGGGGAGAAATCCCACACATTAGCCACAGAAATCTTCTGTGTTGATTGTTGTTGAGTGAGAGAATAGAAAGAACATTTGAGTGTGTTTTTTTTTTCCTTCTATCCAATAGCATAAGATGTAAAAATAGCTTATGCTATTGGGTAGAAGAACAAAAAGCTAAATCAAGACTCCTGAGTTCTAGTCCCAACTTTGTAACTAGCTATCCATGAATCCTTGAGCAAGTCCCTTCACTTGCCTGGGTACCTATTTCTAATTTGGGAAATGAGAGAATTGAGTCATTACTGACAACATCCCTTCCAGGCATAAGAGAGTAGATAATTTCCTAAACAGGCTACACACTGACCAGTAATCGCTTCAGATGCCCAAAGAGGAAAAAAATATACAGTGGTCAAATTATACTGTATGCATTATCACCATCTTGCAAGTTTATAAAGTCACACTGGAATATTAAAGGGACTGAGATGCCCTGCAATAAAGAAAGCTCTACAACCAGTGGCCGGGCTCAGTGGCCCACACCTGTCATCCTAGCACTTTCGGAGGCTGAGGCAGGTGGATCACCTGAGGTCACAAGTTCGAGACCAGCATGACAAACATAGCAAAACCCCGTGTCTGCTAAAAATACAAAAATTAGCCAGGCGTCATGGTGGGCACCTGTGGTCTTACAGGCTGAAGCAGGAGAATCACTTGAATCCAGGAGGTGGAGGTTGGGGTGAAACAAGATCGTGCCACTACACTACAGCCTGGGTGACAGAGTGAGAGTACATCTCCAAAAAAAAAAAAAGAAAAGAAAAGAAAAAAAAACTCTATAACAATTACTCCCACACTAACTTAGCCAGAAAACTCTCTATTTTTATGTTACCTGTTAACACCCTGTAACACAAATACTCCTCAAAATATACTTTGAAAAATGATGAAAGAGAGCATCAACTGATGTTTTTATAATACCTGTATAATATTCCTATGTATTGTGAAGCAGAAAATAAATGTTAACTGCAAGGATGGATTTAAATGAATGTGATGTTGGCTATATACTATCACCGTTCTTATTCTAATTTTCAGAGAGAGTTCTAGAAGAAGCAAGCATTAAATAAAAGACGCATAGTGAGGCTTTCATTCCAAGGGATAAAATCTTTCGTCGTTAAATCAAAGTGGTGAGCCAATGCCTGGGGATAGAGGGGTATGGGAAGTGATTGCTTAAAGGTCATGGGGGTGTTCTTCTGTGATGATGGAAAAGTTTTTGAAACTAGAGAGAGATGATGTTGCCCAACATTATAAATATACTATATGTCACTCAATTATACACTTTAAAATGGTTAATTGTAGGTTATGTGAATTTAACCTCCATTTTAAAAAATCAAAAGAACAGGACCTCTGCTAGTACAACTTTAAAAGAATTAGGAAAAGGCACCACTTTGGAGAAGATCCAGACAGAGGGGTGCACAGTTTGTTGAGCCTCCAGCTTGATGTAAGAAATAATATGCTCCTTCCTCTGAGTGGACAGAACCACAAGCCACACATCAGGGCGCGACCTGTACATCCATACACAATGGCCCTACAATGTATTCAACATTTTATTCCCCTTATTTAGAGCTCTGTTGTCTCTGAGAGGGTTTAGGTTGGATGTACCTTTTAATTAAAAGGACTTTGGCTCAGCAGCACCCCAAAAAAGCCTGGTTGGCATTCAGGAGGGAAGAGATAGATCTTGTGACTTGGCGTAGGATAAAAGTTGGTGGTAAGAGGAGGTCCTTGAAGTTTATGTGTTATCTGGTCTAGATTACTAAGATGGAAGGCCAGAGCAGAAGCACAGAAGCCCTACGTAGGAATGTTGTATTCATTTGACTGGTACATCAATCATGTTTTATTTCTCGAGAATCTAAGTAAGGCAGTCACAACTGAATTAGAGAACTAGTAAAATGGAGAGGAAGAAATTGGGAGAATCCCCAGAACTTGTAACTAGAAAACCAGAACCATGATATCTTAAAGAAAAATAATTTCAAACATTAGTATCTGTGTTAAACCGAAGTCCAGCGTTCAGGAATAACAGACAAACACATTCTTTCTTCTTATGGTAGTGGAATGGTCTGGAGCCCATCACTTAAATGAAGCAATGAAAGCCAGAGGGAATCAGCACAGTAATAAGAAATGTGGTATATACATACAATGGAATACTCTTGAGTCTATTAAAAAGCAGGAAATTCGGTCACATATTACAACACACCTAAACTTGAAGGATATTATGTAAAGTGAAATAAAATAAATTTCATTTTCTTAATTTACTTAGAGGAGGTAAGGGAATGTTCAGATTAGTCTTTGTTCTGTGGCACAGGAGTCAAATTCTCAAGTAAGTGTCATACCTTAAATTTTGCATTGAGGAAGATGTTGAAAATAGTGCCACAGTAGAAAAGCCCAGAAAGAGAGAACTGATATGCAACGCCACTGTCTCCAGTGCTCTTATCAATAATGTATTTCAAGTCCTCAGATATCTGAGCCTTTTGCAAAAGGAGACACATCTGTTTAGTATCAAAGATTCTGCTAAATTTAGATCTGAATTAAATAGCTCCTGAGATTGTTGTCATGACACATCCACGTATTTCAAACATCCAACATAAAAAATATTAGCTAATCAAAGAATCTGTGATGTAGCTTTGCTTAAGAAGAAGCAAGGAATTCACAAAGAATCACATCTTTTAAACCAAATTTGATGTGGGATTTGAAAATATGTCTTAATTCTGACTCAGAAAGAGTTATGATGTAAACTCAAAGCTGTCATTTCTAGAGAAGCAGAACTACCACTTGGTGTTCTGGTTCAAAATCCAAGAGTAGCATTGTAACTTGCATTTCTCTGTAATGAATCCATACTCCATGGAGGCCTGGTCACCTTTTATTGCATCTAAACAAAACCTTTATATTCACCATCATCAGCTGTCTCATTCAAATTATATAAACTTTCCAGTTCACTGGATTAGTCTCTAATATCTATAATAAACTGCATACAGCTGATCTAACACTCTGTAGTAAATCACATACTCCAGCATTAATATGTTAAAAAGTATAATTTTATGCAGTTAAAACATCTAAATCTGTAGAATATCCTAAGATAAAAGACGAGACAAAGTCACAAGGAGGTTAACTTTTTTAGCACTTAAGATTTTCTTGAAGTGTGCTTATTATGCTGTTAATAAATAAATAAAATCTCTAGGAATGGCTCTAGTATACAGTGTTATTACTTACCCTAAGCTCTCCCTTCCTTCCTTTTACTCTCAAAAAAGTCTGTAAGAAAGGAAGCAAATTTTTTTTTTTTTTTGGTTACGGAGGTTAATTCTTTTTTTATTTTATTTTATTATTATTATACTTTAAGTTTTAGGGTACATGTGCACAATTTTACGGCTTGCTTTCACCCTTGGATTTTCCTTAGAATGACTGCTTACATAAAAAAAGAAGAAAGGAAAGAAAAGAAAGAAAGAAAGAATGAAAGAAAGAAAGAAAGAAAGAAAGAAAGAAAGAAAGAAAGAAAGAAAGAAAGAAAAGAAAGAAAGAAAGAAAGAAAAGAAAGAAAGAAGGAAAGAAAGAAAGAATGAGAAAGAAGGAAAGAAAAGAAGGAAGGAAGGGAATGAAGGAAGGAAGAAAGGGAGAAAGACAGAGAGAAAGAGAGAGAAAGAGAGAAAGAATTGACTGTAGTGTTTAAAGAGTTTAGTCTGGAATCAGAGGGTGTGGATTCAAATTTCAGATTCACTAGATACTAGTGTGAACTTGGGTAAGTTACTTCAATCTGTTGTGGCTCAGTTTTCTCACATGGTTGATGGGAGTGGCAATGATACCTAGCCCATAGATTGCTGTGAAAATTCAGCAAATTGACACATGCGAAGTACTCAGAACTATTTAGGCACATAATCAGTGATGGAAAAATGTTATCAAGAGCAATTAATGCCAGTCTCCCAGGCCTGAGAAAGCATCCCTTTCTGGCCAGCTGAATATAGTCTTGCTTCACAGTCAAAGGGGAGATAAGAAAGTTAGAGAAGGACCGCAGTTAAAATGGGAGGGAATTAAACTGTCATGTGAGACCCAATCACCCAGTTGTAAGGGTCAACACTGAGTAATGTTGACAATCCTTAAAGGTGAGGCATCAGTCAATTATTCTTTGACCATGAGGAAATTTTAAGAAACATGAGGAGTTAGGGATCATATTCCTAATTAATGCCAATGACTACTTGACCACGGTAAAGAAGCCTAATTGCAGACCAAATACAATCAACTTTCAAAGGCTCTCAGTAGGTTCAACAAATAATTCAGGGAGAGGCCAATTATCATTCAGAGACAAATTATCAAACACAAATAAGGAAGAGACTTCAGGAATTATGTAAACAGTAGCTGGCCAAGGCTTATAAAAGGCCCAATGTGGCAGCCATCACCAAAACTCAGAAACTCCTCCAAGCAACCCAGACTTCAGACCAGCTCCCAACACCATGACCTGCTGCCAGACCAGTTTCTGTGGATTTCCCAGCTGCTCCACCAGTGGGACATGCGGCTCCAGCTGCTGCCAGCCAAGCTGCTGTGAGACCAGCTGCTGCCAGCCAAGCTGCTGCCAGCCAAGCTGCTGCCAGACCGGCTCCTGCGGAACTGGCTGTGGCATTGGTGGTGGCATCGGCTATGGCCAGGAGGGCAGCAGTGGAGCTGTGAGCACCCGTATCAGGTGGTGCCGCCCAGACTGCCGTGTGGAGGGTACCTGCCTGCCCCCCTGCTGCGTGGTGAGCTGCACACCCCCATCCTGCTGCCAGCTGCACCACGCCGAGGCCTCCTGCTGCCGCCCGTCCTACTGTGGACAGTCCTGCTGCCGCCCAGTCTGCTGCTGCTACTCCTGTGAGCCCACCTGCTAAAAGCCAGTTTGCTGATTTTCAACTTGAAATTTCCACTTTCAGTTCCATTCATGAATGAATGATTTCTTCAAGCACTTATGGACCACTAACAAATTCTTGAACCTTTCTTTGGCTTTGTTATGGGGGCTACCAAATATTTCGGCCTCAGAATTATCTGATTCCTTTCAATTCCAGAAAGACCTTGCTCTTCTCTCTGAGGAGGCCAAAATACAAATTTGACCCAAGAAATGAAAAAGTTGATTTACCTTGAAATTGAGCCTTTACAAGCATTGAAGCCCATGCTCTGAGTCTCAGCACCGACGAGACCATGGAAGAGCCATCTGTCCTTCTCAGGACACTCACTTCCTGTACTCCACCGTCCTGCAAATTTTACCCCCTATGAAAGAGGAATAATATACCAAGGTCTAATAAATTTTAACTATTGGTGCAACAAACATATCTTTTTTTTTTCATTGAGTGTACTCAGGATGTATATTTCATAGAATGTCATATGAAAAATTTTAATTGCTTTTGATATCCCTTCTCTTCTAATACCACATTAGGAAATTTGTTATCCAGAGGTCCAGTGGAGGTTAATGACCATAAAAACATAGAGTAACTGTAGTTATTTAGGGCCTCAGAAATGGCAAAGGCTCTGTTACCATAACTTAACCTTACACACTGCTTTCACAACCAGGAAGTTACAGAAATCAAATTCTCTGGCTGGGTGTGGTGGCTCACACCTGTAATCCCAGCATTTTGGGAGGCCAAGGTGGGCAGATCATGAGATTGGGAGTTTGAGATCAGCTTGGCCAACATGGTGAAACCCCATCTCTACTAAAAAAATCAATTGCATTTCTATATACTAACCATGAAAAATCTGTAAGTAAAATTTTAAAAACAATTCAATTTACAATAACATTAAAAGAATAAAATACTCATGGCCGGGCATGGTGGCTCATGCTTGTAATCCCAGCACTTTGGTAAGCTGAGGCAGGCAGATCACCTGAGGTTAAGAGTTCAAGTCCAGCCTGGCCAATATAGTAAAACCCTGTCTCTACTAAAAATACAAAAATTAGCCAGGCATGTTCGTGGATGCCTATGGTCCCAGCTACTGGGGAGGCTGAGGCATGAGAATTGCTTGAACCCAGGAGGTGGAGGTTACAGTGAGCCAAGATTGTGCCACTTCACTCCAGCATGGGTGACAGAGTGAGACTCCATTTCAAAAAATAATAATAATAATAAAAATAAAATAAAGAATAAAATACTTAGGAACAAACTTAACCTTGGAGGGGAAAGATTTGTACACCAGAAACTACAAAATGTTACTGAAAGAAATTAAAGAAGATACAAATAAATGAAAAGACATCCTGAGATCATGGATTGTAGGATTTAATATTGTTAAGATGTCAATACTACCCAGAGAATCTACAGATTTAATGCAATACCTGTAAAAATCTCAATGATGTTTTTGCAGAAATTTTAAAAAAATCTATCCTAAAATACATATGAAATCAGAAGGGGTCCTATATAGCCAAAACAATCTTAAAAAAGAACAAAGTTGGTCTCACATTTTCCTATTTCAAAATTTACTGCAAAGGTACAGTAATCATAACAGTGTGATACTGACATAAAGACAGATATATAAAGCAATGGAAAAGAACAGAGAGCCTAGAAATAAACCCTCAAATACATATATGGTTAAATGAGTTCATTTATTTATTTATTTGAATTGACAAAAATTATATGTATTTATTGTGTACAACACATTGTTTTGGAATATGTATACTTTGTACAATCAAACTAATTAACATATGCATTACCTCACATAAGTTTTTTTGTAGCGAAAACACAAAATCTACTTTCTTAGCAATTTTCAGGACTGTAACATATTGTTATGAACTATAGTCTCTATGTTGTACAATAGATCTCTTGAATTTATTCCTCTTATCTAACTGAAATTTTGTAATCCTTTGACCAACATCTTCCCAACACACTCCACCACCACCCTACCCCCTGGTAACCACCATTCTACTTTCTACTTCTATGAGTTCAACTTTTTCTTTTTTTTGAGGTTTTTTTGTTTTTATTATACTTTAAGTTCTAGGGTACATGTGCACAACGTGCGGGTTTGTTACATATGTATACATGTGCCATGTTGGTGTGCTGTACCCAATAACTAATCATTTACATTAAGTTCCACTTATAAGTGAGAAAGTGCAATATTAGTCTTTTTCTTTGTCTGACTTATTTCACTTAGTATAATGTTCTCAAGTTTCATCTGTGTTGCCCCAAATAGCAGGATTTCCTTCTTTTATGACCAATAATATTCCAGTGTGTGAGTGTGTGTGTGTGTATGTGTGCATGTATCGCATTTTCTTTATCCATTCATTTAATGATGGACATGGACACTTAGGTTGCTTCCATATCTTGGCTATTGGGAGTAATGCTGCAATGAACATGGGAATGCAGATGTCTCTTCAAAATACTGATTTACTTTCCTTCGGGTGTGTACACAGAAGTGGGATTGCTTGATTATATGACAGTTCTATTTTTAATGTTCTGAGGAATCTTCATATTGTTTTCCATAATGGCTGTACTAATTTACATTTCCACCAACAGTGTGCCAGAGTTCTCTTTTCTCCACTTCCTCTCCAACACTTGCTATCTTTTGTCTTTTTGATAATAACTACCTAATATGTGTGAGACGATATCTCATTGTGGTTTCAATTTGCATTATCTGATGATTGGTGATTTTGAAAATTTTTCATATACCTGTTGTCCATTTGTAGATTTTTTTTGAGAAAAGTCTATTTAGATTTTTTGCCCATTTTTCAATTACATTATTTGTTTTCTTACTACAGGTATTGAGTTGTTTGAGTTTCCTCTATATTTTGGATATTAACTCCTTATCAGATATGTGGTTTATAAATATTTTCTCCCATTCAATGGTTTGTCTCTTCACTCAGTTTAGTGTTTTATTGGCTGTGCAGAAGCTTTTTAGTTTGATGTAATCCCACTTGTCTATTTTTGCTGATGCTTTTGGATTCGTGTTCACAATATCACAATATTGGCCAGGCAAAAGTCATGGAGTTTCCTCTGTTTTCTTCTAATACTTTTATCATTTTGAGTCTTTCTTACATTTCAGTCTTTTAATCCATTCTAAGTTGGTTTTTGTATATAATATGAGATAATGGTCTAATTTCATTCTTCTGCATGTGAATGTGGTCAAATGATTTTCAACAAGGATGACAAGACTATTTACAAATGGTTAAGATGGTTAATGTAAATGGTTCATAAATTTTATGGTATGTATATTTTACCACAATTAAAAATTTGTAACTATAAACATGTGTAGGAGACCCAAATTTTTCTGAAATAGAAGATATATATGTATATATGCTGGTTTATATTTGCAGAAGCAAGGATAAAGGTGTCAAAGAATGTGCACCAAATTCTTAATATTGATTACCTCTAGAGCATTAGTTTTGAAAGAGATGTGTGCATCTTCTGGGAAGGGAAAAGATACTAATTTTTCTTTATATACCTCTGTACTCTTTGACTTATCACAATGTGTATTCATTACTAGCACATATGTTTAATTTAATAGAGTCAGAAAACAATCTACAAGCAAAAGTCATTAAAGATTTTAGTTAGCAATATGTACATTCACTACTACTGAAGGCAAGAATATTAGATAGAGCTCTGAGGATCCTATAACTTGCACAAATTGATCATAGAAAGGCATACTTGGTTTGAAAGTTGATACATCAGGTTGTAGTTCATGTTTTGATGACACTAATGTTAGTCTTTCCAAGTCTGGACAAATTGTTTGTAAAAACATGATCATGGTTAAGTGACCATTTAAGGAAAAATGGTCAGTTAAGATAAATTCTGCCTAAAGGTTATCAAAAGACAAGTATGATAAAACGTGCCAGGGCAACACTTGGCTCAAGGCTAGTCTGTCATGTGACTTGCATAAAGAGGCACTTCTGTGCTTGGCTTCCGTGGTGAGACTTCACTTAGTCCAGAGGGCAAAGAAGAAACATAATGAGACTTAATTGAACAATGGAAAAAGCAGGCTATTGAAATGCTATTTATAACTTTCTAAACACCTCAAGTATTAGCCAGAGACTCATACTGAAATTGACATCAAGAAAAGGTGTTAGGTAAATATGCAGCTCTAGGGAACATATAAAAGGACAGATATAGAAGGTGCAGCCCAAACTCAGAAACCTCTCTTAACACAGCTCTCAACCCAACTTCTGACACCACGGCCAGCTGTTCCACCAGTGGGACCTGTGGCTCCAGCTGCTGCCAGTCAAGCTGCTGTGAAACTAGCTCCTGCCAGCCAAGCTGCTGCCAGACCAGCTCCTGCGGAACTGGCTGTGGCATTGGTGGTGGCATCGGCTATGGCCAGGAGGGCAGCAGTGGAGCTGTGAGCACCCGTATCAGGTGGTGCCGCCCAGATTGCCGTGTGGAGGGCAACTCCCTGCCCCCCTGCTGCCTGGTAAGCTGCACACCCCCATCCTGCTGCCAGCTGCACCATGCCGAGGCCTCCTGCTGCCGCCCGTCCTACTGTGGACAGTCCTGCTGCCGCCCAGCCTGCTGCTGCGACTGCTGTGAGCCCACCTGCTAAAAGCCAGGTTGCTGATCGCTTAAGAATGAAAGAGGAAGCACAGCAAAATTGTTCTGATTTCTGAAGAACTGTTCGATTTTACCTGGATGTTAAGTACCATGATGTTGTTAAGCTGCTCAGAGATAATGAAACTCCTAGTTAGGACACTGTGGATGTGCCGAATTCACTTACTGAAACATGTATCAATCAGTGTTCTGGATAGCTTGCATTGCTTGAGCAGAGGACCATGATGGAATAGTTCATCATTTCAGTGACATCTCTGCTCCCCCAACTCTCTCTTGATGCCCATGCATCTGCAGACCTGGTTTTTCCTTGAATATCTCTGATTAATTCAAATAAAATGTTTTAATGTGCAAAGCAAACTGAGTTATGTCCTCCTTCTACCTTTAAACATGTCTTCTTGTAGCTGGTATTCAAGAGTGGATTTGCAATTTGATAATAATACCAAGGCATAACTATAAAGTCTAAACCAGAAAGATGAAATACAAAGTAAATTATGCTTGAATCCATCAGCTTAAAAATGCTCCATGAATTAAAGAATTTTTATAGTTCAAATATTTACATGCTCTAATCTATTATGATTAGGTCTAGACCAATAAAGCTTGACCTTTAGCTAAAATGTTAAGGTTGATCAAAGCTATTGATTTCTACCTAAATGTAATTCTACCATCTTTTGTCTCCTTCCATTTAATATACTAAATGTTCTCCTTCATTTATGCCCCAAAATCTAAAGAAATTGCATTACCTTCTAAATAGATTTAAAAATATCTACTAGATACTACCTATTTTCCAAGAGAATTTAGGTTTAATTTCTACACCTTAGCCTTTCACATTCTTCCCACTGATCTCTGAATTGCTCTCTAAGCTTCAACTCCCACTATTCACCTTCATTTGATGTAGGTATGCATAAGGTGTATCTTTGGTCTAAATGATAGTAGAAGAAACAGCTATAGAGAGCACCCGCTGAGTTCTACCATTGCCATTTGTCAGACAGAAGCATTAGAAATCTGAAACAGCTCTATTATATTTGGCACTTTGCAACCCAACTTAAAAGATATTCTCTTAAGAAGTTAACACGCTGGGCGCAGTGGCTTACGCCTGTAATCCCAGCACTTTGGGAGGCCGAGACAGGTGGATCACGAGGTCAGGAGATCGAGACCATCCTGGCTAACATGGTGAAACCCCGTCTTTACTAAAAATACAAAAAAAAAAAAAATTAGCCAGGTGTGGTTGTGGGTGCCTGCAGTCCCAGCTACTCGGGAGGCTGAGGCAGGAGTATGGCGTGAACCCAGGAGGTGGAGTTTGCAGTGAGCCAAGATCATGCCACTGTACTCCAGCCTGGGCAACAGAGCAAGACTCTGTCTCAAAAAAAAAAAAAAAAAAAATTTAACACAACCTAGAACAAAACAAAACATATTTTGCCATTTAATTTTTAAATTCTTCATTAGGCGTTAGAGTGTAATACACAAAATACAACAGGATGCAAATATAGAAAGAAACACATTTTCCACATTATTTACAAGCTCCCAGAACTTACCTCTATCATTTAATTGGTAGCAATGATGGGTTACACACAAAATTATGCAATTTCCAAGAGGAATAAAGTAGATGGCAGTACATTCTTCAAAGTGTCATAACTCCTAGATATTTTTTCCCGAGCCCGGTTCCACTACTAAATCCAAAAAATAAAATAAAATAAAATAAATCAAAAAACACATTTTCTAGTCTCTTTACAGCAAATAACAAGACTCTTTCATGAGAAGTACTACAGCTTGAAAGTTCTCTTTAATCATGTGTGAGTGGTATTGATATCCACGAATCATGCCTTTTACTCCACCTATTCAATAAACATTTATTAAGGTTCTACCACAAACTAAGGACTCTGCTGGATACCTTCCTAAATACTATGTCAGTTTGGTTCCCAAGAACAGATTTCTGGTCTGGAACAGGAATAATATTCACACATTCCAAATTGGTTGAAATCAAAGGAACTATAATCAGTAATTCAATAGGACATTGGAACAAAAAAAGGTGAAATCTGCAAATTATGTCTGACCAAAGGTACTCCTTCAGTTAGTAGATATCCAGATATCCAAAATTCAATAGAATGTAGTCTATATATCTAGAAGGAAAAAAATAATAGTTAAATAAAACAGCACAATTATTACTCTTAGCCTTAGAGGTCTGGATAGATTGTCACATGGAATAACTATTATGTAAAATGAGAGCATTCATTTGGACTAAAATGGAAGGACTCTTTGAACATGGGAAACCACAAACATATTCCAAAGAGCAAAGGACTGATATGAGGAGTCCAGAAGAAACTATAAAACAGAGTAATTTCTAAACTATTGCTCATAATGTGTCATAAGTATTTCAACGTAAGCCAATCAGAGATCCACTGAGAAACAAATTTAAACAAAAACAAAGAAAATATGTTAACAATTTTGTAAACAGCAGCTGGTTCAGATATATAAAAGGGCCAACGTGGAAGTCACCACCAAAACTCAGAAACTCCTCCAAGCAACCTAACTCTCAACCCAACTCCCAACGCCATGACCTGCTGCCAGACCAGCTTCTGTGGATATCCCAGCTTCTCCACCAGTGGGACCTGCGGCTCCAGCTGCTGCCAGCCAAGCTGCTGTGAGACCAGCTGCTGCCAGCCAAGCTGCTGTGAGACCAGCTGCTGCCAGCCACGCAGCTGCCAGACCAGCTTCTGCGGATTTCCCAGCTTCTCAACCAGTGAGACCTGCAGCTCCAGCTGCTGCCAGCCAAGCTGCTGTGAGACCAGCTGCTGCCAGCCAAGCTGTTGCCAGACCAGCTCCTGCGGAACTGGCTGTGGCATTGGTGGTGGCATCAGCTATGGCCAGGAGGGCAGCAGTGGAGCTGTGAGCACCCGTATCAGGTGGTGCCGCCCAGACAGTCGTGTGGAGGGCACCTACCTGCCCCCCTGCTGTGTGGTGAGCTGCACGCCCCCATCCTGCTGCCAATTGCACCATGCCCAAGCCTCCTGCTGCCGCCCGTCCTACTGTGGACAGTCCTGCTGCCGCCCAGTCTGCTGCTGTGAGCCCACTTGCTGAAAGCCAGTTTGCTTATTTTCAGTTGCCTAGGTCACAGTGTCTCTGAACTGTTCATCCTTTGACCACCCCTGGACCACTAACAAGCTCTCAGACTTTGCATTACCTGTGATGGAGACTACTAAGTATATGAGCTCACAATTCTATCTGATTCCATTCTACAGTGGATACCTTGACGCTTCACTGGGGACACAGAAATGCTACAAAGCCACCTGCTGATCATCAATTTGCTTGGGATATACTATTTCTGATATTTCTGCAGGATTAAAAATTAATGACATGTTGTGGAATTTATCCATGAGAACTGTCCACAAGTCTAATGTTTCCATGCTTTATAATCTATTTTATCTTGTTTACCTAAAATTTTTTGCAACATCAAAGACCCCAAATTATAGCCAAGTGACATTCCTCAAGTGTCACCAGAGAGAATGGAAGCTCATCACCCAACATTCAGCTTCTAAGAAGTAGGCTGGACTTTCCACGTTTTAACATCTGATCCATCCCTTGGTTTTTGGATCATAATGATCTTGCCTGCTGGATATTTCAGTTATATCTGTGATACAATGTCTTCTGTCATTTCTTAATAAATATTATATACTAGGCAAAGAAACCATTGTCTTTGTTTTCACTTGTACATCACCTGGTTTAACTGCTTATAATTCAAGAATGTCTACTTGAGGCCAGGAGCAGTGTTTCACACTTGTAATCCTAGCAATTTGGGAGGCTGAAGTGGGCGGATTACCTGAGCTCACGAGTTTGAGACCAGCCTGGGCAACATGGTGAAACCCTGTCTCTACTAAAAATACAAAAAAAAAAAAAAAAAAAAATTAGCTGGGCGTGGTGGTGCATGCCTGTAGTCCCAGCTACTTGGGAGGCTGAGGCAGGAGAATTGCTTGAACCCGGGAGGTGGAGGTTTCAGTGAGCTGAGATCATGCTACTGCACTCCATTACACTATGCAATAAACTGCAGTAAGCTCTCAAAATGGCAATTTCCTATGTATGACACCAAAGAAGACATAAGGTGCACTAAACAGTTAAGTAATGGTAAAAAGACACATATTTCCAAGTCCAAAGCAAACGTGAGAGCCTTTCTTTTATTGAGGATCATTGGCCATGTAAGAGTAGGTGGACAATGAAAAGGATGAAGCAAGATGAATTAAGGTACTAAAGGATGGAGACAAGAATGAAAAGGGGGAGAAGAGAACAAAATATAGGAGAAAAGACAGAAAGAAGACACAGTGAAAAAGGCTAGGTACAAGAGGCTGAAAGAAAAGGAGGAAGAGTGATGGAGAAGACACACCTGAAGGGAAAGGAGGTGAACCAGCGTGGCCTTATTAGTACCATATGCTGTGCATGTCCCAAGTACACATCATGCGAACTTTGCTTCACATAACATCTATATCGATCCTGTGAAATAGATATTGTGATCCTGGCTTGTAAATAAGTAAGTCTAAAAGAAGTTAAATAGCTTGTTTACAGTCACATAGCTCATAAGTTTAGAAACAAAACTGAAATCTGAATGCAACTCTGACTCCAAAATTTATGGAGAGAATGAAATTAAGAAAATAGATATAAAGGAACGTGTGGGAAAGTGTATAAGATTTAAAGACGGCTATTTCAGAGACTGTGGGCTTCAGAATAAGTTACTCTGTGCTGCTGGTTAAGTTGTGGTCTCAGAACTCCCTATTATACTCAGCTTTATGATGTTAGCAATGAAATCTGCAAGCCACATTGTTGCTTTTCCAGCTTTCCATATTAGGCCTTGCTCCAGCCAGCCAGCACCCCATCCTCAGAGTTCCAAGTCAGGTCCACTGGGACTATCCTCCAAGTTCAGAGACATCAGAACATGTCAAGAAAAAATATGACTGTCAGTTCTGCAGGACCCAGCCTCTAAACTTATACATTTTAATAACTCCTAACTCTTCCTTGTTCCTTCAACCCTAGGGTCAGTAGCTGCTTCCTGTAGTTGCTACTTCCATGTTCAAATAATTGGCATGGATTTTGTCTCCTCGCTAGATGCTGACTGATAGAAAAGTTGTTACCAGGAGTGGTCCTGGAAAGTAGACCTTCATAGATGGGACTTGGGGATTGCTTTGGTAAAGTCCCTGAGCTTGAACCCAGTGTTAAACTCCTTGCCAATAAAAAATGAAATGCATTGCATGCAATAACATCACCATTATTACTTTGGTTGTTTAAATAAAGCACCTATTAAAATAAGTGGCTTGGGGGCGCAAGTTGCTGCTGCTCTTGACTATTAAGACAGTCGTGATGATTATAAGCATTGTGGTGAAGGATGTCTTCTGAGTGAACTGCGTGCTTTCAGAAAGAAAAATGGCAAATTCAAGACCTTAATATCTCAGGTCAGGTCATAATCAGAGATCCAGAAAAGATTCAGCAGCAGCCCTAAAATAATCACTTGTTTGTTATAGCCACAGGACTGATACTGCCCTATATTAAACACTAACTAAATTTAATTGTGTGAGTTGCATAATTGAAAGGTAAGTTGAATTCACAGCTTCAACAAGACTGTCATGTGAAAGTTAGGGAACTGACAAGGAAGAAGTTTTAGAATTGAAACCTGGCATAAGGATTTCTGTCTGAACTCAAAGGGGGCTGAGGATCTTGAATCTCCAAGTCATTCTGAGCCTCCTTTACCAGTAAAAATAGATTTCCCTCCTGATGAGTCTGATGAGAACAGCTGTCCACTGCTGGAAAATCCTCTAATAAACTCACTTAGGAAATGTACTTATATGGAATGCCTATTGTGCTGAATAGCCACCATAACTATAACTTTTTCCTACTAGTCCTGTATTTCTGATCACATTTCAGATGTTCCATAGGGCAAATATGATGTATGATCCAGGAAAAATAGCTCATGCATGAAAAAACATGCAATAGGCCAAAATCCAGAATACTGACAACACCAAATGCTGACAAGAATATGGAGCAATAGGAACTCTCATTCATTGCTGGTGGGAATGGAAAATGGTACAGCCACTTTGGAAGACAGTTTGACAGTTTCTTACCAAACTAAACATATTCTTACCATACAATCCAGCAATCATACAACTTGGTATATACTTTAAAAAGTTGAAAACATATGTCCACTCAAAAACCTGCATATGGATGTTTAAAGTAGCTTTATTCATAATTGCCCAAACTTGAAAACAACCAAGATGCCCTTCAGTAGGAGAATGGATAAACTGTGGTACATCCAGACAATGAAATACTATTTAGTGCCGAAAAGAAATGAGTTATCAAGCCATGAAAATACATAGATGAGATTTAAATGCATATGACTAAATGAAAGAAGCCATTTGAAAAGGCTAAATACTGTATGACTCCAAGTATATGACATTCTGAAAAAAGTAAAACTATGGAGACTAAAAAAATGAGTGGTTGCCAGGGGTTAGGGGTAGAAGGGGTGGAATAGGAACAACAAAAAAGGATTTTAGGGCAGTGAAACTATTCTGTATGATACTATAAGGTGGGTACAAATCATGTATTTATCCAAACCCGTAAAATGAACAACAAAAGTGAACCCAAATGAAAACTATGGACTCTGGATGATTATGTGTCAATGTAGATTTATCAATTGTAAAAAAATGTATCACTCTAGCGGGAGATGTTGATAATGGGGGAAGCTACATATGTGTGAAAACAGGGGGTATATAGGAAACCTGTGTGCTCGATTTTGCTGTGAACTCAAAACTACTCTGGAAATAAAGTGTATTTTTAAAAAGCATTATTGTATTATTATATATTAGCAGAAACCTGAGGAATATGTGTAAGTGTATTTTTGGGGTAGTAAACCAAAGAAGATGGAATATGACACTCTAATAATCTCACTTAGGGAAGTTGCTTATGAGGAATGCCTAAATGATGTGATTACACTTAAAGATTCTGGATGTAAAATTTCTGTACAAAGAATTATTTGATTTGTTGGTTTAAACTTGAAATCAACAATGGCCTATGTTTACTGATGCTCACGTGTCAGGACTTTTTTGACATAATGTAAAGGAAAGGAATCAAAGACTTAAGGAGATAGGAATTTTGGAGACGATTTGTCATGTGACACTGCACACATACGCATCGCCAGGTAACTTTCCAAAGGTCCCAGAGAAAACTGCCTTCACTCAAGGCTTTTATATTCATGAGAGACTCTTGCAGTAGCCTAGATATGATGGTGGAGATACTCCCTCTCTTTGATTTCAGTAGAGAAAATAGGATCTCAGAGCACTGGAAGCTAAGCCACAAAACTTGACTACCAAAGTAAAAGTAAGTGCAGTTGGCCTGTTTGAATTGCATGGGTCCACTTACACGCAGATGTTTTTCAACCAAACACTGATTGAAATACAGTATTCTCAAGACGCAAAATTTGCATATATGGAGGACCAACTTTTCATAAACACTCCACAGGGCTGACTCTGAGACTTGAATATGTGCAGATTTTGTATATGCAGGAGGCCTGGAACCAATTCCCCCCACCCAGTACACTGAGAGACAACTGTACATTCACTGTAAAGAGAAACAGAGATATAGTGGTAGCCAGAATGCTTTGACCCACAGGGTTCTGTCAGTAGTTAGTTTATTATGGTATCCTTGGAATGAAATTAAGGGGAAGCCTATTAAAATGTTGGCTGATATCTATACTCAGATGTTCAGGGGATTGTATTAGTTTCCAATTGCTCCTCTAACAAATTACCACAAAATTGGCAATATAAAATAACACAAATGTATTATCTCACAGATTTTGTGGGTCAGGAGTACAGCAGGGCATGGCGAGATTCTTTGCTCTTGGTCTTATGGGAGTAAAACCAAAGTATCAGCTGGTTCTCATCTGAGGCTCAGTCTTCTTCCAGGAATTGTTTTATTGGCAGGATTCATTTCCTTCTCATGTTTTCATATAGTCCCCTCCATCTTCAAACCAGCAGTGGTAGGTCAAGTTCATGTTATACTTTGAATCTCTCTGATTTCCTACCCTACCCCCACTTCCCTCTCCAATGTCCTCTTCTGCTCTCAGCTGGGAAAAAAAATGTTCTGCTTTTAAGGGCACATATAATTAAATTGGACACACCTGGATAATTCAGGATATTGTCACTATCTTGAAGTCAACTGATTAGTAACCTTAATTACATTTGAAATGTCCCTTTTGTTACATAGCAGACATGCTACATAACATCCCCAAGTCCCATCTATGAAGATCTACTTTCCAGGACCACTCCTGGTAACAACTTTTCCATCAGTCAGCATGTAGTGAGGAGACAAAATCCATGCCAATTATTTGAACATGGAAGTAGCAACTACAGGAAGCAGCTACTGACCCTAGGGTTGAAGGTACATGACCTTGGGTCATGACACAAGGGCTCAGAGGCCTTGGAGGCTGAAATTCTGCCAATTACAGGAACTATTAGACATTAAGTTGACACTAATTTCTAGAGACCCAGATGCCACTGGTCCTCCAAAAAAAAGTGGTGACTTTTGATGGCCAGATGATAGTTAGAATCTTGGTCTACATTTGAATCACAGTGGACCCAGTGGGCCTGCAGAACAATTCCACAATTTGTGAATGTATAATTGGAATAATCATGCTTGACAGCTGGCAGAATCCCCACATTGGCACTGAGGAATAAAGCTCATTTGGTAAAAAGAACCAAGTTGAAGCCCCCAGAAGTTTCCCTTGATACAAGAATAGTAAATAAAAAATAATACTATATTGATGGGAAAATTTTGAAGATGGGTGCCATTATCAGAGACTTGGAAAAAGCTGGGTTGTGATACCTACCATCTCCCCATTGAGCTTGTTTATCCCGTGGACAAAGCAGATAAACCCTGGAGTATAACCAAACAATTATGTATTATTGTTTTAAATGAATTCAGGTGGTGACCTCAACTGGAGATGATGTTCCAAATGTTGTATCTTGAATGGAGCAAATTAAGACAGCCCCTGGCACCTGGTATGCAGCTATTGACAAGAAAATGCATTTTTCTCTGTATCAGGGCAACCAGAAGTACATTTCTTTGACCTGGCATGGCCAACAGTAACCTTCCAAGCATTGCCTCAGGGCTACGTCAACTATCCTGCTCTCTGTCCTAATATACTCATGGTATTAATCATCTTGACTTTCCATACAACATCATAACAGTCCACTATATCAATGACATCATGCTGGTTACATATGACGAGCAGGAAGTAACAAGTACCTTAGAGGACTTGGTAAAACATTAATGAACTCCAGGGCAAGAAACAAACTCTACAAAATTAAAAAGCTCACCTCCTCAATGAAGTTTCTTGGAGTCCAATTGTCTGGAACACACTGATATATCCTTTCCAAGGTGAAAGATATATATTTTAAGCTAACTTCAGCTAAAAAGGCACAACTCTTGGTGGGCATTTTTGTATTTTGGGGTCAACATATACCATATATGAGTTTGTTATTTCAACCCACTTAATGAATAACTCAAAATGCTGCTAGGTTTTAGGGGGGACAAGAGCAAGAGAAGGCTCTAAAGAAAAGTCCCAGCTATGGGCGTGGTGGCACGCACCTGTAATCCCAGCTACTTGAGAGGCTGAGGCAGGAGAATTGCTTGAACCTGGGAGGCAGAGCTTGCAGTGAGCCCAGATCACTCCTCTGCACTCCAGCCTGGGTGACAGAGCAAGACTCCATTAAAAAAAAAAAAAAGAAGAAGAAAGAAAAGAAAAGTCCCAGCTACAATTCAAGCTGCTATTTCATTTGAGCCTTATAAGCCAGCACATCCAACCATATTTGAAGTGTCTATGGAAAACACATGCTCACTGTATGTAGCCTCTGGCAAGCATCAATAGAGGAATTACAGGTCAGACTTATAAGGTTTTGGAGAAAATCCATGCCCTCCTCTGAAAATAACTACTGTCCTTTTGATAAACTACTTCCGGCTTGCTAGTGGGCAAGAACTGGAAAAAATGGAATGACTGTGCAACCTGAGCTTCTCATGCTTAGCTGGGTGTTATCTACCCACCAAACTATAAGGCTGGATGTGCACAGGAGCAATCTATTAAGGCAGGGGCCCCCAACCCCTGGGCAGTGGACTGGTACCAGTTGTGGCCTATTAGGAACCAGGCAGCACAGCAGGAGGTGAGCCACCGGCCAGAAGCAGTACTGCTTGAGCTCTGTCTCCTGTCAGATCAGCGGTGGCATTACATTCTCACAGAAGCGCAAACCCTGTTGTGAACCATGCATGTGAGGGATCTAGGCTGTGGGCTCCTTATAAGACTCTAATGCCTGATGATGTGTCACCGTCTCCTATCACTCGCAGGTGTGACCGTCTAGTTGCAGGAAAACAAGCTCAGGGCTCCCATCAATTCTACATTATGGCGAGTTGTATAATTATCTCATTCTATATTACACTATAATAATAATAGAAATAAAGTGCACAATAAATGTAACGCACTTGAATCATCCTGAACCATCCCTACCCACCTCCCTGCTCCATGGAAAAATTGTCTTCCATGAAGCCGGTCCCTCGTGCCAAAAAGTTTGGGGGCTATGCCATATGCTACACCCCAAGCTAAGTAAGCTTCATATTAACCTAATTTCATTGAATACTTACATCAATCCTGTAAAATAGATACTGTTACATTACCTTTGTAGATGAGGAACTCAAACCTAAAGGCGGTTCAATAGTTTATTCATAAGTAAAAAACAGAAATACAAACCCAACTCTGATCCCAAAATTCTTGATGAGACCATGAAGTTAAGGAATTGGAAGTAAAGATTGGTGTTGGGAGATTCAGTAGATCCAAGGATATCTCTTTGGGCAGCTGTGGGCTTCAGGATAAATTCCTCTTTGTGCCCATTACGTTTCTATTTCTCGGCTCCAAGGCCTCCCTTCTGTACTCTGCAAAACACACTGTGGCTTTGACTGCAGTTCTGTTAGGCTTTTCCACTAGGGGGTGACAGAGGAAAACTGCAAAGCTGGAATAGGAAGGCAGGATTTGTTCCTTCCTTCTGCTCCATTTGGGGCTTCCTGTATGCTAAGCAGATCCCAGGATAATTGCCCCAAGTCACACTTCTCACTCCAGCAGGTGCAGATCCTGCCCATGGCAGGTGCAGATCCTGCCCATGGCAGCACATGAATTCAGTTTGCAGTTTTCTCAACACTTGTAGAACCAGCTTCATTGTCTCCTTTCCAGGGTCACCAGGACCAACCAGTCCTCTCTTAAAACAACAGTTTCAGCTCTACAGGACATCTCCCTCTCTAAGGTTTAATTCCTTGCCTCTTGCATTTAAAGCTAGGCCTTTAAAGCTTCCCTGGAAAACTAGGGCTTTCTGCAGTTTCCACATTTGTGGTATTTTAGGGTCCTCTTTTAATCCTTTCAGTTATCTAGTGAACAGCTTAAAAATTATTCGTATGAATTTTATTCAATAGAAAAAGAAAGTGTTTGGTTCTCATCTTCTGTGGGACCCTAACTGTTATACTCTTACTGCCTTTGAAAAATCAGATTATTTAGTGAGCCATTTGTACAGAATGTTCATTTACTCCCTTTCATTAATCACCATAGTGGATTATGAGAAAAAAATTATATCTGAGCTTTGGAGATGGCAGTCAGAGAATTACAGCATTTTAGACCTGATAGAATCCAATTGAGAAACTAGAAAGATTACTCAACAACATTAAGCTCTGTAGTTAAGAAAGTTCCACCTTTTCTATCAAAAGCCTTCCATGAAAAGTGGGATGTGCCCAGAGACCTGACTGCAGACGGCCCTTTGTTAATGACTGACTTATCCCAAAAATCATAACTCTGACTTAAGAAACCTATTCTCCATCATGATTATTCTGTTAAATGCCATTAGACAGAATTAGTTTTAAAAGCTCAAAGACACAAAGGGATGTTGAGAAACTTGAAGGGAGAAAATGTTGAATCATCACATCAACTAAAGCATGTAAGCCTTGGGTAAGACTGGAGATTTGAGAGTTTAGTAAAATTGTTTTGTGAGGTTGAGAGAGACTAATCCAAAGCACCAAGTATTACGAGCCTATGTTGGGCCTATTCATTTCTAAGCATGTTCTCTTTTTTCTTCTTTGTTCTTGCATTACAAATATGGGATAGAGAAACAGGACTGGTACAGTACACAACATGAAAATCAAAATTCCTGGCTTTTAATTGGTTAATACTTAACATACAAAATTTCAATACTTTTACTTTCTTAATTTTTTAATATCTTATTTATTTTAGTTGCATGAATGAAACAAACCAAATATTTTCCCAAAAGGATCAGAGAAATCTTGGTCCAAATGGGGCCAGAGTAAAGAACTACAATTATGTTATCTCTAAGACAGTACTTACTTGTTCAAAAGATGACACCTGTGACCCTGGAAAAAAAGATCCTAATGGGCTGATAACCTTACGGTAAGAAGAAGGGAAAGAACTCAGGATTTTCAGAGCAACTGAAGCCAGGAAGCATGAGGAAGTTTGAGAAGAGTTAGAGATGACAGAGGTTGACAGCAACAGCCACAAAAAACTCTAAACAGAAGGAAATTCAAGGTTCTCTATTCAGGAGAGGTTGAGGGAGAAAAAACAATAGAATCCTAGAGATAGAATTCAGGAAACTCTGAGGTTAACATTTTTGCCCTTTACTCCAACGCTTGTTGGTTTAGTGATCAGAAGGGACCAAACAGAAAGAGAACTGCACAAAAGACAGGGATAGAAGTTAGAGGGAACCAGAAGCTGGGACTAGAAGTCATACGAAACACTTGTTTTCTGTGTTAACATGTACTAAGCAAAGCAAACTTGTTATGTTGTTTCTCAGGGGTCCCCAAGCCCCAGGCTGCAGAGTGATACCTGTCCCTGGCCTGTTAGGAACTGGATCACACAGCAGGAGGTGAGCAGCCAAGGAGCAAGTATTCCCGCCTGAGATTTGCCTCCTGTCAGATCAGCAGATCGGCAGCATTAGATTCTCATAGAAGTGCAAAGCCTATTGTGAACTGCACGTGTGAGGGATCCAGGTTGCAAGTTCCTTGTGAGAATCTGTCTGAGGTGGGACAGTTTCATCCCAAAACCATCCCACCCTCATCCCACCCACAGTCAGTGGAAAAATTGTCCTCCATGAAACCGGTCACTGGTGTCAAAAAGGCTGGGGACTGCTATTGTATTTGAGTATAGGTTGACACTTTAATCACTCTAAAGATGTTTTTAACTGTAGGAAGGGACAGAGAGTGGGATGAGAAAGGAATCAGAAGACCTGAGTTTAAAATCCCAAATCTACTCACTAACTGACTGTGACCTTAGACAAATCTTCTCAGAAGCTCAGTTTTTGTCTTGTATATCAAATGGGGGTTCTAATATGTCACAGTATTGCTGTGAATAACAAATAAGGTTATTAATAGTAATATGCCTGGCATATAGCAGGTGCTCAACAAATTTTATTTTCTATGTCTCTTCTCCATTCAAGTGTATGTCTTCAGGAGCAGAAAGCCCTTTTGGCTATGGAGAGGATAGCATAGTCATGTGTGGAAAATAGCTTTAAAAATAGGAAGAGCATTGCTCAGGGTGATGTTGTATTCCATTTGAATAAAATGGATCACACAAAAACGGTCATCTCATTCTCAGTCTAAGTGCTTCATAGTAAGCACAATTTTCATCTATGTGTTGGAGCCTTCCAAATCTTTACCTCCAGTACTAAGCGTGGTGTACTCTCGAAAATCAAAACACACTTAATATTTTTGGGAAGGTTTTTCTCATGTTGTCGTCCTCCTTTCTGTTCTTTTCATCCCAATGGACTCAGATGTCAAATTTCCACTCAGGAAAACTGACCAGCTATGATTACAAGCTGTTGCAATACATCTTATTCTATGGAGGAAATTACTAACTGTACCAAAATATAAATTGTATCACTTCATGTAAATCACAGATAGTAATGAGAAAGACAGAATGAGGAAGAGGTCATGCTCAAGCAGATAGAGCATTTCTTCAGTCCCCTCTGAGTAATAAATCCTGCTAGGCATTTGTGATGACTGCCTCCTGAAAAAGGCAACGTGGTAGAGGGGACATGAGGAGCGCACACTGCTTCCCAGTGATCTTACAGGGTTCCAGCAAAGCAAGGTAGAGGGGCACAGTTTCCTTTGTGGAGGCGGGGTCTTCACTGGTTGCAAAAACTATAATGAAGACTATCAACAGGCAGGCTTTCCAGGCATGGGAAACCTAAAAGCTAAACTCCCAAATTTAACCCTAGATTCCCTATTGTTGGAGAGAAAGAATAGCTGAAAATGAAGGGGAAGAAAAAACTCCAGCCTCCCTCTGCTTATTTAGTAACAACAATCACACCTATTAGAATCATTTATTAAGGACTTACTATGTTCCAGGCACTGCATTGCACATTTTAATGCTTTCTTTAATTTACTCTTTAAACATCCTATCAATGTGATAGCAATATTGGCCATATTTACAAATGAAGGAGTTAAAGAGGTAACTTCCCTGCCTTAGAAAAATATATACCAGTGGTTCTCCATGGGTCTACTTAATTCAAGTTCAGACTCCTCATCTTGGGGTCAAGACTCTATATCTTGCTTTTATCTCACACAATTGTTCTCTAGACACCGCGCACTATTCATGGCTTCCTAACAACCATTTTTTCTTTTCCACTTCTTCTATGCATTTACTGCTGCTCTTCCCTACAGCTGGAATGCCTTCCTACTCCTCTGCCTTGCATTCAAGCCCGGTGTACCCTGTGAATCCCAGTAAATTCTAAGATATTTAAGAGTACACCATGTCCTGCTTGTCCTTGAATGCCTTAAATCTCCTAGCACAGTACAAAGCAAATAGCACGTGCTCAACAGAGATAGGTTGAAATAAACCAAGTTGTATATTTTCTCTTGAAAAATGTAATAATCAATAATAGAGAGATTATAAACTAATGTATAGTGACTAAGAATGCAGACTCTGGAGCCAGGTGGCCTTGGTTCAGATTTTAATTCCATCACTTACCAGCTATTGACTTTGAGCAACTTACTTAACTGCTCTATGCCTCAGTTTCCTTCAGCTATGAAAGAGATGATAGCTTTAATACCAACCTCATAGGGCTGTGGTAAGAATTAAATGACATGATACATGTAGTGCGCTTTTAAAAAAATCTGTTACACAGAAAATTCTGTATGAGAATTTGCCCTTACCGTATAGCCAACTATATGTTTAGTAAAATAAGCTAAAAACTCAAAGTATATTTTAAAACCATAGTGTCATGTTATTTAAATACATAACAATTAAGTCTCTTAATTTCAAAAAATTTCAAGTACTACAGGAGCTCTTTGGAAAATCAGTGGTCATTTAATTCAATACAGTAGTCAGATTTATCTAATCAATGGAGAAAAAAGTCTCTGATTCAAAATAAAATTATAAAGTACAACAATTGTTAGAAAATAATTCCAAGGATGAAAATTCCAAAGCTTACTCCAGAATATTGTAAGTTTAAATATCTTAATATTTCACATAGTAGGCAGCTGAAAATTTTATTTTACCAGTGCCTGGCATATAGTAGGTACTCAAATTTTATGGAGTGTCTATTTTCCTAAACATATTAATTTTAGTTAACACATATTTTTATATATTAATCATATAGAATTATCTGTTACTATCTGTATACTCCACAGCCTACAATAATACATAAGAATTAAACTGAAAGCCTAGGGTTCCCAGGAAAAATAGGTAACACTTCCAGCCAGCTGGCTAAGCAACCACTTGCAAGAATGTTGCATGTGCCACGTGACTGAAAGCTATGAGATCAGCTCTGCATGTTGCCAGATGACAACTACAGAGACTATCAGATGTCCTCAAGTGGAAAACACCACTACTTCCATTTAAAAGAAATTCAATTTGGGGGTAATTTTCAGTGCAAGCTAATAAGGTGACGAGATATATCAGGCTTGACTATAACCACAAACTGGAAAAAAAAAAAAAAATCTGATGCAACTGGAAAACACTCCCAAAGTTCACCATTTAACCCAAGCCCAGAATCCTTTGCGTGAATGCTCAGCAAATAGCAAAGTAAACAAAGAATAAATTGATGTCAATGGCAGCCCTGATACCAGCCATTCTTTCTTTCAATCTATACTATAAAGGAATGCACTGGCAGTTTCAAAGATCATGCAGTTCAGGAAATGAAGACCAAATGTTTTCACTTACCAGACATTTTTATTAGGATGACAAACTTTAAAGGTTTCTATATCCTGCTTTTGTGAAGGGATGAAGAATTGCAACAGGCTTTAGGAAAATTGAGTGGCCCAAAAGTGTGAAGCTTCCTAACATCCCTGCTGACTCAGGAGGTGACACTGTGGAAGGCGTTTCCCAACAGCCACCCAGAAATTCACTGAGTTGTTGGGAGATGGATATTGGTAAGGCACAAAGTGGCTCACAGCAAAACATGACTAACGCACATAAAAGTGACTATCTCATTCTTAGTCCACACACATCATTGAAAGCAAAATTTTTCCTGTATGTTGGAGCCTCCCAAATCTGCACCTCCAGCTCTGCTCCCTCTCACAGCTTCGGGATGTTTTGTCTGTCGGTCCCAAACTAAACTCATCTCCAATCCCTTTCCTATCACCCCAGACAGCAGCCGTTTCTACGAGTAAATCTGACACCTAGATATGATCCTTGGCTCCACACATCCTCTCAATCAGCATGACCTATCATCTCCACTTTCAAAAGGGCTTCCAAACTCTACCACTTCTTAACAGTTCATCAAAAACTAGCATCAACTGTCTATCCTCACACTTTCTAGTTGTGCCAGTTTCCACTTTGCTCTGCTGCAGTTCATTTTCCTTTGAACATAAATCGCATCTTATCACTCCCTTCTTTAAGTCATCCAGTGGATTTCAACACCCTTAGAGTAAAATCTAAACTGTGTAGAACAACTAAAAAATCCTACACGGCCTGCCACCTGCCACCTTCTGTAACCTTATTTCCTATTATACTCCTTCAAAATCCTACACAGCCTGCCACCTGCCACCTTCTGTAACCTTATTTCCCATCACACTCCTTCAAAATCCTACACGGCCTGCCACCTGCCACCTTCTGTAACCTCATTTCCTATTACACTCCTTCTCTTCACTATAGTCCAGCCACTCTGACCACTCTAACTAAGTTAGTACACTCCCTGGCACTTCTCTGGAGTTCTTATTTATTCATTTGTTAGTTTTTTTATTGTCTGTCTCTCCCACTTGACAACAAGGACCTTATCTGACCTGTTTATTGCTCTATGCTTAGTACCTAGCATAGTCTTAGACATTTTGTTGAGGGCATTAATAAATTTTAAAAGTACATGAGCATAATCTACAATTATATAAAATTTAATTCCACAAAAATATTGATTTTGTGCCAACTATTGTTATTAGGTGAGCCATCATTCACTAGCAGTGTGACTTTAGAATCATTACTTAATATCCTTACTCTTGGTTTCATCATCTGGGAAATGGGTACAGTAATAGTGTATCCAGCAGTGATCTTAAAGGGTTGTAAGATATGAGGAAGAAGTTGCACAATAATACTTAGCACCATGCCTGACACATGGTATACATCTCATACATGCAAAGTGTTAGCAGAGGATTAGTGTTCCCATTACCTTAAAAACAAAAATATTAATTTTATTGTGGAAACTGATGTACTACCCAGAGGGTGGTCCCTAAAAACTGAATGATGTGATAAGAAATCTCCGGTAAGTCTCTCTTCTCTATTCCCACAAAACTGTGATATCTTCTAAGACACTCCTCACTCCCCTAGAACACCCAAATAGTTTCTTAATTATTGTCCTTGTCTTCAAATTACCTCCTTTCTACAGCGTAGTCTTTTGACTAAGAAAATAGCTCTAAACTCAACTCCCCTTGTGGTCCCAAGACCTTCAATGACCTGGCCTCATCCTTCCTACCAGTCTTACACTCAACTAATCTTGAGGGTCTTCTGCAGTGTAGTCAGACAATACCCCTAAAGCAGGAGGGAATCTGGCACAGTGATTAAGACCATGGAGTCTGAAGCCATACTGTTTGGCTTCAAATGCCAGCTACTCACTCGCTAGCTACTTAGCCTCTCTATGCCTCAGGTTCCTCATCTGTCAAAGGGCAAGGAAAATATCATTGCATACATCATTATAAGGTTGTTGTAAGAACTGTATGAGATAATGCATGCAAAGCACTCAGCACATTACTTAATACTTAGTAAGTGGCAATGATAACCATGGTGAGCCTCCCCTCAAAAACTACAGCATCTTTCCAAAATCTAGTCATGTCACATACCTGTTCAGCAACCTTAACATAATGCCCATCGCCTACAAGATAAAGTTCAAAATCCTAAGTGTAGGACACTAAGCACAGTACAAATTCTTCATACTGTGGCACTAACCCACCTTTCCATCTTCATTCCAACAGATTCAGAACCTATGCTTCAACCCGGCAACACTTTTTGCCATACCATGGGTGTCCTGTGGCATTTTGTTTCAATGGCTGAAATAGCCTTACTATTTATTTCTATCTGCTAAGCTCCTTTTCACCCTTCAAGATCCAAACAAATGTTCTCTTTTTGTGAAGGGCTTCCTAAGTTTTTCAGGAGAAGTCTATGGCTTCTGCCTCTAAACTCTCATATCATAACCTGGAAAATCTAAATGTACACTCCTTTGTTATTGTTTGCTGGCTTATTTCTCTGAGTCTGTCTTCTTCTCTATGACCCCTGTAAGGGCAGGAGCCTATTGCGACTTTTTGCATGATACCCAACATACAACAGGTGTTCAATCAATGAGCATTTTATATGTAAATTCTAATTTTGATATGTAAATATCTAAGAGAGATGAGATGTAAATTCCAGCATAGGAATCCAAAACTGCAAAATCATTCCAATAAGAAAATGGCTAAAATGAAAGCAGTTTCATGCTAAGCATTTTTTTAATCCAACATCTTGTTGATTTGCATCTCATTGGGCTTCTGATTCCTCTGCATTGTGCAATTTTCTACTTTAGAACTTGAGCCATCTTATCTGAAAAAATGGGTCAAGAAAATATGTACGTGTTTTTAAGCCTTTCTAAGTAAGCTATTTCTAAAGGTTTTACCAGTTTAGTATTTTTCATATTCTAAAGTAATTCTAAATCATCATACTAAATTTTCTACCTTTATCTACTTTTACAACTTTATTTTTAGACTTTTAGTGGTTTAGATGAAACTTGGAAATGTCTCTATTCTGGACCACAGAGCCTGTAAGTAAGACAGGGGTGTTCAATGTTTTGGCTTCCCTGAGCCACATTGAAAGAAGAAGAATTGTCTTGGGCCACACATAAAATACACTAACACTAATGACAGCTGATGAGCAAAAAAAAGAAAAAAAAATCACAAAAAAATCTCATAATGTTTTAAGAAAGTTTATGAATTTGTGTTGTGGTGCATTCAGTGCCATTCTGGGCCACAGGTTGAACAAGCTTGCTGTAAGATGTTGCTAAATCTCCCCAAGTATGTTTCATAAAGCACTGACCTATAGAGCTAATCTCTGAAAACAAACAAAAAGCAGTCCATGGTCAAGTAAGTTTGGAGAAAAATATATGCTATATCTCTGTATTGAAAAGTCATAGAGCATTTTAGCACATTAAAGGCTCTGAGAGGCCCAACAATGAAGAACTCAGCATTTCCCAAACTTACTTACCAGAGAACACTTTCAAGTCCCTTGGAACCAGTGTTCATGGAACTCAGTCTGGGAAATACTGCACCATTTAGCTTCTGAATGGCCCAATACAACTAGCTTTTTGGTTATAAATAATCTCCATTTATAACACAGTTGGACGGAGCTTAAAGGACGCCCATCTTTTTCACCCATGCAGGTCTTCATTCCCATCTTCATGTTCTTACCAAGTGATCGTTCAGAGCATATTTGAAAGTAATGCAGAACAAACGATTTGTTACAGCTCTGTTAGAAAGTGCCTCTTTACACAAAACCAAAATCTATTTCTCTATAGATTCTATCCATTCATCTTCATTCAGTTTATTAGAGCCACAAATAATAAATCTAAAATGTTATATCACTTTTTCAGCCCGAGGGCCTAAAGGATCACATAGAACCTTTGGTCACTGGTAGAACAGCAAACAAAAAGCTTACTTGTCCTCTTCATCTGAAAAGTAAACAAAAGAAGTGGGAAAGGTTTGCAGATGCCTGGCATACCGAGCCATTATTAGTGAGGGTATAATGATTAGAAGATAATGGCCCGGTACCTTTGAAGACTGGAATGAAGCTTTCTGTGTAGTGACACACTGGCAATGTGAATAGTCCTAATTTGACAACAAAACAACCTAAATCTCTTTTATGAGGTGAGCAGTGTATCTTAGGTAATAAACACTTAAGTAATTAGATGGTTTTTATGGAAATAGCTATAAACTGAAACATGGGGAAAAAACCCTCAGTAATAGGCTGACGCCCAGGGAGATGGGTATATAAGAGCCAGAGCAGAAGAGAGGAGCATCGAGACACCAATAGACTTCTTCTCTCAACTCAACAAAAACCCACCTCCCATTGCTATGGATTGCTGTGCTCTCCGCTCCTGCAGCGTCCCCACTGGCCCTGCCACCACCTTCTGCTCCTTTGATAAAAGCTGCCGCTGCGGAGTCTGCCTACCCAGCACCTGCCCACATGAGATCAGCCTCCTTCAGCCCATCTGCTGTGACACCTGCCCCCCACCCTGCTGCAAGCCTGATACCTATGTGCCAACTTGCTGGCTGCTCAACAACCATTACCAGACTCCTGGACTGAGTGGGATCAACCTGACCACTTATGTTCAGCCTGGCTGTGAGAGTCCCTGTGAGCCCCGCTGTTAACCAGCAGAGTCTGCACAGGTTCCATGAGGTGGCTGCCCAATGTTCTCCACACCATCTGGGCTTCAGCACTCACTACTGCCTACATCAAAGCTAAGGCCATCCCAATCCCTGGGGCCAAGTCTTGATGAATCTTCTTAATTCTTTGCTCCTTTGGGTACAGTTGGAGACCTCCTTTCTGTCTTTTAGGCTATTTCATCACTCTTTGAGAAATAACCATTTTGACTATTTGTTAATAAACTTTATTCTGGCTTAGCAAATATGACCTTGTGATGATTTATTTTCATGTTTCCCATTAGGGAAAGTGGAATGCCTACCTAAACCTGAACAGCAGGTTATCACACTATCCAAGATTTACCCCAACAGAGTAAGAGCTCTCATAGTAGAATTTATCGAAAAAATAAATACTGGTTATTTGTGATAGGTTAAAAAGTAAAAAATGTGGTAGTTCATTTTATAGAATCTTTTTATTTAACAGATCTTTATTTAATAGATATTATCGGAAGACATCCACTGTGCAAGCACTATGCTAGAGTCTAGAGATTAAGAGAATGTTTTAAAAATACTTGATTTTAGTTTCCATTGATTCTGACATTGATTTTTCTTTCTTCCTTAATTGACTAAATGAATTGATCACTGTGCTGGTGTGTATAAATAATTTGATTATCCTAGTCCTCACAGTCATCTGAAATTCTGAGCTCAAAATGCAAAGCAATTTTGAGAAGTATATATATCCATTTCTTCATATATGCTGTCTTCCAAAACAATCCATTTTGAATTAATATTAGCATTTATTGAGTATTCATTGATCCCTCAAATGGGGCTTACTTGGTTTACATTAGTCATGACTATGATTAGAAGTTTGCTAGTCTAAGTGACATATAATATCATGACATTGAAATATACTTAAAATATCAGACCACATTGTAGTATTTTCTACACACCAGAAATAGTCACACAATTCTGAGAGAAAAAACACACAGTTTCTGTTAGAACAAAACCTCTATGATAACCACTAATTCATGTCCTTATTTATCTTAGAAAAATCTAAGTGCAATTAGGTCTTTGCAGAAAATAAAGGTATCATGATATATATATATGTGTGTGTATATATACATGTGTGTATATATATGTATATATGTGTGTGTGTGTATATATATCTATATCTATATCTATCTATCTATCTATCTATATATATATATATATGTACTTTTGGACTTGCCTTTGGCCTTTGGGCCAATTGCTTCCCTCTCAGTCTCAATTTCCCTCTTATTAAAGTGGTTTCCTACCTATAGCTTGGTTTCCTACAGGCTCAGTTAGCTTGTTATTACTCTCTGCCTTGCTTCTGTCTCAGGATTATTGTGAGGACAAGATGCCCTGAAGTATAGAAACCACCGTGTCCACAGCATCAACCTGTTACACATGAAAGACTATCACCATTACTGCCATATGGTAGTTCCCAAATTTCTCACCAAAAGGCATCTTTTGAAAATATTTATTTATTTATTTATTTATTTCAGTAGCTTTTGGGGTACAAGTGGTTTTTGGTTACACGGATGAATTATATAGTGGTGGTGAATTCTGAGATTTTAGTGCACCCGTACCTGAGGAGTATACATGGTAGCTAATATGTAGTGTTTTATCCTTGGCCTCCTTCCCACCCTCCACCTTTTGAGTCTCTAAAGTCCATTATATCACTCCATATGCATCTGCGTACTTAGTTTAGCTCCCACTTATAAGTGAAAACGTGGCTTTTTGTTTTCCATTCCTGTGATTTCCCACTCCATTTCACTCAGAATAATGGTCTCCAGCTCCATCCAAGTTGCTGCAAAAGACATTGTTTCATTCCCTTTAACAGCTGAGTAGTATTCCATGGTGTATATATACCACAGTTTCTCTGTCCACTCATTGGATGATGGATACTTAGGTTGGTCATCTTTTTATTTCTTGAAATATGTATTTTTCCCAAATGGCTTTCTTAAAAAAGTTTATTAATTCCTTCATTTGTGTTCATAAATACATTTATAAATATCAATGAAATGTTTAGGATTATTATAGAATAACCTTTGTTACCATGCCAAGTTACCTTTTTTCTAGTCAAAAGCAAAGAACGTTCATGTTTTCATACATGCTAGTAAGGGATAAAAATTTAGAGTTTGTTTTTAGTACCTAAAATACTACCATGGTGTTTAGCATTCACGGGCCCTGGCCTAGTTATAAATCCCCAACTGGAAACCAGAAGATGTGTTGTTTTAGTCCTGGCTCTGCCTTGAGCTGCCTCTGTGGCCCTAAGCAAGTCAATTAAGTTATTGGGGTCTCGGGTGTTAAAGCAGTAAAATGGGTTGGTTGATCAGACCATCTCTAAGGTTGCTTTTCGTTTTAACATTCTATGATTCTAGATCATCCAGAAGCATTCTAAGTAACGAGTACCCCATGCAACTAACCAAGCCCATTCTACCTCATTACTTTTACTGCTTTCATTAGGAATAGCTCACATTAAGTGAATATCTACTGGGCATACTAATGAGGTAGAAGGTGGGACTCTACTCCAGAGGCGGGGCTCAGATACTGGACCAAACTGAGGGCTAGCTAAAACAGGATGGGGACGGAAACAGCTTTCCAATCAGACATGCCCACCAGCATGCCGTGTCAATTTACCATTGCCATGGCAACACCTGAGTTACCACCCCTTTCCGTGGCAATGACCCAATGACCTAAAACTTACTACTCCTTCCTTAGAAATTTCTGCACGAACCACTCTTTAATCTACATCTAATTAAAAGTAGGTAGAAATATGCAAAACTGCCCTGAGCTGCTACTCTCTGCCTACAGAGGTAGCCCTGTTCTACAGGAGCAGTCATGGAGCTGTAACACTGCTGCTTCAATAAAGCTGTTTTCTACCTCCGGCTTGCCCTTGAATTCTTCCCTAGGCAAAGCCAAGAACCCTTGCAGGCTAAGCCCCACTTTGGGGCTCCCCTGCCCTGCATCACTAACAGGTGAAGAAAGGCCACTCACAGGTGCAGAAACTCAGGCTGAGAAAGACTAAATTACTTGCAAAAGTTACATAAATCATAAGTGAGAGAGAAGAACTTAAACCCCAAACTAAGTCCCAAGTCCCTTCTCTTTCCACTACACCAAAGCACTCACCTTCCCCATAGACAGCAATATGTCAAAGAGAAATGTGATTATAGGTGGCTGTCTTTATTCAGGAGAAAGTATATGACACTTGACAATATATTCTCTACTATCCCTGTCAATTGTATCTTTTGTTGTACACAGCAGCTCTGCTTTCTCTGTGGTGATTATAGTCTAAAATAAAATGAGTGTATACAATGAGTATTAAAAAAGGTATCCATGTTTCTAAGGTAAGAACAAACCTTTTTTAAAAAGTTAGACTTTACTGATTAGCAGTGTCAGCAGAGAAGAAATATTGGCTGGATCATTAACTTTGAATTGAAATGCAGAATGTTTGGCAACTCAAACACATTTTCAGTTCAACTTCAGCATCAATAATCAAGGTAAAACAACTGCCCTTAACATTAATAATTGTTTATCCTTGATAATATAATAAAAAAACAAGGTATTTCATTTTTCCTTCAAATTGTTATTGAGGCCAGGCACAGCGACTCATGCCTGTAATCCCAGCACTTTGGGAGGCCGAGGTGGGTCTACTGTGAGTCCATTAAACTTCTTTCCTTTATAAATTACCCAATCTCGGGTATGTCCCTATAGCAGCATGAGAACAGACTAATACAACATGGATGTGTCTACATGTGAGTAAGTGGAAAACTACACTGACACCATTTTGAAACTACAACAGGAAGCAAGTTTGAATGTAGCAACACAACTAAATAAAACTGAAGGAGAGCTCATCCCGTGTCTGATATGTAAAGAAGTTAGTGAGTTATTTTTACAGAATTAGGTAAACAGTAACAAGGATGTTCCGTCCAACATTCTGATGGACACAAGCCATGTTCTCTGAGATAGGTGGATATAAAAGACCCATAGAGGACAACCCTGTAGAAGAAAGCCTTCCTTTGCAACAAAACATTTTCCTGGTCCACTGTCACCATGTCTTGCTGTGATTCCTATCTCCAAGGATGCTGCAGTGTCCCCACTGGCCTGGCCACCACTATCTGCCCCTCTGACATAAGCTGTCAATGTGAAGTCTGCCTGCCCAACACCTGCCCTCATGAGATCAGCCGCCTTCAGCCCACCTGCTGTGAACCTGCCCCCTGCCCTGCTGCGTGCCTGACTCCTATGTGCCATCCTGTTGGCTGCTCAACAAATGCCACCCAGCTCCAACCCTGAGCGGGCTCTCTGTCACCACCTGCATCCAGAGTGTGAACCACCTTGCTGCTAGCCAAAGAGCTTGCCCACATTACCCTAAGGACCTTCAGTAGTCATTGAGGGCTGCTCAGCAAATGGCCTTTAATTAGGCCATTTGGAAGAAAATATTATAGCACTGTGCTTTCAGTTTTACAGAAGTTTTCTTTTCCTGTTTTGAACAATGATTTCAAATGAGAAATGGGAAAAAAAAATGCTATCATGGATCTCCTTACTTCAAAACTAAATAAACACCACTACTCCCCAAACCACATACTGTCTTAACATTTAATGCTATAATTATCCAACGACTCTTGACACATGCATCATGAACTTATAAATACATCCAACAGAATTACACTTTCTGATGACATCAACATAAATTTCAGAGCCAAAAAGAGGCCTCACAGGCATACATAGATACCTGAAGAAAACTGTGAGGATAGTGAAATGCATTAGGCTCTAAGCTTAGAATCGTTTTAAATGCCAAGGTCAGCATCTACCTTTGATTTTTATTTTTTCCCTGCCTCTAAATAAACTCACATGTGTCCTTAAAGAGGCAGTGAACCTAGCAATTTGAGATCAACATGCTCACCGAAAGGACCTCAAAGATTGAGCCAAGCCCATTTTTTTCAAAGTCTCATTTAGGTAAATCTTTGAATTTAAAAATGTGGGCCAGGCATGGTGGCTCACGCCTCTAATCCCAGCAGTTTGGGAGGCTGAGGCGGGTGGATCACCTGAGGTCCGGAGTTCGAGACCAGCCTGACCAACATGGTGAAAGCCCGTCTCTACTAAAAATACTAAAAATACAAAATTAGCCGGTCATGGTAGCGCATGAATGTAATCCCATCTATTCCGGAGGCTGAGGCAGGAGAATGGCTTGAACCCGGGAGGCAGAGGTTGCTGTGAGCCAAGATCGTGCCATTGCACTCCAGCCTGGGCAACAAGAGCGAAACTCCATCTCAAAAAAAAAAAAGTTTTGACAACTGTAAAGCAATTCACACAAAAAATGAATCACTTGGTTTATATAAAGTGTTACTGTTATAAAAGGCCATTATAAAAATAAATAAATACCTTTTTAATTCTAATCTGAAATGTAATCCAATTCAACAAATATTTATCAAATGCCTACTCTGTTTCAGGCTTTGTCCTAGGTGCTTGAAAAAGACAAATAAAACTAACATACAATTACCGCTTCCAAGAACCTTGCATTGGAGTGAGGAAAACAAATTTAAGTGACAAACTACAAAATATAGCAGAAAGAAATGAGGTTGAAAGGGAAGAATAGGCAGCCCATTTTGTGAGAGCAGAGAAAAGGATGCAAACATCTAGAAGAATCACCTAGAGTTTCTTTATGAAGGGGATGTTTGGCTGAATCTTGAGGGATCAACAGGATTTGGAAAGTAGAGAATTGGGAAAGGTCATTTTAAGCTAAAGAAACAGTATGAACAAGGTCACAGAGGGTAAAGTACCTAGGAGACTCCCGCCTTCACTTTATGTAATGTGCTGTATGATTAACGTATGCGTGACTCACATAGTTATCATTTTTGTGATGAGAACACTTAATCCATTCTCTCAGCGTTTTTCAAAAATGCAGTATATGGTTATTCACTATAGTCACCATGTTGTACAGTAGATCTCCTGAATCTATATAACATTTCAAGATCGATTTTAAAAGAGAAGTCAGAGAGAACACAGAGAATGGGAGAGGGTCTTCTTCATATATTCTACTTGCCAAGCCACTGGCTTCTAGATGAGAGAGACTGGTAAGTCAAGAGTAAGTAAACATTAAACATTTCCTTGACGATTTCAATACTAGTTCATTAACTTTGAATTTTATAATATACTTGGAAGGCCACTTGAATTTGCTTCTCTGTTCTTCAGTAGTAAAGTATAGGTATTGAGGCAGGAGAATAGCAAAGGGAATTAAAATTTGGATAAAGCGTGGAGTGAATAAAAGCAGAGACCAGAAGCAAGGTGAAGGGGCAGGTAAGCAAGAAGCAAGATAAGAAGCAGAAGTTAGACCAGGCGCGGTGGCTCATCCTGTAATCCTGGCATTTTGGGAGGCCGAAGCAGGTGGATCATTCGAGATTAGGAGTTCGAGACCAGCCTGGCCAACACGGAGAAACACCCCTTTCTACAAAAAATACAAAACTTAGCTGGGTGTGGTGGTGGGCACCTGTAATCCCAGCTGCTACTTGGGAGTCTGAGGTAGGAGAATCACTTGAACCCAGGAAGTGGAGGCTGCAGTGAGCAGAGAATGCCACTGCACTCCAGCCAAAACAAAAAGTAAGATAGAGAAGAAAGCAAGGCCCCCATGGCCGGCAAGATAAGGATCAAACCAGTAAGGGGCAACTCTTCATGGATAAGCATGCACATTTAAGAGAAAACGTATCCTTAACATGACCTTGTATGAAAATCAGCTCATTCAGGCTTATGCATATGGACTGCATATCATGTATGTACTTAAAATTATGGGCTGGAGGTGGTGCGCAAGCACACAGGGGCCAAAGTAACTAAGCAACACACCTGTCAATCAAAGAGGCAGACACTGGCTAGAGATTAGGCAGCCTTGGGAAAGGACACACACACACACACACACACACACACACACACACACACAAAGACGCAAACTGCACCAAGCTGGGGGCTGATCTCATCTCATAGAGGTCGGTTCACTCTCCCCCTCTTAGAGTGTAATACTGTGCTTAATAGACTTTTGTTTCTTTGTTTTGCTGTGTGTGTCTCGTCCAGTTCTTTGTTTGGGACACCAAAAGCCTGGAACTGCACAGCACCATCTGGTAACAGTATGATGTTCAACACCCTTGGCATTTGTTGTAAACTCCTGCTAATAAAAATGATTTGAAAGCTGTTTTCTGTTTTTTTGTTTTTAACTTTTAAGTTCAGGGGTACCTGTGCAGGTTTGTTACATGGGTAAGCTGGTGTCATGGGGGTTTGTTGTACAGATTATCTCATCACCCAGGTATTAAGCCTAGTACCTACCAGTTATTTTTCCTGATCCTGTCCCTCCTCCCACCTTCCACCCTCTGATAGATTCCAGCGTCTGTTATTCCCCTCTATGTGTACATGTGTTCTCATCATTTAGCTACCACTTATAAGTGAGAACATGCAGTATTTGGTTTTCTGTTTCTGCATTAGTTACTAAAGATAATAGCCTCCAGCTCCATCCATGTTTCTTCAAAGGATAGTATCTCCTTATTTTTTATGGCTGCATAGTATTCTACGGCATATATGTACCACGTATTTTTGTTGTTAAAGAAAAAGATAAACTGGTTGTTTTAACATATAACATATAAGGCTTACCTACCAATGACATTTGATATTTTTCCACTGATTTTAGCCAGCTTTCTTCTCTTTTAAATAGATCATACTGGTTTTTGGTAATGTCCCCTCAGAAACAACCTACCCAGAATCTTTGCTTTCTGTTTAGTCAACAAATTGCCACATAACGAGTATGTAATTTAAATTATACAATATTATCTGAAAGGATTTGTGCTGATCATGGACAGGTGTAAGAAGATGTTGGAATCTAGAATATTACACATTTGAGATTATCTAGTTCAATCTCTGGCTGACTTAAGTAAATAATGTTGTTTAAGGCATACCTCAAAGGAATTTCAATCTAGTTAAAGATCCAAGGTATGAAAACAAATAAACATGCAAAGTAGGGAGTAAGTCAGTGAAAAAGTGATTTTTATGAATGCCATAGTTCTAAATTGCATTGGGTCAGATTCCCTGCCAAAACCCATGATTGTTCTGTGACTCTTGTGGTTTCTCCTTTTAATTCTTATTTCATCTTATTTTAAAGCATGTACACCAGTCACATGAAAATGAATCAAGGCTGAGGTGGTTTTCTTTTAGTGGTATATTCAACAAAGAATGGCCACTGTGTGGACCCTTCCTTCCAATGAATTTATACTTTGATTCACCACAAGATTGGCATAACTTTGAGAATAGAGACTATTTTAGAAAAAAACAATCCATACAATAATACTACCTTGAGAAATTCACTACGGATTTATTAAAAATAATAAAAAGGAGTTTCATCCTGTACCATTCTACCACTTTGCTTGCTCAATAGAACCTGAATTATAATATCACTAAATAATGCAAACATGTCCGAGATGCCTGTAGTCACATGAAACATTCATCTGTAAATAGCCATGTTCTTGTTGACTTTATTGAGTTGAAAATGGTCCAGTTCATCATTTGAGTTACTCATTCTGAAACTAGTCAATAGAAATCACATTATCCATAGTATTTAAAATTAAGAGGGAAAAACCAAAAGAGTTTGGCCTCCAAAATTATAGCTGAATTGTCACTTGGATTGATTACCCATAAAAGTCATATAAGGTTTGGCATGCCAGAAACCTGTGAAGACAAAATGTGATGATCTTGTGACAAAAATGACAAGTCAATGAGTCAAAAATATGATTAACTTAATAAGAGCAGGAACTCTTAATGGACATGTAAATGCCAAACTGATTAGAGAATCTCAGTGAAAAAGGGTGCCATAAACAAAACAGGAAGCCTTCCAGTTGGACCAATGCCCACTTGGGAGGGTATATAATAGCCCTAACAAGAGAGGAGACATTTGTACCTCAGAATCCTCATCTGTCTACGAAACTGAAAGCTAACCAGACGCCCATTGCCATGGATTGCTGTGCCTCTCACAGCTGCAGTGTCCCCACCGGGCCTGCCACCACCATCTGCTCCTTCGACAAATCCTGCCGCTGTGGAGTCTGCCTGCCCAGCACCTGCCCACACACAGTTTGGTTACTGGAGCCCACCTGCTGTGACAACTGTCCCCCACCCTGCCACATTCCTCAGCCCTGTGTGCCCACCTGCTTCCTGCTCAACTCCTGCCAGCCAACTCCAGGTCTGGAGACCCTCAACCTCACCACTTTCACTCAGCCCTGCTGTGAGCCCTGCCTCCCAAGAGGCTGCTGGTAGATGGCTACTTTGCTCAGTGCCCGACAACGAAGAATCCAGAAGCTGTCTCTTCAGTATTCACTTGCCTCAGTAGTTTACCAGATGTTAAGGTAGACCAGATGACCAAGATATGAAGAACTTACCTTTGGTTTTAATGGGGGAAAAAAGAAAAGTATTTTTTATGCTTATTTAGCTGAATAACCATTTGGTTCCTGTGGGCAGGTGAATGTGTTTTATTAGCAAAATACTGTTTCAATCTTTAAGACCTCAGATTACATGTTCTTGGTCATATTGCTTCCTGGCTCTTGTTTCTTATATTGGGTATTTTCATAGAAGAAAATTTCTTGGTGGGTTTTCCAATAAACTATATTTCTCTGGCAAGATGTGTCATTTGTTTATGTTAGTTTTGGGTATATTTCTTCCATTTTAAAAAGGTAAAAATAGTATGATTATTTTAATTTTTTAAAAAAGACTCTATTGGCAGAATGACTAACATTCTTGCTACTACTAACACGCCTTGCTAACTTTTAACAGGTTCTCTTTTATGTTTGCCTTCTCTTCTCTCTTCTTCCTCAGACAAATGCAATTTTGGTGTGAACCAACATTTATTTATCTACTCTTCACTAGTAAATCATTCATTTAGTCCTTAAAACAGCACTAATGGTAAGAAAAAAATTAAGTTTTAAGAGTTATTCAACATTCTCAAAGTCATAAAGTTAATTACTTAGAAAATCAGAATTCAGCCTCTTGTATGTCTGACTCTAAAGCCCAATTTTTCCTACCACATCATAGAACCTTCAATACTAATGAAACCAGAAGCTTAATGAGCACAGTTGTGAAATAAACCCAAAATATGCAAGAGAAATAAAACATGTAACATTCTTTAACAAAATCCACATTGGATTATAACAGAAAAAGAGTACATTGGTTCATAGATTAAAATTGGCAGATATTCAATTCTAAAATCTGGGTATTTTGGAGGTGTACCTATTTCAACTTCATTTTCTCTTAGAGAGAACTCAAAGTGGTCAACTCTAGTAACAAGGCACCACGAACATACCTCTATTTGCCACCATACTCAGCACAGATGTTCTACCACAGTAATCAATAGAATGCCAATACTTTTCAGGTGTCTCAGGTTGAGAGCTGAAACTCTGATTAAATATGCTTTAATTCGTTACTTAATTTTGTCAACCTACTTAATTTTATCTCATGAAGATTTTTTTTCCAAGCCTAGAGAGAACAAGTATATATATTATATATATAATACATCCAATACATTTATGTAACACATATAAATATATGTGTGTACGTATATCTATACACAATACATATATAAAGACACAAGTCAAAATCTGAAAATGCATTAAAATAAAACCACAAGAATACATGCAAGAAAAAGAGCAGGACAAGGAAGGGGAGAAGCAAATGCTTTTTAACAAACTTGTTTTAAAATGTCCTCAATGTACCTGTTGGTCTCTTCAGAGAGAAATTTCTCACGGGATTCCATAGGCTTTTTACAGCTCAACCTTAAATGAATAGAACTTAGCAGCCATGGAGTCTATGGGACACAACAGAGGATACTGTCAACAAGAGATTTAGTCCATTCACTCATTCATTTGTCCATATTTCCGAGTGTTTGCCCTATGTCAGGCATCATATTAATGCCAGGAGTAGAAAGATAAAAGAAATGCTATTACGTCAAGTCTCAAGTGCCCTCAAGTCTCTCCCAAATCTGGTGAAGGAGAAAGACAAGTTATAATCGTAATAATTGCAATGCTGAGGGATTCTGCCATGACTGGGAGGTGAGCAGCATGGCATGCAAGCATACAGAAAGAATAACTAAAACCCAGATTTGGTGATTCAGTGTCAAAGGTGAGAAATAGTTATGGAAAGCCTCTGAGCTATCCAGTCTAAGCTTTAAAAGACGAATAGGCAGCAGGAGAGGTAGGGAACAGTTGTTCCAGATAGAACAGCAGCTTAATAAATCATGGAGGCAGCAGAGAGGTTGGTGTCTTTAAGCCACAGGAGGTAGTTGGGAATGACTGGATGAACAATGCATTGAAGAGGGTGAGGCAGAGAAGACAGAAATACAAAGACCCAGACATAAGGGGCTCCCTAAAGCAAAGGGGTTTGGACTGAAACTTTGAAGCAATGAAATATTTCAAGCAAGAGACCAATATAATCGTGTTTTGCTTCTGTCTCTTTTCATTACTAATCTTTGATTTATGTCTTCACTGTCCCAGATCCCTCCATTGACTACAGAAAGATATAATTAAAACTGGACTTCTTGGATGTGTGCGTGTGCGTGTGTGTATGTGTGTGTGTGTCTAGAGTTTTAGCACCCTGAAAATCTACCATCTCATCAAGAATCACCATGTTTTTCCTACATTCGCTTAAAGAAAAAAGATACCCTTTCTTTTCAAAAATAAAATGCTTAGTGTCTCTGACACATAGTTTAAACTTCCATTTCTAACCACATAAAAGGCAGCTCAATCCCAATAGGTCCTATATTTAGTTTTTAACACACCAGCTCCCAAACCATCTAAGGCAAATCATCTCACCTCCCTATGAATCACTATCATCATTTATAAACAAAGGGGAGTAATTCCCAGGTCTCTTAGACCACTGCAGAGAAAATACATTTTAATAAAGTGCTGCAAGTCTTGTCAATAAAAGAGAAGAGCTTATTATAATAAACTTGTTGCACTACAACTGTTTGTAATCTGTAACCTTGTCTTATTTATGATTAGAGAAACACAATGTGCTGCATAACAGTAATAGTTGCTCTAATCTTTTATGGTGAATTCAAAGTAATATTGTATCCCAGGTAAGAAGCTGATAGCTTTCTGCCATGAAATTCTAATCCTGAGGGTCTGCAAGCCATGTTTCCTTTGTAATGTGTCCCACAAAATAATTTTTTTCTTTTATTTTTTGTATTTTACTCTTTTTCTTCCCTATTACAATGTATAATAGCGGCAACTTATAATAATATGTTATGTGTATGAAAAATTCTTCCACCAAACTATAAACTTCATGAGGGCAAGGATGGTGCCTATTTTGTTTATTGCTATATATCCAACATTTATCACAGTGACTGGCACATAGTAACTGCTCAGCAAATGTCTGTTGAATTATTTTTTAAATAATAAGTGAAATACTAATCAGTCCTAAGTAAAAGGGTACACACTTTGGCAGGTATTCATACAAAGATAAACCTGGGGAAAGTCCAGGAACCAGAAGATATCATGAATTCTCTCTTTCAAGCAGAGCCGTAGAGAGCTTTTCAAATTTTTAAGTTTGTTAATTTATATGCCAACCACTTTCTCTAATCGTAGATGTGATTATTTATTTATTTGTATAAACTAATATAAATGTTTGCTCTTTCCTATAAGGTTGCTGTCTTACTTACCTTCATCTCTTTTTCTTTTCTTCTTTTGACTATGTTTCTTTTATCTTTACCTTGCCTTGAATTTGATCTGTAATTTGCTTCAATCATGATAATAATTTATTTTTGCATAGCACTATATGGTTGTCCATGAGCTTTCACCCTTTTTATCACATGTGAACCTCACAATAATCTTCTGAGTGGAGGAATATGCATGTGATTACTCTGATTTCTCAGAGAAAAAGGATGAAGCTCCTAAAAGTGAATTGCTTACCATAACAAGGAAGATAACCAGCAGCACCGGGAACAGTCAAGAGCTATCCTGACTCCTCGTGTGGTCCTCTTGACTATACGTCCCCATTCCCAAAACATACAAACATGCACACCACCATGCACCACTCAACAGGTGTGCCTAAAGGAGGAGGTGAGAAGAATGTGAGAAGAACCATGGCTTGCAGGACGCATGAGACCACACTGAGCGGAAATGGTTTGAAGTGTATAAATGATATTGGCCACAAGTCCACCTTGTGCTCCCTCTTAAACACTGAACTATGCCTGCAGTCTAAATAGCGTACTGGTACTAGAACCAGGTCTTTCCTACCACAGCTACATTTGATTTCAGGAAAAAATGCAATACCTTGTAAAAAAAGAAAAAGAGAGAGAGAACGAAATCAAATGTCAACAGATTAATCTAGCTCAGGCTCATAAGTTTCCTTTGGTAACAAGTTTACTTGAATTTTAGTTTTGTATTCTTAAGTTATTATTTTATTTAGTCTATATAGACAGAAGCTAAAAATTCAATTTGCCTACAATTAGCAGTGAAGGAAACAAAGCAAGCCAGCTCTCAATAGAAGACAGATGGCCAATATGCATAGGAAGCAATATTTCAACCTAGCTGGTTATAAAAGAAATACAGACACGACAATCATAAAATTGTGTTTTTCACCCATGAAATTGGAAAACACCTTTAAAATAAAGTACCTGTCAAAGATACAGGAAATGGGAATTCTTAATCAAACACACCTGGTGGAAATAGATAATTTGAACAAAAAAAATAGGTAAATAGAACCATTCTGAAAAGCAGTATGGCAATCATATGAAAGGCCTTAAAAATACTAGAAATTAAAATTTGCCTCTATAATTCTACCAAATAATTAATTCTGTTTCTGAAATAATCAAAAATATGCACAAAGATTTATATAACAGAGGTGCTCTATTGCCACAATTATTGTAGAGAAAAGTTGAAAATAACCTCAATGCATAATAATATAAAATTTTAAAGTAACAGAAGTGCAATTATATAATAAATGCTAAGAAATATTAAAAGTAACACTATCAAATATGAATATATATATATATATATACACACACACAAAGGCAAGTTTCAGAACCTATGCACAATATGATTCCAGTAATGTAATGTAATGATAAACAAATGTATACAAAATATTTTATAGTAAAAAACTAGAATAATAAGTGTTTTTAAAAGTTTTTCCATATTTCTAAATGGCATATTTCTTCATGTTAATGTAATTTTGATCTTCAAAAGCCTCAAAGCTAAAAGAAAGTAAAATTAAGTTCAACTCTTTAAAACAAGAATACTTTATCAGACAAATTGGTAGAGATAAAGTGACAGATTAAAAATAAAGCAGCACTGGAGAGCAGGCCCACATATTACAGACTCACTGTCATGCAATATTCCCCAGCAGGGCTGGTGTTGAAAATATAATAACCGAAGGCTTTGGTGATACCTCATAAAGCTTGTGTTTCAGTGACAAATAGCAAGGGTAATCAGTTCAGATTTAGCAATGAACTCAAATAAAAGTTAATTAGGAAAATGGGGACTCTTTACAGAGTCTAAATGTCAAACAAATTAAAGAATAATGGGTACACTAAATAAACAAGAACCAGGAAAGAAGCCTCTTGGCTGGACCAACTCCCAGTGGAGAGGGTATATAAGAGCCCCATAGAAAGGAGAGATATTCACACCTCAGAAGCCTTATCCGTCTTTTCAATCAAACCCATAAATACCACAGACTCCGATAGCCATGGATTGCTGTGCCTCTCACAGCTGCAGTGTCCCCACCGGGCCTGCCACCACCATCTGCTCCTTTGACAAATCCTGCCGCTGTGGAGTCTGCCTGCCCAGCACCTGCCCACACACAGTTTGGTTACTGGAGCCCACCTGCTGTGACAACTGTCCCCCACCCTGCCACATTCCTCAGCCCTGTGTGCCCACCTGCTTCCTGCTCAACTCCTGCCAGCCAACTCCAGGTCTGGAGACCCTCAACCTCACCACCTTCACTCAGCCCTGCTGTGAGCCCTGCCTCCCAAAAGGCTGCTAATGGATGGCTACTTTGCTCAGTGCCTGAGACTGAAAAAGTCAACATAGAAGCTTTAGCGTTCACCTATCTCAGTACCTACAACTAATGTACTCTGCCTTAGAAATTGGAACAAGGATGGTACTATCACAACCACCCCCTGCAAAAAAAAGAGACCAGGAAACTTTGAATGCCCATTCAGCTATAACCAACTGCAGTTTGAGTCGGTGGATGCCTACAGCTTCCTGAAGCTGTTCGATTCCTTCATATTAAAGTGTCTCTTTCTGTGGGTGCTTTGGGAATTCTGTTTTCAGTCTTGGGTGGTATCTTTCTGGAAATTAAGGAAGTTCTTCATGATTATCCTAATAAATTTTACATCTCTGGCATAGCACAAATGTCTACAATTACTTCTGTTTATTTCTGTTCATTCATTAAATGTGTTTCTTAACTCTGAACATTGGCATTTAAAGAAAAACTGGGAACATTAGTGAAACTGAAAATGGTGGCAGTATGGACAAAAATTTCTTAATTTTGTTGTTCTTGCTGTTTTAAGAAAATTAAACATTCTTGCATATAAGATGGTCTAGTACATCGGCATATTTGAAAGTAGACTTTTCCTGACTTGTCCTCCCAAAAAATGGTTTCAGACAGGTTGAGAAATACTGAACATTACCCAAACACCAAATATGACAAAATATATAAACTAATCCAGATGACATTATCTATTTATGAAAAAAATAATATAATAGTGTCATTATTTATTCAACTAAGATTTATTAAATGTCTATTGTGTGTCCTATGTTTTATTGTCTCTGCTGAAAATAAGCTAACCATCAGGCAGGTGAAGCAAATACAAACACAACAGCCATTTGTTTCTTCCTACAGTTAATAATTATCAAATTCCAATTGCTGTGTTATAATAAAAAAAAAATGATGTGTTCTACCAGCAGCATTAGTAAAGTGCTGTGGGATCATAAAATTGAGAACAATGAAGACTGTTGTCATGGGGGTAAAGTGGGAAAGTCATAGTCAAAGAGGAATTGACTGCAGCTAGTCATCAAAGGGATACGGAGGAAAATAAAATATCAAAGAAAGACTAGACAGTGGAGTTATGTCACCAATTGAGCCTAGGAGCCGAGAAAGAGGAGAGAATTCAAGATGGAAATGCTCTGTTCTTCTTGCTCTAGACATGTCATGTTTGCAACACGAGTAGCTATATCTAAATGGAGTTTGGAAAGCTATTCTGGAGAAGAAGAAGATATACGTAGGTAAGTAAACAAGACTGTGTAAAAGTTCTCAGTACTTATAGAAGGCGCAGTTGCATACACGTTGGCTGAAATTTCATCAGGCATAGCAAAGAGTGGCTGCTGGGTGATTAGAAGCTGAATGGAGATACCAGAGGTCATTCACTATTAACAGACTTTGAGGTTCCAGCCTAGCCAGGGTAGAAAAAAGGATTGAAAAAAAATTGAAGAAACTAAGAAGCCTGTGGGAAAGTATCAAGTGGTGAAACGAGGATGAAACTGGAGTCTCAGAATGAGAGGAGTTAAAGAACAGGAAATAAAAATTTGGGAGGGAATAAAAGCAAAAATTTTTGAAATTTGGTGACATATTTTATTAACTCACATATTCAAGAATCTCAACAAACTCTTAGCAGGATAATTGCAATACACGCACACACACCACCTACACATATCATAGTCAAACTGCTGAATAACAATTAAGGAAAAAAAAACAAATTAAATAGAAGGCAGCAAAGAAAAAGTGGATGTCTGACTTCTCTTCAGATAAAATGGATGTAAGAGGAAAATCAAACCTCATTTAAAAGGTCCTAAAGGAAAAAAAATTGTGAACACTACAGTCTGCAAAAACAACCTTCAAAATTAAAGAAAAAATAAAAACACTTTTAGGTGAATAAAGCTAACTTCTTTTTTAAGTGCCTGAAGATCTACACTATAAGAAACACTAAGGAAGTCCTTTTGGTTTAAGAGTAACTTTACCTCAACGACAAAAAACAAACAAACCAGTTCAGAAATGGACAGAGAACTTGAATAGACATTTCTTCAAAGAAGATATACAAATAGCCAATCAGCACAAGCAAAGGTACTCAGCATTACATCACTAATCATTAGCAAAGTGCAAATCAAAACTACAATGAGATCCTACCTCCCACCCATTAGGATGGCTGCCATAAAATAAATAAATAAATACAAAAAACAAAACGGCCAGGTGTGATGGCTCATGCCTATAATCCCAGCACTTTGGGAGGCCAAGGCAGGCAGATCACTCGAGGTCAGGAATTTGAGACCAGCCCGGCCAGCATGGTGAAATCCCGTCTCTAGTAAAAATACAAAAATTAGCCGGGCGTGGTGGTGGGCTCCTGTAATCCCAGCTACTCAGGAGGCTGAAGCAAGAGAATCACTTGAACCCGGGAGGCAGAGGTTGCACTGAGCCAAGATGGCACCACTGCACTCCAGCCTGGGTGACAGAGCAAGACTCCATCTCAAAAAAAAAAAAACAAAAAAAAAAAACTCATACATATATATATAAAATATATAATATATACATTATATATAGAGAGAGAGAGAGAGAAAGAAATTGGAACCCTCAAGCATTGCTGGTAGGAAGGTAAAGTTGTACAGTGACTGTGAAAAACAATATAGCAGTTTCTCAAAAAATTAAATGTAGAATTGCCTTATGATCCTGCGCTTCCACTTCTGGGTATATACCCAAAAGAATTGAAAGCAGGGTCTCTAAAAGACATTTGTATACTTGTGTTCATAGCAGCAATAATCCCAATAGCTAAAATATGAAAACAAACAAGTGCTCATTGATAGATGGATGGATAATCAAAATGTGGTACACCCATACAATGGAATATTATTCAGCCCTAAAAGGGAAGGACTTTCTGACACATGCCACAACATGAATTAACCTTGAAGACATTGTGCTAAGTGAAGTAAGCCAGTCACAAAAAGATACTATTCACTTATATGCTTTCACTTATATGAGGTAGTTAAAAGTAGTAAAAAAAATCATAGAGCTGAAAAGCAGAACAATGGTTGCCAGGACACAAGGGCAGGCTTCATGGGCAGTTGTTTAAAGGGAACAGAGTTTCAGTTTTGAAAGGTGAAAAGAGTTATGGAGAAGGACGGTGGTGATGCCTGCACAACATTTGAATGTACTTAATACCACAGGATTGTACACTTAAAAATAGTTAAGATAGTAAATTTTATGTTACTTGTATTTTGCCACAATAAAAAAACTTTAAGAGTAATTATACAAAATGAAGTCTCAGACCTTCAGGAAGGAAAAAAAAACACTGAAAATGGCAAATACATGGATAAAATATGAGACTTTCTCTTTTTCCCTTTCTCAATATTCTAAAAGACAATTATTTAAAGCAAAAACAATGGCATTGTAGGGTTTCTATATGCAGAAGTAAGCAATTTGACAGTAATAGCACAAAGAACAGAAAGGAGCAAAAAGAACTCTACTGTGGTAAGGTTCTCGTATTTTACATAAAGTGCTAGAGTATTAATTCCAAGTGGAGTATAAAAATGTAAAGATGCATATCATAATCCTGGGAGAACTACCCCACCCTTTAGAAAAACCATTAAAATATACATACTTATAAAGCTAGTATAGAAAATAAAGTAGAATGTTTGATTGGCCCAAAATAAGATGAGAAACAAAAGGGAAAGGAAGCAAAACACATGGAAATAAAAAACAAATAGCAAGATGGTAGATTTTAAACCAACCATATCAATAATTATATTAAATATAAAGTAAGCACTCCAATAAAAAGTCAGAGGATGTCAGATTGGATTTAAAAAGAAAACCCAGCACCATGCTGTTTAAAAGTGACTCACTTTAAATATAAGAGCACAAGAAAATTGAATTCTGTAGTCTGAAAAAAGACATACCACGCAAATAGTAATGATAAGAAAGAAGTTTGGTCATTTAAATATTAGATAATTTTTAAGGTGATATTTCATAATGAAAAAGGGAAAATTCATCAGGTGGTCCTATAATCCTTAAAAATATGACCCAATAACAGAGCTTCAAAATAAATAAGGCAAAAAATCACAGAAGTCAAGAGAGAAATAGATGAATCCAAAATCACATTTGGTGATTTTAATATCCCCTGTCAAGATCTGAGAGAACAAACAGATAAGAAAATTACCAAGGATAAAGAAGATTTGAATAATAGTATCAAACAATTTTACCCAGTTACATTTACAGAATGTTACCCCCTACAATTGCAGAATATACATTCTTTTCAAATGCATAAGGAATTCTCACCAAAATAGACTATATTCTGGGCCATTAAATTTGTCTCCATAAATTCCAAAATCTAACAAAATATGTTATCTGACCACAATGGAATTAAATGAGAAATCAATCAGATACTTAGAAAAAATCACCAAATATTTGAAAATCAAACAACACAGTTATAATAACCTATGGATCAAATAATAAATACCAATACAGTTTAAGAAATATTATGAGCTGAATGATAATGAAAACACAAGATTTTAAAAATTTATGGGAAAAATACAGCATTGGATTAGTAAAAAATATACAGCAAATGATTATATTAGAAAATAAGATTTACATCTTTATCACCTTCATTTACCTCTTCATCAATCACTTAAGTTTTCATTTCAACTAAATAGAAAAAGAACAATTAAAATTCAAAGTAAGGAGAAATAAATAATAAACATAATATCAGAAATCAATGAAATAGAAAACAATGAGGAAATTAATGAAGCTAAAATTTGATTCTTTGAAAGGATTCATAAAGTACTTCTATTTAGTTATTTTTTAGTTGGCAAATAATAATTGTGTATATGTATATTTGTCGGGTACAATGTGGTGTTTTGATTTATGTATGCATTGTGGAAAGATAAACCAAGCTAATTAACATATTCATCACCTAAGCACCTTATCATTGTTTTATGATGAGAACATCAAAAATCTACTCTTTCAGCAACTTTGAAATAAACGATACATTAGTATTAATCTGATGAACATCAAGCCAGATCGATGGGGGAAGCATGAGATAAAACACAAATTACCAATATCTGGAATTAAATAGTGAGAATTTATAGACACTACAGATACTAAAATTCATGATAAGGATTATTATGAACAACTTTATTTCAGTATTTTTGCAACTTAGGTGAAGTGAACAAACTCCTTGAAAAATGCAACTTTCACACAAAATGAAATAGAACAACTGAATAGCATTGTGGGGTTTCTATAAGTAGAGGTAAGCAATTTGATATCTTTTAATATTTGATGTAGAGGTCAGCAAATATATATATATTTGTGTGTGTGTGCCGGTGTGTGTGTGTGTGTGTGTGTGTTTGAAATGGAGTCTCACTCTCACCCAAGCTGGAGTGCAATGGTGTGATCTTGGCTCACCGCAACATCTGCCTTCCAGGTTTCAGCAATTCTCATGCCTCAGCCTCCCGAAAAGCTAGGACTACAGGTGTTTGCCACTATGCCCAACTAATTTTTGTATTTTTAGTAGAGACAAGGCTTTATCATATTAGCCAGGCTGGTCTCAAACTCCTGCCCTTAAGTGATCTGCCTGCCTGGGCCTCCCAAAGCACTGGGATTACAGGCTTGAGCCACCGTGCCCAGACTTTTTTTTCCTAGTTAAAAAAAAAACACAACTTTTTCACATGGGAGACTCCTGGAAGAGGTGGCCTCACTGGACTCCATCAAACATTTAAGGAATAAATAACACTAATCTTATAGAATCTCATGAAATAAAGAAGAAACATTTCCCAATTTAATTTATGAACAGTATTACTCCATTCTCACACTGTTATAAAGAAATATCTGAGACTGGATAATTTATAAAGGAAGGAGGTGTGATTGAGTCCCAGTTCCACATGCTGGGGAGGCCTCAGGAAACTTACAATAATGATGGAAGGGGAAGCAGGCACTTCTTACATGGGGGCAGGTGAGAGAGAGTGTGTGAAGGAGGAACTGTCACACACTTTCAAAACCATTAGATTTCCTGAGAATGAACTCACTATCACAAGAACAGTATACAGGAAACTGCCCCCATGATCCAATCACCCAGATCCCTCCCCTAACACACGGGGATTTGGGGATTACAATTTGAGATGAAGTTTGGGTGGGGACACAGAGCCAAGTCATATTGTGAACCCAGTATGTAACTTGATACCAAAACCTAACAAGGTCATTAGAAGAAAAGAAATTTACAGGAAATATTTCTCATGAACATAGATGGGGGGAAAAATCCATTTGCTAATCCTATCAACTAATTGAATAAAGCAATTTACATAAAGGATAATGTAGAGTGACCAAGTCATTCAATATGATTGATCATATTGTAGGATCCCCCAGATCACCCCCCGACTTCCTTCTTTGCCTTGGGAAACAGATTACCTTGACCACTCTGTGTCCCGGCCAGCTGTGTGTTTCCCCTGCAGCTTGAACCCGAGCTGGGCCTTGAACATTCCCAGGCACTGTTAAAAGTTATTTAGGTTGTTGCCCAAAACAGTGAAAATCAACCAAGTTGCTGCACGTGGATACTAGCTCTGGCCCTGAGCCAAATTTCTTAAGGCCTCATGTAAACTCTTGCAACCTGTCGCACAAATGTTAAAAGCAACAAGACAACTGCTATAGCAGAGATGCGTGCAAAGTGCTCTGGGAGGAGCCCCATCTCCACATAAGGCAGTTGAACAATGTTTCAGCTGAGTCTTGACATGTGAGTTCATCCAGGAAAGGAATAGCAGAAGAGCATTTGACCAAGAAAATAGTACCTACAAAGCTTGAAGGATGGCTGGAGCTTAGGGTTTGTAAGAGAGAACATCAGGAAGTGAGCCCAGAAAGGTAAATTGGCACCAGGTTAGGGAAGGTCATATTTGCCAAGGTAGAAAGTTTGCATTCTGTAAGTGGAGGGCGACAAAAAGCAGGTTTGTATTTTAGGAAAATGATTCTGGCAGCCTAGGTGGATGTTGTAAGGTAAGAGCATAGTATTATACAAAATAAACTACCGTGTTGTTGTCGGTTTTTTTTTTTTTTTATCATGGCCTTTCATGACGTCTATTTCTTTTTCTCTATTCCCAATGTTCCTTTCTTCTGATGATGATATGATATAGAAATTGTCACGGGTGATTAGCAACTATCTGGGGCTGGTGGCATGAGGGTAAGAAGAATTTATCAAGATAGTTGTAGGTAAAGAAAGGCAGATGTATCAGAGAACGTATGAAAATATGTTGCAAGGAAGCAATGGGCAGCACAGCAGAGAAGCAGCTGTCTGCAAGGAGACAAAGGTGTGCTGGAGATTTTACAGGATGGTGCTTATGCTGTGTGCTGAAGAGGGTTTGTGCGGTACTGATAATGCTAAGGTTGCAGTGAGCTAAGTTGCATTTTTCTATCAGCTGAAGGTCTGGTGATAGCTGGGTGCAGGAATATTGTGCAGGAGGGCTATGTGTCCTGGACCATGAAGAAGGTGAGTCTTATAGCTTATCTGCTTTCTTTCTTTGTTTTTTGCTTTTTTTGTTTTTTGTTTTTTGGGTTTTTTTCACTTTCCTCTGGTCCTGCCAGCCTGACTTCTTTTCCCTAAGGAGGACTCCACAGAAACGAATTCTGGGTGATTTCTATATTCTACGATGGAGACTATAGCTATAGATCATTATACAACACTACCTAATTAATCAAGACCAAAATAAATAGTCCTACCTGCAGGACAATAACCAGTAACCAATAATTTACAATTAGAAATTAGTTCCAGACAAAAGGAAATATTTCTTATTTTACCTGCACTTACACGACTGCATTTTAGCTATCTAGAACCCGTGATGGACAACCAAAACATGGGTTTTCTTCAAAGATATTTTTCTTTTGACTCATTAGGTTACTGTGAAAAGATAATTTTCTTTCAGAGATTTGTAATTTTTCAGAAGTGTTTTTGAATCCTTGAACTCATATTTGTTGCAGAGCAGCATCAATATACCATGAGACACTCTAAGAACTTTTTGCATAAGTGTTGATGTGTAAAGAGAATCACTAAATTCAAACCCAACTCTGCCCAGGGAGTAATAAATCCTAAGAGACTATTTTAACTCACTTATATATGTTCTTCTGGTTTGGTTTGGTTTGGTTTCTATTATCAGCTACCTAGGAAGTAGCACTCAAGATTAGGAGAAAAAATAAGTTTATTCTGGATCAAAATTTTTTTAACTTTTTCAGATTAATGTGTTTTTTTCCTATAATGTTCTTAAAAATTCTAGAGACAATTTTCTCTATGCACCTTTGAAAATGAAATAAATGTAACGACTAAAACCAAGCAAAGTGAACTAGATTATGCTTCATAATGGAGGTGAAATCAAGAGAGAATTCAAAAAAATTATATATCTCAAGTTCCTGTCTGTCGGATTCGGCACCAGAGATTTCATCCAGCGGAATTACTGATTTGGAACCTAAATAGAATTTTATTTTCCAAGTTCCAGTATTTTTAATTTTCATGAAATTCAGGCCTTCATAAATAAATAAATAGGAGAAAACAGGCTCTACATCTCAGAAGAAAAGACTCCTGTGGGTTCCTTGCCCCTACTCTGAAGTATAATCATTAAGGAATTCCCAAGGGACTAAAAGGTTATAACTTAGAATTTATATTTCACTCTTATTAGGAATACAGGTAAAATAGTATAACTTATCTAACAATAAGAAATGAGAAATGTGGAGAAGGCAAGTTTCAGGAAATCAAAGATCATAATTCCAGCTCTAACCAATTTATATTTTAGCCTGCAGAAAAACAAGTTATTCTTATCAGTTATGTAAAGTGACTTTTCCATTTGTACGCAAGTAGACATGGTTTGTACACACACACACACACACACACACACACTTTAAACCCAATATATAGCTCACTCCTCCAGTCTTTATCAGCACGTGCTCTGAGATCACAAAAAGCATTGAAAGATTGCTAATCACACTGACCATTTTTATGGTGGTGGCACAAACAAATAATTGTCATTTTATGAGCTGTAATACTAATTTTAAAAGGGGACACAAGCAATCAATCCACAGAATCAAAATCTGTGGACACAGTATTTTCCTGATTTGTAATGAGTTGTATCTATAATTATTGATTGGCCAAATTTTCTCTTTCTTTTCTTATTCTTTCAAAAGGACAAAACTTCCTATGACGATTTTCTGAAATAAGTGTTTTGTCTTGCACATGGAAATGGGGTGGGTCCTGCTTTGGTAACCTAAAGTTATCCCTCTTTTATGAGGCATAAAACTCTTCTTCAGTAAATAAACAACTCTAATGAGATGTTTGTACAAAAACTGGCACCATCAGTGATAAAGAAAACATCCGGTGCAGTCTGTAAACACCCATTTTGGGGGGTTATAAAACTCTCAGGAGAGGAGAGTTTTGGAGTCAAGGCAACCCAAGTTTTGCAGCCAGTCTCTGTCTTTGCTTCTGGAAGGATGACTTCTGACTGCTCCTCCACGCACTGCTCTCCTGAGTCCTGTACCACGGCTTCCAGTTGTGCACCTGCCTCAAGCTGTTCCATGGAAACAGCTTGTCTCCCCGGTGCCTGTGCTACATCCCGATGTCAGACTCCAAGCTTCCTATCCAGGTCTCGTGGGCTGACTGGTTGCCTCCTGCCATGCTACTTTACTGGGAGTTGTAATAGTCCCTGCTTGGTGGGGAACTGTGCCTGGTGTGAGGATGGGGTGTTCACTAGCAATGAGAAGGAGACGATGCAGTTCCTGAATGACAGACTCGCCAACTATCTGGAGAAGGTGCGCAGCCTGGAGGAGACCAACGCAGAGCTGGAATCCAGGATCCAAGAACAATGTGAACAGGATATCCCAATGGTGTGCCCGGATTATCAGCATTACTTCAACACCATTGAAGATCTCCAACAAAAGGTCTGTGTCCTGTTGCCCTAGTGCTCCACCTTCCCTATCTATGGTTTGCTTTATGTTTCTACTAGGAGGGGCTGTTTTACAGAAGGAAACCAATGGAAAGGAGAATTCTAAGAGTTAATGATACATAGGGGAGAGCACCAGACTGAAAGTCAGAAAACCTCAGCATCAGCCCCAGAGCTACCCCTGATTACTGAGTGACTATAATAAAGTAACTTGCCTGTAGGCTTTTCCTTCATCATCTATAAAATGCAGAAAAACTGTATTATATCCAAAATCGCTTTTGTATGTGACACTGAACATTTACATTATCTGAACACAGATCATGAAATGCCATCTTTTTAACTACCTAGTAATCATTTTCTTCTCTCCATGAATTTCTATTATTATGGGAGAGGATATACTCATAATACAAACTACTGATGGAGAAAACATTAATGGTGTTCAACTGCCTGGGAGTGTTGCAAAATGTCTTATGTTATTAAAAAACTAAACCTTTTTATTTCATTATTTTGTTTCTAAATTGGCGCTGCTTTTTTTCTTCATGAAGTGACAAGGTTAATAAAAAAAGCAGGCTGAGGGTGATTTTATACTTTCTTATAAAGACTTTCAAAAGATAACTAATGGCATAGCTGTTGGATAGAAGTTTATTTAGGTTTCTCTCAAAGAATCATTTATCACATAATGACTTGCTTCCCAGATCTTATGCACGAAAGCAGAGAATTCTAGACTTGCTGTACAGCTTGACAACTGCAAACTGGCCACTGATGACTTTAAGTCAAAGTAAGTTTAATTTAATTTAATTTAATTTATTTATTTTGAGAAGGAGTTTCACTCTAGTCACCCAGGCTAGAGTACAATGGTGCTATCTCAGCTCACTGCAACCTCTGCCTCTTGGGTTCAAGCGGATCTCCTGCCTCAGCCTCCTGAGTAGCCAGGATTACAGGCAGGCGTGCACCACCACACCCGGCTAATTTTTGTATTTTTAGTAGAGACGGGGTTTCACCATGTGGGCCAGGCTGGTCTCAGACTCCTGACTTCAAGCTGGCCTGGAACTCCTTGGCCTCCCAAAGTGCTGGGATTACAGGCATGGGCCACCACGCCTGGCCTTAATTTTAATTTGAAAATAATTTATGGCTCTCTCTCAATCTCTCTCTCTTTCTCTCACACACACACAAATATTCTCTATATAATATTTTAAAGTTAAGAATGTTTTAAAAGCTTGAATTTATCATTACTTAGGAATTAAGAGAAATTATGCACATGGCTTCCTGAAGTCCATGTGTCGATCCTCCACGTATCCCCACACTTTGCACAGCATTCAGCAAAGTAAGCATTGGATTTCTCTTTTGCTGTGAAAGGTACGAGAGTGAACTGTCCCTTCGCCAGCTGTTAGAGGCTGACATCAGCAGCCTGCATGGGATCCTGGATGAACTGACCCTGTGCAAATCTGATCTGGAGGCCCATGTGGAGTCTCTGAAGGAAGATCTCCTTTGCCTTAAGAAAAACCATGAAGAGGTAAGGAAAGTGGCAACTCCGCTGAAGGACTCCAAGAGTAACGTACTTACACTGACAGATGATCTGTTGATGTTTGTAAATCGAATTTGGGCAGATGTTGTTTAAGCTGGAATAAAACTACTCGAGGCGAGGCCAGGCATGGTGGCTCACGCCTGTAATCCGAGCACTTTGGGAGGCCGAGGCAGGAGGATCACAAGGTCAGGAGTTCAAGACCAGCCTGGCCAATATGATGAAACCCCATCTCTACTAAAAATACAAAAATTAGCTGGGCATGGTGGCAGGCGCCTGTAGTCCTAGCTACTCGGGAGGCTGACGCAGGAGAATCACTTGAACTCAGGAGGCGGAGGTTGCAGTGAGCCGAGATCTCACCACTGCACTCCAGCCTGGGTGACAGAGCGAGACTCCATCTCAAAAAACAAACGAACAAACAAACAAAAAACTACTCGAGGCATTATGACTATTCAACCTGATCATTCCAGTGTGTCTCTGATTTAAGGTGTGAAATAGCCCCTAGACAGTGCCAGACGAAGGAATCAAACTCTTCTCCTGCCCTTGCCTTTGTGGAGGAGGTAACTTCACAAATGGCTTCCTTTGGAGGCTTTATGCCACCCCTAGCTCCAATCCACAGGGTATGAAAATCAGGCTGAGAAACAGACTGTGAAGTCCATTTCAAAAAAGGGATAAAGACTCATGCACTATCTGGACCAGTGTTTTTAAATATTCGGCATTTATAAACTTCTAAAAATCATAAAACATAAAGCGATTGATGTATTGATAAAGCTAGAAAATGAGAAGCTGAATGATGTAACAAAGTACATTTGCTCTTTGAACATTTGTTCATGACAATCATAGCTAACATTTATTGACACCTTATTATGTGCCATAATTAACTTTTATAAGTTAATTATGTGTAGATTGACTCTTCTAGATCTCATAATAACCTTCTGGAAAAATGTCCAATTATTATGTCCATTTTACAGACGAAGAAACTGAGGCCCTTCTAAGTGGTGAAAAGAGATTCAGCCCAGGCAATCTGAATCAAAATCTCACACTTTTACCCACTGCTCCAAAAAACAGAAGTAGAATGCCATTGGATGTCAAATGGATTTTTCCCCACCATTCTGTGACATTCTTTACACCATCCCACTTTCAGGAAGTCAACTTGCTTCGTGGACAGCTTGGCGACCGCCTCAGTGTGGAGCTGGACACTGCCCCCACCCTTGACCTCAACAGGGTCCTGGATGAGATGCGCTGTCAGTATGAAACGGTGCTTGCCAACAATCGCAGAGAAGCTGAAGAATGGTTCGCTGTTCAGGTCAGTACCCAGATTGAAAAAATGTCAGGCTTACAGACTTCTGCCTTTTTTGAATTCTCTAATGGTGCCTGTGTTTCAGACAGAAGAGCTGAATCAGCAGCAACTGTCCAGTGCGGAGCAGCTGCAGGGCTGCCAGACAGAGATCTTGGAACTGAAACGCACAGCCAATGCTCTGGAAATTGAGCTCCAAGCACAGCAAAGCCTGGTGCGTGAGGCAAAGGCAGTGTCCGTTGTGTCACTGATAAGTCAGGCCCTGAGATGTTAAGCCCTCTTCCATATCCAAGGATCACATTTCCTTGCCTTTCCCGAGTACTGCCGTTTACCCAGCTATTAATAGAAGCAGAAGTGACAGGTCCACAGCTTGTCCTCTAAGATGCCTTACCTTCACTCCTGGGCTTGAGTCTGATGCTGCGGCAGCCTCCAGGGACAGGGAGGGAGAAGCAGAGCGAGAGAGAAACCTCCGGGCCATGGTCACTTAAGCATTCCGGCAGGTTTTAATTCTCATTTGATTCAGGCCAGTTTTCCAGGCTCACTGTTATATCTAAAACAAAGAATCATTTTCAAACATTTCATCCTACAGTTTCCCAGCATCTACACTTCAACCTTATCCTTCACTGCACCCCACCCCACCCCACTCAAGCAACAGGAACACCATGCGTTCAAGATGACATGAACCAGTTCTGGTCAAGCACCACTGTGTGCATGTCATTAGGCCCTGCGGAGAACACCTAGAAGAACGATAGCTGAGCATTCAACCTGTGAGAGGCACTATGCTCATTTAAGCCTCACAGTAACTTTATGGGATAGATACCTTTATCCCATGACACAGATAAGGAAAACTGAGACTCAGATTAACTAACTCGCAAAGGATGCAATTCTAAGAGGCAAACTTGGAAGCTGAGTTCAGCCAGTTGAATCCCAGAGTCTCTTCTCTCTCTCTTTTTAAATTTATTTTTATTGATATGTGTAAATTTTTTTAACATAGATGTGATATTTTGTTACATGCATAGAATGTGTAATGATCAAGTCAGGATATTTAGAGCATCCATCACCTCAAGTATTTATCATTTCTATGTGTTGGGAGCACTTCAGGTCCTCTCTTCTAGCTATTTTGAAATGCACAGTGTATTGTTGTTAACTGTAGTCACCCTTCTCTGCTGTCTAACATGAAAACGTATCCCTTCTGTCTAACTGTATGTTTGCACCCATTAGCCAACCTCTCTTCATCCCCTTACCACACATGTGCCCGTCCCAGCCTCTGGTATCCAGAGCCTCTTCTCTTAACAGCACTATAGTACCCCTCCCTGCCAAGAGCCCAAACTCAATCTTTCCTTTCATATGCTGTGGATAGTCCTTAAGCTTCACAAATATGTCATGTATTGCTGTAGTCATAGTGGTGGTAGGTGGTAGTGATAGTTGACACGTAGAACAGTGGCAGTATGGCTGGCACTGTTCTAAATGCTTTACGCACATTAACTCTTTTTTTTTTTTTTTTTTTGGATGGAGTCTCGCTCTGTCACCCAGGCTGGAGTGCAGTGGCACGATCTCGGCTCACTGCAAGCTCTGCCTCCCGGGTTCACGCCATTCTCCTGAGTAGCTGGGACTACAGGCGCCCACCACCGCGCCCAGCTAATTTTTTGTATTTTTAGTAGAGATGTGGTTTCACCGTGTTAGCCAGGATGGTCTTGATCTCCTGACCTTGTGATCCGCCCGCCTCGGCCTCCCAAAGTGCTGGGATTACAGGCATGAGCCACCGCGCCTGGCCCGCATATTAACTCTTAATCTTCACAACCCTCTAATGAGACAAATACTTTGTATTCCCCACTATACAGAGAATAAAACTGAGATTCACAAAAGCGAAATAATTTGCCAGTGGTCACATAGCTAGAAAAGGGTAAGCAGGAATTTGAAAGTAGGCACTCTGGCCCGAGAGACTGCACTTCATGGTCCTTTGGACAATGTTTCATCCTGCAGACAGAATCTCTGGAATGCACCGTAGCAGAAACTGAGGCCCAGTACAGCTGCCAGCTGGCCCAGATTCAGTGCCTGATCGATAACGTGGAGAACCAGCTGGCCGAGATCCGCTGCGACCTGGAGCGACAGAACCAGGAGTACCAGGTGCTCCTGGACGTGAAGGCCCGGCTGGAGGGTGAGATCAACACGTACTGGGGCCTGCTGGACAGCGAGGACAGCAGGCAAGTTCCACAGTTACTCATGAAATCCCCCAGAGTCACAAAGAGGCTGATGTAAAAGAATCCTGTTTCCCCAAGGTCTGGACAAGTTCAAACCTCCCCAGTGTGTTCAGGGATCTTCTTAAAAGAGTGCTGAAAAGTGGCTGAGGTTAAGAACATGACACTAGAGATATTTTAAAAATATTCTAAAGGCAGATTAATTATTAGTGTAACATTTTATGCTGGCATCTCCCTTTGTTCCTGTTTTCCACTAAAGGAAAATCAGGAAGAGGCCTAAGATAACATGTGCAAAATCAAGAAAAAATATAAAATACGATTCAACTGCCACTGCTACAGTGAACATGAAGTGGCAATTCTGGGTGTGGAGAAGAAACAGGCTTCAGTCAATGCTATTGTGCAGAATTTTTTTCAGAACATAATTTGCAGGGCAAATTTTGACATGGTTTTTCTGAGTTGCCATTTTATCAAGATTCCCTTGTTAAGCTTGGTTTAAAATCAATTTTTCCCCAGGCTTTCCTGTAACCCATGTTCGACCACATGCACCTCGAGCAACACTTGTGAGCCATGCTCAGCCTATGTCATCTGCACGGTTGAAAACTGCTGTTTGTGAATGTTAAGGACAGCAGGTAGAGGAATCAAAGCCAGCAGCGTCCTAGAAAGGAGATGGGGCTTCAACCAGGGACATCCAAACCGGAAGCACAAATCCAGCGGGGCTCTCATATCCTAGAATTGCCCTCCAGGCATCCTCAGTCTTTCTGCTTTACTATTTCCTCTCCTTCCGGCTTATTTGTGGTATACTGGGAGCCCATAAAGCATTTGTGCTCATCTCCAAATAAAACGTGTTTTATTCCTTTAGCATGGTAAATATAGCTCTATGGCTGATTACTGTTGATAGAATATTCATTTTATGGCAAGGGAATCATCTAAACCCATAGCCATAGTTTCAATGTACATAAACCAAGGCTGAAAATATTTTTTAACTCCTCGAATACAAATAAATTAATGAACCCATGCAAAATGTCACATATCTTAGAAAATAGTTGTGTATATCTTTCTGAGAAAAAAAATTTGGAATAAAATATGATAAAATGTATTTTTTTATTATAAAAGTACTAGATTCTCTTTTTTTAAATTTGGCTCATTGAAAGGGAAAAGGTCACTTATGATTTCATCTTCCAAACAGCCATAGTCAATATTTTGGGGTACTTTCTTCCAGTTTTCTTTCTTATGATAGATTTTTCCACACAGCTATAATCATACTAACATATGCACACACTTGTGTAATCTTTCATTTATGTCATCTAAGCATTTTTAATTCTAATAAAAACATAAGATTGTATTGTAGTCATCACTTTTTTTTTTTGAGACAGAGTCTCACTGTGTCGCCCAGGCTGGAGTGCAGTCACACTATCTGGGCTCACTGCAACCTCTGCCTCCCGGGTTCAAGCGATTCTCCTGCCTCAGCCTCCCGAGTAGCTGAGACTACAGGCATGTGCCACCACACCAGGCTAATTTTTTATTGTTTTTTTTTTTTTTTTTAGTAGAGACAGGGTTTCACCGTGTTAGCCAGGATGATCTCGATCTCCTGACCTTGTGATCCTCCCACCTCAGCCTCCCAAAGTGCTGGGATTACAGGTGTGAGCCACCGCACCCAGCCTGTAGCCATCATTTTACTGGTTGCATAATGTACCATAAGGTGCATTGATCTGTTATTGGACATTTAGGTTATAAGAATAATTATTCTCATACATTTAAGAAACAAGGTAGAGAACTTCCAGAATGATGTATATTTCCATATTCCTCCTCCTAAAAACCCTGGAAATTACATATCAAATAAACGTAAGAAGACTCTGAAAGGTAGAGGAAGAAGCCAAACCACCTAAAGATGTTGAGACCCCAGGAGTGACACTGTGGTGGGCTCCCTGGATTAGCTTTTTATCTCGTATATCCCAGAGTGGGAGCTGGAGAAACCAACAACCAGAAACACCAACAGGTGCAAACAAAACAAACAAACAAAAAGAGCTTGCTCTACTTAAAGAACCAGAAAAGAGGCAGCCTAGAAAGGCAGAAAACCTTTAGACAATAACCACTCAACTCAGCCAAACACCACAGAAAATATCATTTCACCCACCCATATCCACACCAGGAAAGGCCAGGTAGGGAATCCAGACTTCTATCCTTCCCAGGCTGTAACAAGGCACTCAAACTTCCCTACTGGGGTGGAGTCAGGGAAGGCTAAGTGAGAGATCCAGGACTTTCATTCCTACTATGAGACATGGAAGCACTCCCTGTCCCACCATCACGGTGTCAGTGGAGACCACACAGGGAGCCTGGACTTAACTCTACAGGCTGCAGTGAGGCTCTTCTTTTCTCCTCTGGGGTTAGTGTCACAAGAGGCCTACTGGACAGTCAGAACTCTTTCCCTCCTCCAGCAGTACCAAGGCCACCCCCCATGCAGTGTCAGTGGAAGCTGCATGGGAGCAATAACAAGATATTCCTGCCCCTCCTGGCCAGGGTGGTATCAGCAGAGGCCAGGTAAGGAGTCTAAAATCCTCTCTCCCAGCAGTGATGAGGGGGCTGTCCCCTTGGGTGTCAATAGAGGCAAAGTGGAGAGAACCTGTATTTCTACTCCCGCCTGGTAGGAATGAAGCAGCGTCCCCCTTCCCCTACCAAAACGGTGTCAGAGGAGACCTGCCAGAACAGAAGATTAAATAGTATCCTCTATTCATAACATAATGCCCCAATGTCCAGGTTTCAATCAACAATTGCTCTTTATACCTAGGATCATAAAATCTCAACTTACATGAAAAAAGATGATCAACAAATTCCAACATCAAGAGGAAAAAGACGTCAGAATTCACTGACAAGGGTTTTTAACTTTTTATTTCATATTTTTCTGGGTACATAGATGTATATATTTATGAGGTACATGAGATGATCTGACACAGGCATGCAATGCGTAATAATCACATGGAGAATGGGGTGTCTATCCCCTCAAGCATGTATCTTTGGTGTTACAAACATCCAGTTACACTCTTTTACTTATTGACAATGGTTTTTAAACAGTCATCATAAAAATGCTTCAATAAGCAATGCTTCAATAAACCCTTACAACAAATGCAAAAATAGAAAAGACTCAGTGAAGAAGAAGATGGAAAGACTCCAGTAGAAATTTCAGAACTGAAACATACCAGAGAACCAAAATAGAAACCTCAATGGAGATGGGCTTAACAGCAGAATGCTGGCCAGAGAGGAAAACATCAGCGAATTTGATGATACAATAATAGACATCATCCGACCTGAAAAACAGAAAAAAAAATAGTGTTAAAAAGATAGAGTCTCACGGAACTTTGGGGCTATATCAAACGATCTAACATTCATGTCAGTGGAATTCTGTAAGGGAGGAGAAAAAGTGAGGCCAAAAACATTTGAAGGAATAAACACTGAAAATTTTACAAATATGGCAAAAGACAAAAACCTACAGATTCCAGAAACTAAGCAAACCCCAAAATTGATAAACCCAAAGAAATCTACACCAGGAAATATCATATTCAAACTTTTGAAAACTAAAGATAAAAAAAATTATGAAAGCAGAGAGAGAAATGACATCTTACTAATAGAAGAAAACAATTTAATTGATGGCAGGTATGTCACCATAAACCATGGAAGCCAATATGAAGTAGTACAATAGTTTTCAAATGCTAAAAGAAAAAAAAAAAAAACTGTTGGCCAGGCACGGTGACTCACGCCTGTAATCCCAGCACTTTGGGAGGCCAAGGAGGACGGATCACAAGGCCAAGAGATCGAGACCATCCTGGCCAACATGGTGAAACCCCGTCTCTACTAAAAATACAAAAATTAGCTGGGCGTGGTGGCAGGCACCTGTAATCCCAGCTACTCAGGAGACTGAGGCAGGAGATCGCTTGAACCCAGGAGGCGGAGGTTGCAGTGAGCAGAGATCGCGCCACTACACTCTAGCCTGGGTGACAGAGCAAGACCAAAAAAAAAAAAAGGAAGGAAGGAAGGGAGGGAGGAGGGAGGGAGGGAAAGAAAGGAAAGAGAGAGAAAGAAAGAAAGAAAGAAAGAAAGAAAGAAAGAAAGAAAGAAAGAAAGAAAGAAAGAAAGAAAGAAAGAAAGACAGAAAGAAAGAAAGAAAGAAAGAAAGAGAGAGAAGAAAAGGAAGGAAAAGAAAAGAAGAAAAGAAAAGAAAGGAGGGAGGGAGGCAGAGAAGGAAGGAAGGAAGGAGGGAGGGAGAGAGGGAGGGAAGGAAGGAAGGAAGGAAGGATGGAAGGAAGGAAGGAAGGAAGGAAGGAAGGGAGGGAGGGAGGGAAGAAAGGAATGAAGGAAAAGAAGAAGGAAAGGAAGAGAGGGAGGGAGGGAGAGAGAGAGAGAGAGACAGAAAGAAAGAAAGAAAGAAAGAAAGAAAGAAAGAAAGAAAGAAAGAAAGAAAGAAAGAAAGAAAGAAAGGAAAGAAAGAAAGGGAAAGAATTTGTCAACCCAGATTTATATACCCTTTGAAAATATCGTTCAGAAAATCAAAGAGAAATCAAGACATTCTCAGATGAAGGAAACTTAAAAGATGTCACCAGTAAACCAACCTAAAACGATGACTAAAGAAAATTCTCTAAACACAAACAAAACTATAAAATAAGGAAACCTGGAAGATCAGACAGGAAAACATGTAATAAAAAATTAATATATGATTAATTTAAATAAATTTCTTTCTCTTCCTGAGTTTTCTAAATTATGTTTCATGGTTGAGGCAAGAAGTATAACACTGTCTGATGTGGTTCTCAATATATGTGTAGAAAATATTTAAGACAATTATATTAAAATGGAAGCGAGTAAAGGAATATAAACAAAGGTAAGTTTTCCACACTTCACTTAAGCCGATAAAACGTTAACACTAGTAGTCTATGATAAGTTATGCATACAGCATGAAATACCTAGAGCAACTATTTAAAAAGCTATGCCAATAGGTATACTCAAAAACACTATAGATAAATCAAAATGGAACTCTAAAGCATATTCAAGTAACCCACAGAAAGGCAGGAAAAAGAATACAGAGAAACAAACAAAAAACAGAAGGAACAAACAGAATACAATAAATAAAATACAGGCTAAATATAGAAAATTACAGCAAATGGAAAGAGTCTAAAGACATCAAAAAAAGACAGATCTTGCCAGAGTGGATAAAAAAGCATGATCCAACTGTACGATACATTCTGCAGAAAGCTCACTTCAAATATAACAATATAGGTAGGTTGAAAGTGAAAGGATTGAAGAGATGTACAATTGTTCATAGCAGCTTCGTTTGTAATAGCCAAAAACTAGAGATCACAGAAATGTCCTAAAGATCTCAAGGCCATCGTGCCAAGTGAAAAAGGGCAATTCAAAGGGCCATATATTTGATAATTCTATGTATATAACGTTCTTGAAATGACACAATTATAAGAATGGAGAACAAATTAGGCGTAGGACAAAGGAAAGCTCTGTGGTGATTGAATAGTTCCGTATTTTGATTGCACCACCCATGTGAAGAAAACATATATATGGCTGGGTGCGGTGGCACACACGCCTCTAACCCCAGCACTTTGGAAGGCTGAGGCGGGCAGATCACGAGGTCAGGAGTTTGGGACCAGCGCGGCCAACATGGTGAAACCCCGTCTCTACTAAAAATACAAAAATTAACCAGGCATAGTGGTGCACGCATGTAATCCCAGCTACTTGGGAGGCTGAGACAGGAGAATTGCTTGAACCTGGGAGGCAGAGGTTGCAGTGAGCCGAGATCATGCCACTGCACTCCAGCCTGGGCGACAGAGTGAGACTCCGTCTCAAAAAAAAAAAAAAAAAAAAAGTGCCCGCGATTCAGGAATCTAATATTTACAATATTAGATTTAATATTTTAAATATTTAATCTATGTAAATTTAATATTTACAATTCATGGATTCCTCACTGGCTCTACAGAGGCAGATAAGGCCTTCCTATCCCTCAGCTACTGGTCTCAAGCTGGCCCCAGTGCCCATTCTTCCTATGTTGTGCACAGCCCCTTTCTCAGAAAGACAGGGGACAAAGCTGTCAAGAGAACTTTCTATCACTTCCAGATTCGATCTTCCAGGACAGTGTGGACTTGAGTTTTTACAGCTGAGATTCTCCAAAATGACACTCAAAAAAAGAAAAGAAAAGAGAGAAGCAATTCTAGAACAGCTGCCTTCTCAGTGCCTGGGGCAGGGAAGAGACAGCCCAAAGATCTTGAACCAAAAAACAAAGCCTTGGTAATACCCTGCCTAACTACAAAGGGGCAAGAGAGGGTAAGCCTCCCATGTGCCCAAAAGGAGAGGAGAACCAGATATGCGTGAGCCCTAGGGTCTCTTCCACAACAGCCTTGAAACACACAGATGAGGAAAGGTAGAGGGAACCCCCACAATAAATGTGCAGTGAGGGGACAGGGCAGGAAGAGCTTGGGGAATGGCAAAGGATGCAGTTGGGCTAGAATGTATAGAGTGGGTCGGGGGTCCTGGAATATGAGGTAAAGTCAGCTGGGTCAAGATTGTGGAGGGTCTTGGTTGCCAGGCAAACAAGAATTTGAGCCTTGCTCTGTCTGTAGGAAGGTTGAACATTTCTGCACCAGCAATGGAGCTATATGAAGGTAGATAAAGAAGATCTCCGAGGTGGAGTATGTAGTAAAGTAATTTACAGGCTAGCCAGATTGACAAAAGTTAACAAATGACATGGTGGTAGAAAAATAAAGATAATAAGTACCCACTATTCTGTCAAAAGGTTTGGTAATGAAAAGAAGGCAGAAGCCACGTTCATGGAAGAAGTGCCTCATGGTTATGGGTCAGACATATTGTAGGATCAGTTAACAGACGTGCTTATAGGGAAAGAAAAAATGATCCAGTAGTAAAGAAGACATGAAAGAGGCAAGAAAAGGGGGAGCATAATGGATGAAATGTGGCCCTGAAGAAATCAAAAGGGAATCAGCCAAGGAAGGAACAACTCTGCACGTGAGACACAAGAGGAAAAGAATAAAAATTATTAGAAAGGTATGGAGGCAGAAAAAAAGTCTAAGAAACTAATGAAGCAGAAACAGTTTTGCGGACAATTTTTCTAATGATTCTAAAAGGGATACATTCAATTTGTGGAATTTGTGGAATAAAAACAAGAAAATAACATTCATCAATAACTACAAAATGCAAAGAATTTCACTGCTAACCTCTTGATTTATTTACTTTCAGTATTTTTCATACATTTTCAAACTAACAGACTATTTCAAACACTGCTATTTTATGGAGTCGAATTTATCGAATTTTTTACGGGTTCTTAATTTCGAGTCACTGTTACAAAGGTCTTCCTCATCTGAATTTGTAAAAGTATTCTCCTATATTTTAGTACATTAATGATTTTCACTTTTCACATTTGAATCTTTGATCCATTTGTAATTTAAGTATATAGATAAAGTAGTGAATATTCATGCAGCTACACAGTTGTATCAAATCTTAACTTTTTATGTTAATTCCACTTTATTGAGATATAATTTTCAGACAATAAGATGTATCAATTGAAAGTGCACAGGTCAGGCTGGGCACAGTGGCTCACGCTTGTAATCCCAGCGCTGTGGGAGGCCAAGGTGGGAGGATCAGTTGAGGTTAGGAGTTTATGCCAGCCTGGGCAACATAATGAGGCCCCATCTCTAAAAAATTTTTTTAAATTAGCCAGGCATGGTGGCATGTGCCTGTAGTCCCAGCTACTTGGGAAGCTGAGGCCGGAAGACCATTTGAGCCCAGTAATTCAAGGCTGCAGTGAGCTATGAGTTCATGCTACTGAACTCCAGCCTCGGCAATAGAGTGAGACCCTGTGTCTAAAAATAAAAATAAAAGTAGGCAGCTTCATGGAGTTTGAAAGCACATGAACTTGTGTAATCAACACCCAGATCAAGGATAGCATTTCAAAATGTAGAACATCAACCTTAGAAATTCTTTCTTGTTGCTTTCCAGCCAATACATCTCTCTCACAGAGACAACCACTATTCTTATCTCTAACCATGTCAAAGATGAGTTTTGCCTGTTCTTGAAGTTAACATAAATGTAGTCATACTGTTTGTACTGTTTTATGCCTGACTTCTTCAGCTTAATATGTTTTTGAGATTTTTCCATGATGTCGTGAGTACCAGCAGTTCATTCTTTATTGTTGTTGCATACTACTCCATTACATAAACATGTCACAGTTTGTTGTCCATTCTCCATTTATGAGCAGTTGAGTTATTTTTATTTTAGTGCTATTAAGAATATAGCTGCTATAAGCATTCTTGTGCAAATATTATTGTGTGTATAAAATATATACATTCATCTCTCTTGGACATATACCTAACCATGAAATTGCTAGGTCCTTGGGGGAGGTCCTTTGTCAGATATATATATAGAGAGAGAGAGAGTACATTACTGTATAAATAAATATGTGTTCATTTATTTTTATACACATATTTATTTATAGAGTCATGTACCACATAATGACATTTCAGTCAACAATGATGGAACACACATGTACAAAAGCTGTCCCAGAAAACTATAATGTCATATTTTTATTGTACCTTTTCTAAGCTTAAATGTGTTTCCAGATAACAAATACTTACCATTGTGTTACAGTTGCCTACTGTATTCAGTTCAGTAACATGCTGTGCAGGTTTATAGCCTGTGAGCAATAGACTATACCATATAGCCTAAGTGTGTTATAGGCTATACCATCCAGGTTCATGAAGTCCACTGTGATGTTTACACAACAACAAAATCACTAAAGGTGAATTTCTCTGAATATATTCCCATTGTTACAAAAGATATGACATTGTGTATGTATGTGTTTTAATGTGTGTGTCGGCGGGTGGGTGTATGAAGAGAGAGAGAGAATATTTTAACCCAGGCTGTGGCTTGCCTTTTCACTTTCTTAGCTATTTATTTGATCAGCAAAAGGTTTTCATTTTGATGAAGTCTAATCTATTTATTATAGTGTCCTCCATGAGCTTAGAAGTCTTCGCATGGCACAAGGTTATGAATATAATCTTCTGAGTTTTCTTCTAAAAACTTTAGACTTGAAATCTTCACATTTAAGTGTTTAATCCAACCTGAATTAAGTTTTATATGTAGCATGAGGTAGAGATCAAGATGTATTCATTTTGGCTGTACAAGTATCCACTTGATTCAGCAACAAGTATTGAACAGTATTGAAAAACAGTATTGAAAAAGCTTTCCTTTTCTCGTTGACTTGCTTTGGGATCTTTGTCAGAAATCAATTGACCACATATATGTGAGTCTATTTCTAAACTCTACATTCTTTCTCATTGATCTACTTTCCAACCCTTATGCCAATATCACACTGTTTTAATTATAGTAACATTATAGTAACTTGCATGAATTTACATTTCATTGCCACAAGCAATGAGAGTGCTATAGGCAGTGAATGTATCTGTTATCAAACTTTGATTTTTTTCAGTTTGATAGGTGGAAAACTAAAATATCTCAGTATCATTTAAATTTACATTTCTCTTTTCATGAGTGACATTGAGCATTTTTTCTTATTTTAAGTGCCTTTTGTATTTTCCTTTTGGTCACTGTCTAGAGTGTAACTGTAATATTGTTTCCCAGTTTGTCATCCTGTCTTCTGGTTTTACAGGTTGTATTTTTCATCCAAGCACAATTTCAAACACTGTTATTTTATGGAGTCAAATCTAACAGTTCTTTATGGCTTCTTAATTTTGAGTCATCATTGGAAAAGTCTTCTGACTCCAAATTTATAAAATAATTATCCTTTTGGGCATATTTATTATTTACTTTTCATATCTCAATCTTTGATCTACTTGTAATTTGTCTCACTGTAAAGGATGGAGTATGGTTTCAACATTCCCTGTCCCCACACCAAAGGGAATACAGAATTGTCCCCAAAGTACATATAATAGTCTACCTTTTCCCCATGGCTTTTATTTTATATTTTATTTTATTTTATTAAAAATGAAATCGCACTGTGTTGCCCACCTGAACTTGAACTCCTGGGTTCAAGTAATTCTTCTGCCTCAGCCTCCTACAAAATGGGAGAAAATTTTTGCAATATATCCATCTGACAAAGGGCTAATATACAGAATCTACAAGAAACTTAAACAAATTTACAAGAAAAAACAAACAACCCCATCAAAAAAATGGGCTAAGGATATAAAAAGACACTTCTCAAAAGAAGACATTTATGTGGCCAACAAACATATGAAAAAAGCTCATCATCACTGGTCATTAGAGGAATGCAAATCAAACCACAATGAGATACCATCTCACACCAGTTAGAATGACGATCATTAAAAAGTCAGGAAACAACAGATGCTGGAGAGGATGGAGAGAAATAGGAACACTTTTACACAGTTGGTGGGAGTGTAAATTAGTTCAACCAATGCGGAAGACAGTGTGGCGATTTCTCAAGGATCAAGAACCATAAATACAGTTTGACCCAGCAATCCTATTACTTGGTACATACCCAAAGGATTATAAATCATTCTACTATAAAGACACATGCACATGTATGTTTATTGCAGCACTATTCACATTAGCAAAGACTTGGAACCAACCCAAATGCCCATCAATGATAGACTGGATAAAGAAAATGTGGCACATATACACCATGGAATACTATACAGCCATAATAAAGGATTAGTTCATGTCCTTTGCAGCGACATGGATAAAGCTGGAAACCATCATTCTCAGCAAACTCACACAGGAACAGAAAACCAAACACCGCATGTTCTCACTCATAAGTGGGAGCTAACAATGAGAACACATGGACACAGGGAGGGGAGCATCACACCGGGGACTGTGAGGGTGTGAGGGTCTAGGGGAGGGATAGCATTAGGAGAAATACCTAATGTAGATGAGAGGTTGATGGGTGCAGCAAACCACCATGGCACTTGTATACCTATGTAGCAAACCTGCACGTTCTGCACATGTATCCCAGAACTTAAAGTAAAAAAAACTCATAATTCAAGAAAAAAAAAAGGATGAAAAGGGGCCACTAGCTGAGGATGTGGACAGCCTCTAGAAGCTGGAAAAGGAAGAAAATGATGTTCCCTTAGAGCCTCCATAAAGGATTAGCAACAAGTAACTTTCTTAAGAAAATGCTGAGTAAGTATTCCTCAGAAAGAAAACACACCCCTTTCGATGAATCCTATTTAAACATCCAGTATAAACCAACACTGTGATACATTTTTATCTAATGTAATACCACAAGCAAACACCAAGCACTAAAAATGTTATAAAATGTGGACTTTGGAAAACCAAAAGATAGCCAGTCTCTTTTCCAAGAAATTTCTTATTAGCAATCAAACCCTACCTTTTCCCCATGGCTTTTATTTTATTTCATATTTTATTTAATATTATTACATTTTATGGAAAGCTAAAACATAAATCTAGCAATTATCTTTAAAACAAGACTTTTAAAAGACTAACATTTTAATTCATACTCACATTGTCCTGACACTGAAAATGGGGAAACCATTTGGGTAGAACAAACTAAAATATTGACTTCTGATTTCTAAGTTTACCAATAATTATTAGACATTAATAGTTTCCCTTTTCTAGAGAAGAAAGGAAAAGAAGGATGAACTCATTCCTGGTTAAGCTCAGTGCCAAGTGGAGAGGTCAACAAGAATGTAATGAATTTTGTATACTCACACCTGCTTAATAATGGATGCTGTTAGGACAGTTCCTTTTGAAGACATAATTTGAAGCTCTGGGTCCAATAGACAAGTAGTAGTTATGATGGGTAATAACTTAGTAACAGCCTAAATGCACATTTTTATGAGACAAATAACTCTTCTTAAGCAAGTAAAAAGCAGACTAATGAGATGTTCCTACAGGATTTGATATAAACCTGAGAAAGGAAAACATCCCACCTGTGTGACACCACATAGAAGAGAGGCTATATATAAGCACTTCAAAGAGGAAAACACCAAGAGCCTTGGAATTCAGACTCCGTGGAGGTGGCTTGAGCTTTTCATCCTGGTGACCACAGACCTGGAAACAAACTAAAGCCAGACACATACTATGGACACCAAGGGCTGTACAACAACCAATTCTCCTTCAACCCCATGTCAAAACTGCTCTAGGATTACAAATGCTAGTATCATCTCCTCTAACAACCGCTGCCATCCTGGTGGCCTTAAAGTCAACAACTGTCAACCAGCTGGCCACGTTCTCAGAACTCCCTGGGACCAGGGCTGCCAACCCACTCCTTGCTTTTGTCGCAAGCCCATCTACCTAATGAACAACTTCAACACCCGTTCCTCTCTGGATGACTGCAGCTGGTATGGTGAAGGCATCAACAGTAACGAGAAGGAGACCATGCAAATCTTGAATGAGCACCTTGCTAACTACCTGGAAAAGGTGCGAATGCTAGAACGAGAGAATGCTGAACTGGAATCTAAAATCCAGGAAGAGAGTAACAAAGAGCTCCCTGTTCTATGTCCTGATTACCTGTCTTACTACACTACCATTGAGGAGCTCCAGCAGAAGGTAAGATTCCTAGGAACCTGTTTAATCGTGTTGTGAATTAATGGTTTCCAAGCAACAGTTATTTGCTAAACTTTAATATTTTTTGTTCAATTGATGCTGAAAAATTTTTTGAAGAATAGAAAAATCTCTTGAGTGAAATTGTCATCTTGAGGCAGCATTCAGAGTCTGATAGTATTTCTGGTCAGGTGCAGTGATGCACACCTGTAATCCTAACACTTTGGGAGGCTGAGGCAGATAGATCACTTGAGCCCAGGAGTTCTACACCAGCCTGGACAACATGATGAAACTCCGTCTCTAAAGAAAAAAAAAAAAAAAAAACCACACAAAAATTAGATGGGCGTGGTGGCACCTGCCTGTGGTCCCAGCTACTTGGGAGGCTGAGGTGGGAGGATTACTTGAGCCCAAGAGGTCGAGGCTACCATGAGCTGAGATCCTGCCACCGCACTCCAGCCTGGGCAAAAGCGAGACTCTGTCTTTAAAAATCAAAAACAAAAAGAAGAGTCTCATGGTGTTTCCTTTCTCCAGAAATACACTCTACCATTATAACTAGATAACTCAGGACCAAAAGTTGTTAACAGCAAGTTGTTGTCATTTTTTAAATAAAAATAGGGAAACAGAGATCGGGGAAAATAAATTTTGTTTTAATGAGTTTCTAAACAATTTAGTTTTTATCCATTTTTCAACCATCACCAACTTTTTCTCCTTTTATGCTTATGTTATCATCTCCACATTGCTTGGTTTATTTCTACACCAAACCTAAGTTTGTTATGCACAGACATATTCTGCTACTACACATCTGGATTTATTCAGTTTTATTTCTTCAACAAATGTTTACTGAGCAGCAACAACATTGAGCCAAACATTGTTCTAGATTCTTGGAAAATATTGGTGACCTTTAAAAAGTCCCTGGCCTCATGGAGTTGACATTCTAGTGGATCAATGGTATTTATATAAATTTAGGATGGATTTTATTTTATTTATTTATTTATTTGTTTATTTATTTATTTATTTATTTATTGAGATGAAGTCTCACTCTGTCACCAGGCTGGAGTGCAATGGCGCGATCTCTGCTCACTGCAACCTCTGGCTCCCAGGTTCAAGGGATTCACCCTCCTCAGCCTCTTGAGTAGCTGGGTCTACAGGTGTGCACCACCACACCCAGATAATTTTTGTATTTTTTTTTTTTTTTTGAGACAATCTTGCTCTGTTTCCCAGGCTGCAGTGCAGTGGCGCAATCTTGGCTCACTGCTAGCTCCGCCTCCCGGGTTCATGCCATTCTCCTGCCTCAGCCTCCCGAGTAGCTGGGACTACAGGCGCCTGCCACCACACCCGGCTAATTTTTTTTTTAATATTTTTAGTAGAGACGGGGTTTCACTGTGTCAGCCAGGATGGTCTTGATCTCCTGACCTCATGATCCACCCGCCTCGGCCTCCCAAAGTGCTGGGATTACAGGCGTGAGCCACCGCGCCCAGCCAATTTTTGTATTTTTTAGTAGAGACAGGGTTTCACCATGTTGGCCAGGATGGTCTTGATCTCTTGACCTCGTGATCCGCCCGCCTCAGCCTCCCAAATGCTGATATTACAGGGGTGAGCCACCGCGCTCGGCCTGGATTTTATATTTTAACAACAACAACAAAAAATACTTAAAAGTTTCTAGTTAAGTACTTTTTGCTGATCTTTTAGGAAAATAACAGGAAATCTGACTTTCTGAAGTTTTCCAAGCTTCGTGAGCATAGCTATGAAGATTAATAAAAAGTCTACTTAGCCTTCCCCTGTTACTTGACACACACACAAGCCCCTTGGTTCTTAAAGAAGGAAATCTTGGTGTTTGCTTCATTTGTGTGTACAATCTCTTAATTCTAGATCTTGTGTACCAAGGCTGAGAATTCCAGACTGGTCTCGCAAATTGACAACACCAAACTGACTGCAGATGACTTGAGAGCCAAGTAAGCCCACCCAACACCGTCATCAATGACAGAGCTCACCCTGAGTCTGACCGAGATGCCCTCAACAAAATTGTCCCCATGTCTACTAACCCTCTTGCCCCAGATGATGTTGGCACTAGCCCAGAAAAGACTCAAATTCAATGAATGATTAAGATTAATAACTGCTCACATGTATACAGTACCTATAGTTTCTAACTTGTGAACCCATTTGATTACCTACACAATAGTTCAGTAAAATAGGTAGGGCTAATATATTGTTACTCTCTTTAAGGTGAGAAATCTGTGGCTTAGTGAGGCTAAGTTACTCACCCAAAGGTAAACATAGCTAGTACAAGTCAAAACCGAAACTTGGACCCACGTTTTCTGAGCCCTAATGCAGTGCTTTCTTCACTTACATTGCATTGCCACTAGGGGCAGAGGAAGGACAATAAATTCCCGTATCTCAAAGGACAGCAATGTAGATTCCCCTAGCAAACTAATTTGGGAATAATAATTAAGTTATGATCTATTTCAAATGGTTTCACCTCCAAAGAGAATAAAACTTCTAATAGAAATACGCTAAGCGAGGTGCCCAGAGCAAAATGCAGACGAGAGTTCTGCTTGGCTTGGTTTGCATCATCTCCTTTCAGATGTCTCTCTTTTCCCATCTGGTTTTTAAAGGTATGAAGCTGAGGTGTCTCTACGCCAGCTGGTAGAGGCAGATGCCAATGGCCTCAAGCAGATCCTGAATGTGCTGACCCTGGGCAAGACTGACCTAGAGGCACAAGTCCAGTCTCTGAAAGAGGAGCTCCTTTGCCTCAAGAACAACCACAAAGAGGTGAGAGAAAGACCAAGAGAGTAATCACAAGCTAAGTCCCTAAAAGTAGCATCAGTTCCTTTGAGTTGCACCTGACAAAGGGTGTGCCCGCTTGTATTATTTCGTTCTCACACTGCTATAAAGAAATACCTGAGAGTAGGTAATTCATAAAGGAAAGAAGTGTAATTGAGTCACAGTTCCACATGGCTGGGGAGGCCTCAGGAAACTTACAATCATGGCTTAAGGGGAAGCAGGCACATCTCACTTGGCAGCAGGAGACAGAGAGAGACCAAAGGGGGAAGAGCCCTTTATAAAACTATCAGATCTTGTGAGAACTCACTCACTATCCTGAGAACAGCATGGGGGACACCACCCCCATGATCCAATCACCTCCCACTAGGTCCCTCCTTTGACACGTGGGAATTATGGGAATTACAATTCGAGATGAGATTTGGGTGGGGACACAGAGCCAAACCACTGCTACGTACTACTCTGGTTTAGTCCTGAAAATACCTACTGCTACTAGCACTGGTTCAATGTAGTATTTCAAATCCACTGGCTCCAACACAATATCTGGAGCCATAAGGGGAAGAAAGGCCTCCATCATCTCCTCCAGCTTTTCTACGAGAAGGAACCCAATTTTTCTGTCCTTACAGTCTTCCCATGTTTGTAGGCATCCCTACACAGGCTTCTGCCACCTCCCATTGGTACAAGTCAATATTGGTGCAAGTCAATATTGGCACAATCCCGTATTTGCACCATAGAGACTATAATCTCTCATGATCAATTCCACCTTTATCCTGTTTCACCCATTATCCAGCCCTGGAAATGATCCAAATTTTTGGAACTCTGGTCTTGCTACTCATTTTTTTTTAAACACACAGTCCTACCTGAAAGAGTCTTAAATCATTTTATAGCATCTCAATAACACCTGTAAATCATGTATTCCTTTGTTGTGGGCTATATTTTAGACACAATTAAGCTAAATCGTAGCAGTTAGAGCGAAATAAGAACACAAGGGTGTCATCTGTTCACCAGATGACTTCACATTCTTTTTCTTTCCTTAGGAAATCAATTCTTTACAGTGTCAGCTTGGGGAGAGACTTGACATTGAAGTGACTGCTGCCCCTTCTGTTGACCTAAACCAGGTTCTACAAGAAATGAGATGTCAATATGAGTCCATCATGGAGACAAACCGCAAAGATGTGGAACAGTGGTTCAACACGCAGGTGGGGGAAATAGAAAAGTCAAAAACAACAAGCTGATGCTGCATTTCTAGGGCCCTTTAATCAAAGTCATGTTTTCCTCCCATAATATTCTCAGTCTCTGGCTGTGTGTTTCAGATAGAGGAGCTGAATCAACAAGTGGTGACCAGCTCTCAACAGCAGCAATGCTGCCAAAAGGAGATCATAGAACTGAGACGCACTGTGAACACTCTGGAGGTTGAACTGCAGGCCCAGCATCGAATGGTACTGAGCAAGCTGACCAAGCCTAGCTCAGCAAAGATGGAAACAGTCCCTTACACTTGTGTGTTGCAGTATTTCCCAAACTGTGTCTCTCAGAATATTAGTTCCTCATTTGTTAAAGGGTCTATGGCTGAAAAAGAACTTTGTGGCCAAATAAGTCTGGGAAATGCTGGACTAAACCAAGGTTAAACAGGGTGCCTTCCTGTGAGCCATTAATAAGCTAATATACACCATGAATCTCCAAGAAAGGGGTATATGATATTCAGCATTCCAAAACTTATTTGACTGTGGATCCCCCCCCCTTTTTTTTAGAACATCCCATGGTATTAATGATTCATGAAGTACACTTTGGGAAACACTGGGAGAGCATTTTATTATATGCAAAGCATTTTTACAAGCTATCACGTGAGATTTATAAAGTAATCCTAAGGGGGGGATGGCATAATTATTAATGAATGTTACAGATGAGGCTCCAAGAGCTAAAGTGATTTTCCCAAGCAAATCCAAGGCAAGTTTCAGCCCACCAATTTTATAAATAGAGACACTGAGATCCTGAGACATTAAAAAACTCATCCAAAGTCACAAAAGAAATAAGAGTCTGAGCCAGAGTTTAGATTCCAAAGCCAGTACCATTCTGTCTCATGATAATGCCTCTCTGAAGTAGAGAATTGCTTACATGCTCTGATGTGAAGGGTTTTGGGAAGACCTTGCCCCACACTGATTTTGTCACCAGCTAGTCATGTGACCTTGGACAACATATTGAACCACTTGAACCTCAGTTTTCTCATCTATAAAAATTGGGATAATCATGCAAATAATAGGCTATTAAAACCTAAAATCCCATCATTATCCATAGACTTACAGAATGATACAGCAGGAATGAAATTTACTCATCAGTTTCAACTTTCATATTTTACATATAAAGGAATTGATCTGGTAGATAAATTGTATATGGTTAAACATTGCTTGCTTCCTTTTTTAAGATACAAACACTCACTGAATGAAGTGCCATGGTAATGCTTTTTTTTTTTTTTTCTTTTTGAGATAGAGTCTCACTCTGTCGCCCAGACTGGAGAGCAATGGCACGATCTCGGGTCACTGCAACCTCCACCTCCCAGGTTCAAGCAATTCTCTGCCTTAGCCTCCCAAGCAGCTGGGATTACAGGTGCCCACCACCACACCCAGCTAATTTTTTGTATTTTTAGTAGAGATGGGGTTTCACCATCTTGGCCAGGCTGGTCTTGAACTCCTGACCTTGTGATCCACCCACCTCAGCCTCCCAAAGTGCTGGGATTATAGGCATGAGCCACTGCGCCCAGCCAGTAATGCATTTTTAATGCCTGGGTGTGAAATAAGTTATTTTTTTTTCTCTCCTAAGTAGGAAAGTGTGGTGCGAGATTATTGGGTGGTCAAGACAGAGAAAGTGAAACAAATACTTACAGAGAAGCAAAAAGAGAAAGAGAGAAAGAGGGAAGAGATAAAGGAAAGCAGATTTTAGCATAGTTGATCATTTGGGTTTTGGATTTATTTGATTAGGAAACAATAAAGTGCTTGGAGATCTATCAGTAGTGTCACAAAGAAACCATTTTCTTAAAATGATACAGGTCACAGGTGACCTGGGCTTAAAGGAGTCATCATTATAAATCCTACTATCCTTCTCCATGGTAGAGAGATTCCCAAGAGTGCATCCTAACGGAGACAGAGGCTCGCTACACGGCCTTGCTGACCCAGATCCAGAGTCTGATCGATAACCTGGAGGCTCAGCTGGCAGAGATCCGGTGTGCCCTGGAAAGACAGAACCAAGAATATGAGATCCTGCTGGACGTCAAGTCCCGGCTGGAGTGTGAGATTACCACATACTGCAGCCTTCTGGAGAGCTTGGATGGCAAGTACGTAAAATAACAACTTCTATGACAAAGAAGTGCAAATGAACGCATATATGTACTGCCACTGGCAATAGGGGTCAAGTGCTTTGTTTGACCTTCTTGCCAGTGATGGGGAGCTTGGACAGAGGCATCCACACACCCTCTCAAGCTGTGCCATGAGGAAGACTTGCAATTGTAAGCTCATCCAAATTTCAGGTGTTGGCTGACCTGAGCTGTTCTAAAGAGCCCATGGGCCAGGTTAATTTCTTATAGGTTGCTTACCTTCTTAGAGTTTTAAAAATTACTAGAGAAAAAATGATTTCGCCATAGATGAATATTCCTGGTGACCATTACAGATGTTTCCCCACTGAGATGAACGTCTGATTTTCATGAGCTTGTACAAAACAACCCAGGCTCCTTTGGAGGAACATTCTGCTCAGGCTGAAACCCCTAACCCTATCTAGCCACTAGTCCTTGAGGCCAACAGAAGCATGTATACATGTATGTTTTAGCATCTTTTTTAAAAAATAAAAGTTATAATTTTTGTAAGCAATAAGAAGCTAACCAATCCATAAGTAAACGTATCCGGAGGATGAGTTCTTTGAAGTAACTCAGTCCAAACTAAAACCCCAGAGACTTAGTTACAATTGCAAAGGAGACCTACTTCCAGAAAATAATCAGTTAACTCTTCACAGCATTCTTTTAATTGGCATGACCACATTATATGAGCACAATGGTCGTCAATGCTGTCACCTTTAGGAGCCGTGATCATATACCAAAATACCTCGAATCATCAAAGAAAGATTATGTTTATAAAAAGAGTGTTTACTATGAACTGCTTTTTACTTCAGTTCTCTAAAAACTATGCATAGACAGCCAGAAGGCACTTTGAAGCTTCCTGATGACACAGTGAAGACTCTTTCACAGCTGGGGTTCAGGCGACCACTATTACTATGACTAACTCCTCAATGAGAAAAATATCTGGTTAATTTCCATTCCTCGGATAATAATGCCCTCAACTTGTTCTTTATCACTGTTGATCCTGTGGGTTTAGTTTCCATTATATCCATTCTGCAGATGAAAAACTAAAGCTTGAGAGCATTAAATGATTTAGCTGAGGTCACCAGCTGGTAAAGGACAGAGCTGGTCTCTGCCTCAGTCTTTTGACTGCTAGTGCAGTATTCTTTCCACAATGTGACGGTATTGACTAATGGAAACTTACATAATCGAATACTTCTAAACCTAGGGTGCTGATTTCCAATGGATTTGATCTGATTCTTTTTCTCCCAACAACTACAGTACGAAATGAATGAATAAGCATTTGGAAGTATGTACTTGTCTTGAGCAACAAGTGTTAAAAAAATTAGCCACGACCATTTTTCTCCATGACCATCATCGCCTTCCCTCAATCACAGCTAAAATTGTGTTTTTTTCCTTAGGTGTCCCTGTTACCCGTGTGCCACCAAATGTGAGCCTTCCCCTTGGGCATCTTGTAAGTCCGGAGCCATAGAAAGCAAGGCCCCAGCTTGCACATCCTCATCCCCCTGCAGCTTAAAGGAGCACTGCAGTGCCTGTGGACCCCTGTCCCGGATACTGGTTAAAATTTGCACCATCACCAAGGAGATTAAGGATGGGAAGGTCATTTCCTCTTACGAGCATGTGCAGCCTTGTTTCATCATCAGACCTGCCAAAGTCTAACATCCCAAGGTGATGAAAATGACACACATTTATGAAACAGAGGCCAATACATGCTCCTGCCAGAGAGGCTTAAGAAAACTCCCCAGTCCCTTAAGGTACTTAGTTTCTTACTACTACAGCGGGTCCCCATTGCTAGGTAGAATATCTTCTATTCTGCTCCTTCCCTAACTCACCACTGCTAACATGATAATAAATTACATTTCTCTGGAAGGACATTTTGCATTTATCTGAGGGATGGGAACTGATTTGTAAGAACCCAGGAAGATAGCCTACATTGCTTGACTACACAGGTGATTGATGGGCAGGTCTCTCTCTTGTTTACTCAGGCCTTGTTTACTGACATTCCTCCTTAGAGCCAGTCAGACAAGTTTAGGGTTGTTTTTGGCCACTGGCACCTGAAGGTGAAAAGCTACAACCTTCCCTTCTAAATTTCTTTGGATACAGAAAGAAATATACATGGGAACAGTATAAATAGGGGAAAAGATCTTTAATATTTAATTCACTTGTGTAGATAGTCACGAGTATGGATCCTATTAAACTCTGCTGTCTTAATTATGATTTATCTATACTAACATACTTTACCTTTCCAAAGATTTTTTTTAAATGCCCATGGTCTCCAAAACTTTGTGACCTATTAGGCTCTCCAAATATTTTATTTGAGAATCAGATAAGTTGTGGGGAGTGAATCTAGAACACTTTGAAGAAAGAGCATGGGTCTTTTCATTAAACGTTTGCTATTTCTCTTTCTATTCTTTAGGGAATGGGAGTTTGTTCTGATTGTTTGACAAGGAACATTTAGCTGGAATTCTCAAGAAATAACCCTTCTTCCCCTCCCTGTGAAGAGTGACAAAGAAAAACGTAGCTTAGATTCCTGCTTCAATCTATCCATCAGAGTAAATGGACATAATATCCACACATTTTACAGAAAAGCAATAGTGAATAATTGCTGCTTGTAAGTGCAAGGCAGTCCCAATGTGAGAAGGCATCATTTATATACCAGCCATCATCACAGCTTCTTACAGGATAGTCTCAGAATATGTAAGTCATTCCTGACAATAATCATTGGACATTGCCAGAGGTTTTAAGAAGTAATTCAAAATCAAACACAGATGAGAAGTCAAAAGGCCTGAAATCCTACACCTGCATTTCCCAGCTGTGACCTTGGGGAAAACATTTAGACTTCATCAAATTTAATTTCTGTGTTTGTTAAATGAGGATCATGCTTACTTCACAGGGTTGTTGTGAAGATCAAATGAAATTGTTTATGCGATACTGCTTTGAATGCTGAAAAGCACCACCCAGTGTAATTTTTATGTAAGTTTTGCTTTTAGCTACAGCCCTAGACCTATTTTTGTAATTATCTCATTTTAAAATTCTTTCTTCATGAATTTAGTTATCCAGTCATGATTTTGGAGTTTTAATAGTGTTTAACTTTTAAGAGAGAAAAAAAAATATGATTTCCTGTGATCAGGCCCACAATTCTACTCAATAAAGCATTTTCCAATTCTTAGGGTATGTATCACATATCAATGAGTCAATGCCTGATGCCCACATCAAAGACACATGCATTGTGTAACTTACAGTTCAATGATTTACTTCCTCCAGACAAGCAGCAACTTACACTAGGCAAGTGGAATGCAGAACTCCCAGAATGACCTCTTTTTAATCAATAATTTCTCTCTCATCTGAGTGGGCAGAGTACCTCCGGTCAGTAGTGAACTGCGTACTATCTCAGGCTGCAGGATGAAAATGTGGAAAGAGCATGGAACTGGGATTCAGAAACCTTGGGACAGAGTCTCAATCCAGCCTGTGCATGTATGACCTCGAGTAAATAGGATATAACAATATAAGCCCTGCCTACCACACGGCTGCAAGGATAAAATGGAATAATGATGGTGAAAGGGTCTCGTAAACTGTAAGGTGCTTTGCAGAAGGGCTTTCCTATTCCCTATATTGAAACCTAGACACATGTCATTTCCATCAACACCGTCTTCCTTTCTTTCTGGTTCAGTGCTGGGCCCAGGTGGACCTTGATATATATCATCCACACTAAAATCTGCTCCGAGCTGCAAAATTAGGGTTGAGGAATCTCGCTGGACTCAAGCTAAGATTGAGCTGATGCAGCAGTGCCATTTTCAGTTTATCCTAGAAGTAGGATGTCTTCCTCCTATGGAGAGCAAAATATCCCCCATGCCATTCATGGTTTTAAAAAATACATGATTATAAGCTGCACAGTAAAGCAGGGAGTTAGCCACTCGAAGGCTTGCAGTTTTCTCTTTTTTTAAGTGTCTTCTTCGTATAAGAGAATGTAAAACCATTTGTTGGTTGTATGCATGTGGTCAAACCTTTTAAAGGCAATAAGGAGTCTGGATTTTTACTAGGAGGCTAAATAAGTATCCTACACAGCCACAGGAGGAAATTTAAGGTTTTATGACAGTTCAGCAGAAGTCAGCAGCTGGAGCAGAAAAGGGGCTCGTGGGGAGGGAAAGTGTAATTTTAGCACAGTTCAAAAGACAACCATGAATCAGGAAACACAGCATGGTGTCCAGAGCCTGAGGTCAAATCCTATATCTCTGCTTCTCACTCTGAGGGTCCATAATTATATTTCTTAAAAAGGGAGATATTTTAGATATATTTTTTCTAGATTTTTTCGTTTCTTCTTGTTGACTCCACTTCGTGTCATAGCTAAACTCTTCCAAATACAGAGGTAAGTAACCACGCTTCCCCCTTTCTCCTTGCCTCTCACCCCTTAACTGTCCCCCATCACCCGCCCCCATCACACAGCCCACACCCTTTGCATCCTTACTTCCCAGAGCCAATTCCAGCAATTGCTCCTCAGAAGAGACTACCCAGAAACTTTTCCTCCAGAGTTCAGTTAGTGGTAACCCCTTACCTGATGTCCCACCAAAATTTCTCCAGTGTGACCCGGAAGCTGCCTGCAATTGCATTAATAGGGGAGTCTGTATCATTCAGATTTCTGGGCCTTACCCCAGACCTCCTGCATCTGCATCTCCGGGTGTGGGACCTGGGAATCCAAATTTTAACAAAAGTCTCAGCTGAAGTGTGTGCACTGAATTAAAAGCCACTGCTTTATCACTGACAGGGGGCTTTTGGCTTAAAGATCTGAATGACTTGATGACTTATTTGATGCTTTTAGATTTGGGCATAGCTTGATAGACAACCACACATGCAGATTCCCCCCCTTCATGTCTATTCGCCTGTTTATAAAATGGAGTTAATCAATAATGACCAATAATTTAATAAATATCATCAACTCATTTAATCCTCACAACCCCATCATGAAGTAGATATTATTAATAGCCCCATTTCACAGATGAAACTGCTGGGCAGAAAATTTAACTGACTCATCCGTGCCGCACAATAATGGGATTGAATTATCAGTACTTTTATTTCCTTAGAAAGGTCAAATAGCACCTGATACAAGAACAGAAATAATCTGTAGTAGCAACAGCTTGCTTTTCAACTCTTCAAAGCACCCTTCTCCAGCTTGCTCATCACAGCTTCCAGTGAGAATCATCCAAGGAGTCTTTACCCCTCATCCAGAAATGCACAGAATATGTGGATTTTTGAATGCGGAAGGTATTGGATGGCAGCTAATAGCATTTTTAATGCCAGAGATGGAGAATCTGGGGCACAGAAAGAACAGTAACTGGTCCATAGTACATGGGTCAACAAGAGGACCAGTGCTCTTTCTTCTGCTCCTCACTCTCCTTGTTCCCCGTCTTCTGCTCCTCGCTCTCCTCATTCCCAGGCACATCTGTAGTGAACAGGTGTGGACTGAGGCCTAATGTGAAGAACACTGGACCCCAAGACAGTGACTTCAGGCTCTAACTCTCAGAAGTACCATTTGGCTTCTCTGTGCTTAGACTCTGGGCAGTCACCATGGACTCTTCAAAGCTTATGTCCTTAGTTTCTCTTACAAGCTCTGACATTACTTATCATGTCTAGCTTTCTACCTCTGTAAATAAGAACTGACACCAAAAAAAAATGTCTTCCAACCCGCCCCCACCCCACTTTGCCAGTGTCTTTTAAAGGCAATTGGATGGTATCAGTGAGATCTTCATGTCTTTAGAAGATAATGACTCTATGTTGTTATTAATTCCCATAATTTCCATTTTTCAAACAATGAAGAAAAGTATCTTACTCTAAACAGAAACGGACCCCTTACCTGAGTAAGTTTATCCTATTTCTGTCCATTTTGATTTAAAATTAAAGTTTTTATAATGAAAACACACTTTAAAAGCAAACATCCACTTTAAATGAGAGAAGGGGGAAACATTAAAATTCAAGAGAAAAGGAAAGTGTCCCCAAAGAGAAGAGAATAGGTCCACATTAGGTTAGGAAGAATTTCCAGGCTGAGGCAATCAGCATCCGTGACACAGCCTTGGGTTAGTCTCAGGGTAAGCAAACCCTGAATACATTGTTTCAACACTGTGATCAAATGTCTTTTATAGGAAATGAATCCTCTGGGTATTCGGCTGGCTAGAAATATCTGATCAGTGTGTTCATGGATGATTCACAAGCTTCATGGGAACAACCCACGCACCCAGTTCAAATGGGAACAACCCTGTTTGGCAACATTGAAAGGTTTGCTGTAATTATCCTTTCAGGTTAAACATCGTATTTGGAGAGCTTTCCTAGGTAATGCTTTTAAACCACAGGCTACTACTTACATGGACATGGGAAAAATATGTGTATCAATGTTTCTAAACATCTTAAGAAGGCATCGCAATAGCAAAATTTCTGAATATGTTTTCTTGATCCTCTCTCTCTCTCTCTTTGTCTCTCTCTCTTTCTCTCTCTCTCTCTCCCCTCCTCTTTCTTTCTCTCTCTCTGGAACAACCCAATAGTCAAGGCAGACATATTAGTCGTACCTGGAGAAAACATCTCAGACAGTAAGATCTCTTACTCTTTTCAGGAGGAGAGCAAGTTTGGGACTCCCTTCTCTTTTTCCTTCTCCAAAAACAAAAAAACCAGAAACAAAAAAGAATCAAAAAGGCCTTTCTGCTAATCCAGGAGCAAAAATTTCTGATATTACAGCTTGTTATGGAGGGCCACTGGGCCCGCTAGTGCTCGAGAGTTTCCTGGAAAGGGTTGTATCCACCCATTTGGTATCTGTGGCCCTTAAATAAACTGCCTAACTCTACTGACCCAGAAGACCTAGAGAGAGACCACGCTTTGGGCTGAACATCTCTAAACCTGGGTAGTTGGTCATAAAGAACTACCCGTCAACTGTATGTAAGAGTAAAAAGGTCTTCTCTCTGCACTTCTGTGGAGGATAAATGTCTGTCAGCTCATTTTCCATTGACCAGAAAAAAAAAACTGCGTTCTCTTCCTTCACTGCCACTTTCTAAGAAACACCCCCATCCCCACTCCCAGCATAGACTCTGATTGCAGGGAGAAGTCTCACAATGGAAGGTAAATAAAATTACTACCCATGTAAGAGGACTCTGTAAGTTCAGCAGGGAAAGGAGACTAGGATGAAAACTCAGAACAAGCACCCCTTTAAAGATATTAGAAAAACCTAGAAAAGAACTTTGGCCATCTTTGTTTAAAAAGCAGAATCAGGTACTGATTAATAACACATACTTGAATCTAGACCAGCTGGGTCTCTGATTCCAAGCCCTGCCACATACCATGAGATCTTGGGCAAGTTACTTAATCTCTCTATTTCCTCATCTTTAAAATGGGGCTATTAATAGCATCTACTTCATAGGGCTGAGATGACATCATTAATTAATGCATGCAAAGCTCCTAGAGCATGCCTGGCACCCAGTAACCTTGTTAGTAGGATTGCATTATACTGCTTCGTGAAGCTTACTTCAGTTGGCAAAACAATCACATGAGAGCTAATGAATTATTTCACTTGAGCCAAATGACAATGGCATAGTCATGCAAAGCCATTCTGATAACTAATGAAAGTGCTATATTAAGGATAGAACCTTTCTTTTTAAAAGAAAGCTGAGTCACACCTGACCCAAAGTAAAAACCACATACAGGTCCAACTCTTCTGTTTTCCAGAATGTTAGGGAGCTCAGTTGTACAGGACCTCTCCATCATGTATCAACCTTTACAAGCTTTGCGGCCAGTGTGAAGAAGATAGTCCCGGAGGAGAAGGGAGAACAGTTTGAAGTCATCCCCGTAACAGGATCACTTTTGTGGACAACTGAAATGACAGGACAATTCAGAGAGGACTGATGGCCCTTCTCCTAGTACAGTATCTGTTACCCTTGTCTCTTGTGGCCCTGATGTTTCCTGGAGTCAGGTTATGGTGTCAATGGAGAAAACAGCTGGAAGGCTTCTCCACCACCAACACATAATAAAAGTAATCACAGATGCACAGAAGCCACAGTGTCTTCTAGGGCCAAAAAGTAGAAAGAGCAACGCTTCTTTCATTCAATTAAAAAGTGATTAAATATTATGCCTCTAGACATTGTGCTATATGCTTTACATGAATTATCTCACTCAATTCTCACAATGGCCCTACCATACTATGGTTATTACCACAGTACTAACAAGTGAACTAGGGCTTACAGAAGTTAAGTAATTTGCTCAGTGTCACAGCTAGTAAATGTTAAAGTCAAAATCTGAACAAACTCAAATCCTCTATTCCAAATGCCCAATCAATTAAATAATTACTCAAGTTTGACAATGTCATACATGTAGCCTAATGAAAGCTATAAAGAATTAAAGAAATAATGCTTGTCTTGGAGGTCTAGAGAAGGTAAGCCATATCCCTGGTGGTTCAAGTGGTTAAGAAAATGTTTTAAAAAGAGAAAGTGAGCCCTAAAAACACAACTCAACAGTGTCCAGCCCAGCCAGGAAGAGGCAACATTGAACTCATGAACACCATATAAGCACGTGTGGACTTGAGACAGTTCTTCAACCTCATTCCTCAAGACCCCACATCCCTCTTCTAGTTCCATTTTTGACAAAAGCCTTCATATTACAATTTGGTTTCTCTAATTCTTAGGTACAACAAAGAAGGTGCATCAATTTGCAGTTGGGAACTCTGTGGTTGCAAAATGGATCATCTCTCAATGTTAAATTAATAAGTTTGCATTCTGTCTCTTTCATCTCGCACTTAAAAGTCAGGTTACTCTGAGTCAGCTCCTGAGAATCCCTTTGGTTCTGGTGCACTAATAACCCACCGGCCTAAGAACAGACATAGACCACTGTGACTTCACAAAAAAGTATCACCTTGTGAAGTTTGGCTTTGGAGACCAGATGACCTAACTCAACAGCATCTTCATCTCTTCTCATTCTAACCACAACAATTAGGTTGTTGGATTTGTGTGAAGTTTATTGCTAGAAGATTGGCACAGTGTAGCCCTGCTCTGCTAGATATAAAGCCAAGAGGTCTTGAATGGAGAAGCACCAGGAAAGTGTAGGTCTCATTTCTAACTCAGTTCCTATTCATGGCGAGCATAGGCTCAAAACAGTAAATGTCGGATATTCATGTTTCCAACAATTTGTGGCTTCATCAGCAATTGTGGGCTGCCAAAGCTGTAGGGGACTTCCTGGTTTTGACTCATCCCTAGAGTAACAGGACACAAGGCTGATAGGATGAAATATCCAAAGTCCACCCCCAGGATTCCTTTTTTTTTTTTTTTTTTTTTTTGAGACAGAGTTTTGCTCGTGTTGCCCAGGCTGGAATGCAATGGCACGATCTCGGCTCACCGCCACCTCCACCTTCTGGATTCAAGTGATTATCCTGCCTCGGCCTCCCACGTAGCTAGGATTACAGGCATGTGCCACCATGCCCAGACAATTTTTGTATTTTTTTTTTTAGTAGAGACAGAGTTTCTCCACGTTGGTCAGGCTGGTCTCAAACTCCTGACCTCAGGTGATCCACCTGCCTTGGCCTCCCAAAGTGCTGGGATTACAGGTGTGAGCAACCATGCCCGCCGCACACCTCCCCCTCCCACCCCCACAGGGTCCCTTTTAAGAAAGGCTACAAATTATAATTAGGGGGATGGTAATTAGAAATGAAATCAAACGTGTTGGGTTCAGAGAAAAACAGAAGATGCTATATTGGTGTATTCAGGAGAGGCACTGGGAGAAATAGACAAAATAAGAAAGAGAAAAGAGCAAAATGGATATGTTTTTGTGGCTGCAGAGTGAGAAGAACCAAGAGGTCATTTGGAGCTCACTTACATGGAACAGAATGTACAGTGGGACTAAGATTGCAGGGACCGTGTCCAGCATCCCAGTTACAGCACTGTCTCTTTGTAGTAATGACACAAAGACTATGTAGTAAATAATAACTGAGGATGAAAGACGAGCTGCGGACAAAGGGTGAGATCAGGAGGGAAATAGGCTTTGGTTGTAAATAAAAGACACATATTCACATTTGCCCTAATGATGGTTCTCACGTGCCGTGGATCTTCAGGAACAGCCTTCCTTTTATGTAATTTTATGCTTCTCCGTAAAAATTATTTGTAAAATGTTTAATTAAATGTGATTTAAATTCTATAATTTTCTGAGGTATATCATATATATTAATTTGAAAATTTAAAAATCTACCTATAATTTGCCTTTTTAGGGTTTATGAAATATAGTAACTATAACCATCTTTGCTGTTATGCTAATAATTAAAGATCTAGACTAAGTATGTGTATGGAAAATATGTTTTATAAATCACATGGAAAAGATACTCTATTCACCTTGATTTAATCTTTGCAGGAAATTGGTCAGAGTGGTGGGAGAAACTACAGGGAAAGGATGCAAACCTTCTGAAAGTTCAGAAGGCTCTGCATAGCTTCAGGGGAGAATAAGCTGAAGGCAGCTATTCTCTGATCCTGAGGCAGAGGGCAAGGAGTAGGTACAAGGAAGTGTAGGGGAATTTATCGTAAACAGGCTTGTTTACTTAGGTTGTCCAGAAACCGACCTTTGATAATCTGTGCACATGACTGCTCCCTGAAAAGGGGAACAATAATGTTAATTACCCGCAGATTGTGTTTGCTCCAGGCTTTCGGCATTATGTCTGTACTGAATAAAAGCAAGCAGCTTCAGCTGTTCGCGGCTGCGCTCTCCTTTGACCCTAAGTGCCCGCAGACCCCTAGCTGCTCTTACACTGCATGCCTGTGTTGTCAGTACTCCCTTCATCCGATGCTCGGCCAGGGTCTGCAGGACAGACCTGGCAAATCTTCAGCAAAAATCTATCACCAGAGTTCCTACTGGATGTTTCCCCCACAAACACACACACACTACGATGTTCTACTGCCACTGTAACAAAGTAACATGCATTTCGTGACTCAACACAAAATAACACGAATTTACTGTCTTACTGTTCTCTATTTCAGAAATCTGACTTGGGACTCAATGTACTAAAATCAAAGTGTTGGAGGTCCTGGGGGGGATTTGTTTTCTTGCCAAACTTTTCCAGCTTTCAGAGGCTGCCCACATTCCTGGGCTTGTCCACCACTTCCATCTTCACCATCAGCCATCTTGTCACCCTTAACTCTGCCTTCATCACATCTCCTTCGCCAACACTGACTGAATCTTCTACTTCCCTCTTCCACCTTTTTTTTTTTTTTTTTTTTGAGACGGAGTCTCGCTCTGTCGCCCAGGTTGGAGTGCAGTGACGTGATCTTGGCTCACTGCAACCTCCGCCTCCTGGGTTCAAGCCATTCTCCTGCCTCAGCCTCCGGAGTAGCTGGGATTACAGGTGTGCAGGCATGCAGGCGTGTGCCACCATGCCCAGCTAATTTTTGTGGGGTTTTTTGTTTGTTTGTTCGTTTAGTAGAGATGGGGTTTCACCATGTTGGTCAGGCTGGTCTCGAACCCTTGACCTCGTGATCCACCCACCTCAGCCTCCTAAAGTGCTGGGATTACAGGCGTGAGCCACCGTGCCCAGCCCCTCTTCCACTTTTAAAGACATTATGATTATCTTGGGCCCACTTGAATAATTCAGGATACTCTCCCTATTTTAAGGCCAGCTGATTAGCAATCTTAATTCTATTTGTAACTTTAATTACCTTTTTGCCAAGTAACATCAGCTATTCACAGGCCTGGGCATCTTTCAGGGACCATTATTCTTCCTCCCACACCAAAGGAAACAGAGAGAGGGAGGGGAAAAGAGACAGCCCATGTATTATCTCTCTAAAACCCCAAAACCAAAACTGGAGTAAGCAATAAAGTCACAAGTGTTTAAATTCACGAACCAATCAAGCTTCCCTATTGTACTTCAATCCTCAGGGAACATTCTGACATAAGGAGAACATATGTTTAAGGCTATATCTTAACTAATAGTTTGAAGATGTAAACATACTCCATAACCTTGTGGGGTCATCTCTTTATAGCAACAATAATAACAATTAACATTTACTCAGTGCTTCCAATGTGCCAAAGTGTTAAGTGTTATCTATGTGCATTTGCTATACAACTACTCATTTTGCAGATGAAGAAAGTGAGGCACGAGAGGTTCATAGCCAGAGTCACACAGATAGTTAGTGCCAGAGCCAGGCTTCACACCCAGGACCATGGGACTCCAAATCCTGCACTTTGAACCATCATGAAAAACTGCCTCTTCCTCCTTTTTTTTTTAAACCAATATATACTTTGCAATAATTTATTCCCTAATTGACAGAGATAGAAGGAAAAGACCAGAGTGGGACCTAACCAAAGGCATTTGGAAATGGCTTTTACCTGTATTTGGAAACTCAAGCCTTCCTAGGGAAGAACTATGAGTTCACCGCTCCACTCTACCTTAAACCCCAGTTATTATAACACTATGTGAACATTCCATATGTTACATTGTTCACATCGTGTTATAACTGGGGCTTAAGGTAGAATGGATCAGTGAACTCATAGTTCACTGCTAGGGTGGAAAGAGTGCCCGCCCTAAAATATAAATAACTTTAAACAGATAACATGATAATAGTAAGAATAAAATATAGCAAAACAAAAAATTGGGGATTATGTTTAGGATATAATTTATATAGAAAAGTGAGATTTTAAAAGCCACAAAGCATATTAAAGTAAATTCTGTAAGTTTAGAACACTCTATAAAAATATATATGACCTCTCAGCAAAAGTATCCAAAACCAGAACATAGATATAGGCTTATTTCACCTAGCTAAAACAGAGAATTCTAACACACTCACACATACACACACAAACACACACAGACACATTTTCATAATAGTACCACTGAGTACTTTTTAATGTATAATGCATAGATTATCTCCTTTCATTTCCACAATAACCCCATCAATCAGGGCTGAGTATTAATCTCAGTTCACAGCTGTGGAAATTAAAGACTGAAGAACTGGGTAGCAATGGCAGAATCGGGATGTGAACTGACAGCTGGTAACCAGGGTATTCATCAGCATAAATCTAGACTTACCTTTACATGGACTAAGTTTATAAAATGTAAACTCCTGAAGTTCCTGTTTCTCCTTAAGTTCACCTGGGGACAGAACTATAACTTTTAGGCTAGACTTTTTCATCTAGCCCTTGTGACTTCCTGACAGGTTCATCGGTCTCCCGTCTGTCCAGATTTGTGGGATCCTGACTACAGGGTGAAAAAGGGGTGTTTTTTAATCATTCTCCTCCTCTGCCCTCATCTCTGCACAGCAGTCTACAGATTACAAAGCTTGTATGTGTACACTACAGACCTATTACATAGCTTCTGTATGTATATTACATACAGATTACATGTATCATGTGTGTACATTGCTTGCAAATTACATAGTTCAAGTATGTTTGTTACATACCAATTATGTGGCTCATGTATGTAAAGTACACACCTATTACATAGCTAGTGTATATATATTACATGTAGATTACAAAGCTTATGTATGTACATTAACTCACTTGCTCCCCACAACAACCCTGTAAACTACAAGGAAAATTATTGGCAGTCTCATTTTCATGGTAAGAACTTTGAGACCAGAGAGGTTAATGTTGCTAGGTGGGTGGGGTTAACAGCAGAGCATGGACTTTAACCCCCTAGCCCAAAATCCTTCCCGCTAGTTCAAATTGCAACAAAGATGCAGAAAATGTCACCATCAAGAAGATCTTCAAAAATTAAAAAAAAAAAAAGTTTTAGTTAGAATAATAGAGCTTTGAAAAGCAAATATTCCAAACCAAAGGAAAGGAGGGAAGGGGAAAGAAAAACATGTATCGCAAACTAAAAATCAAGTCGTGATTAGTAATCTACGAGCAGTAAAATAGGTAATGAGAACAGCATTCACGCATATAGAAGGGAGAAACCTAGAAGTAAATGTGAGAAGACACTGTACACACGGGTAAAGTCTCTGTAAGCACATGGGTGAAATACGAACCAGCAGCCATGTAGGGACTGGGCTCTAGGGCCCCTTTGCCATTAACTCACTGCACAACCTTAGGCAAGTCTTCCTCCTTTCACTGCCTTAGTTCTTACATCCATAGAAAAAGTCCATCATGGTTGTTACTTGTCCATAAAGCAAGTTGAAAGCCTTGAACAAAAAAATATTTTGGCAAAACATATGATTACTTCCTGTCTAAAAGCACACTGAATAGGACACATATCAAACATGTACAATTTAAGGTACCATAATAGACACCGTGTCTATTATGCAATCCTCTCGAATAACAAATGCAGCATATACACACCACAGGGGACATAAAAGTCAATAATAAATGGACTTTTATTATGTCTTCTTTCTCACGGCAGAAAAGTAGTTAATGCTGTGCTCTTACTCTAATATCTTACTAATAGTGAATATCTAACTAATACTAATACTGAATATCTTACTAAATCAATCAAAATTAAAAAGCAAACTTCCATTGTCTCTCTTGTGGACAGGTGCAGTCCCTTCCTAGCCATCCCCACCACTTCACTCTCACCCTCATTCATTCTCCATGAGACAGCTAGGGTGATCTTTTTGAAGATCACAGTGCAGTACTCCCCTGCTTAAAATCTTCATTTTCCACATCTCTTGTGTTGAAGATCAAAATACTCAGCAGACCTGAGAAAGCCCAGAACGACCCCGTGTCCTGTGCGTCACCAGCGTCCTCTCACCCTGCCCTCCTCCTCACCCTCTCTGCTCCACACAGGGTAGGCATTCAGTAAATACTTGTTCAATCAATGAAAAGGCAAACAATGGGTTTTTTGTGTGAACAATGTATTAAGGTTTGTTTCTGAATAAGAAGCAACATTGGCCAGATGCGGTGGCTCGTGCCTGTAATCTCAACATTTTGGGAGGCTGAGCCAAGCAGATCATTCGAGGTCAGGAGTTTGAGACCAGCCTGGCCAACATGGTGAAACCCCATCTCTACTAAAAATACAAAAAAATAGCAGGGCATGGTGGTGGGCACCTGTAATCCCAGCTACTCAGGAGGCTTGAACCTGGCAGGCGGAGACTGCAGTGAGCTGAGATCGCACCAGTGCACTCCAGCCTGGGCAACAGATCAAGACTGTGTCTCAAAAAAAAAAAAAGAAAAAAAAAGAAATAAAGAAAAAAGAAGAAGAAGAAGTAATATTTGAGTGAACCAAACAAATACATGGTTGAGTTTCAGGCGGCAACAACTATCAAGTGGGGAAGAATGCTGGGAGCAAAGACCTTCCAACAGCCTTGCATACTCTTGCCCTGCCCGCAACATGAACCACACTGGGCTAAAGGTAAAACCTATAAGGACAAGACTTCAGCAAATTGCATGAGATGATGTTTCAGCAACCAACACCACAGTTAACTCAAAACATCTCCTCCTAAGGCAAAAGAAACTAATGCCCAGTGAGGACTAAAGTTAACACGCAGGTTAATTCCAGGATCACTAACAACAACAGTCTTTGTGTAAAGGATTTATTTGATTACCTATCATGTCCATCAGATTAACATGATAATAAGGAGAAAAAGAAGAGTGAAATTGTTTCAGCTTTGCAGCAGCAGCACTTCCCACCCATTAGTGGGGATCTGTTTTTTCTGCTGTTGTGTTAAGGGAATGAAATCACCGCAACAGGCCTTTTGCACAGAGGCAGTGCAAAAGGACTTAAGGATCTTTCTGAAACCAGGCTTAAGTCAGTGTGTTCTGGCAGTCCTTTGAAAGAAGTTGTCTAGCTGAAACATCACTTGCCTCCTCAGAAAGGTTTGGTGTCAGCTGGAAAAGGAAGGAAGCTGGAAGGAGGGAGGAGGTGCCCTCCTTCTCTGAAGGTGATAATGATAAATGAGGGTCAACTACCAGTATGATGGGCTAGGCCAACCCATTCTTCTCAGGCTTACACCAAGGTACTGAATGATAAGTATGTCACTCAGATGATGATGACTTCATCGCAGCTATGTGAAAAGATCTTGACAACCAGGTTTCTATACTGGTGATGGTGCTAAATTGCTATGTCTCCTGAGCACTGGCAACTCTGAATTCCAGGTATAAATGGGTAAAGATCAGTAACTGCTCCTAAGCACCCCAGAGCAGACCCTCACATAATAGGTTGTGTCATTTGACAGAATACTGAAAGGCCAAACAAAATAGAAACTAAACTGTTAGATCTAGAGGCTGAAGGATCCTTAAAGGTAGGAGTGGGAGGGAGTGAGAGATAAAAGACTGCACACTGGGTACAGTGTACACTGCTCCGGTGATGGGTGCACCAAAATCTCAGAAATCACCACTAAAGAACCTATCATATGATAAAATGCTCAACATCACTGATAATTAGGGAAATGCAAATCAAAACCACGAGATACCATCTCACACCAGTCAGAATGGTGATTATTAAAAAGTCAAGAAACAACAGATACTGGTGAGGTTGTGGAGGAATGGGAATGCTTTTACATTGTTGGTGGGAATGTAAATTAGTTCAACCATTGTGGTAGACAGTGTGGCAATTCCTCAAAGATTTAGAACTGGAAAGACCATTTGACCCAGCAATCCTGCTACTGGGTATCACCCCAACAGGCCTGGTGGCATGCCAAAAAAATATTAAATCATTCTATTATAAAGATATATGCACGTGTATGTTCATTGCAGCTACTACTCACAATAGCAAAGACATGGAATCAACCCAAATGCCCATCAATAATACATTGGATAAAGAAAATGTGGTACATATACATCATGGAATACCACACAGCCATAAAAAGGAGCAACATCATGTCCTTTGCAGGGACATGGATGAAGCTGGAAGCCATTATCTTCAGCAGACTAACACAGGAACAGAAAACCAAACACCACATGTTATCACTTAGAAGTGGGAGCAGAACCACGAAAACACCTGGACACAGGGAGGGGAACAACACACACAGAGGCCTTTCAGGGGAGGGTGGGTGGGGAGAGCAGTAGGGAAAAGACCTATTGCATGCTGGGCTTAATACCTAGGTGATGGGTTGATAGGTGCAGCAAACCACCATGGCACATGTTTACCTATGTAACAAACCTGCACATCCTGCATATGTACCCCAGAACTTAAAAAATAATAATTTTAAAAAAAAGATTGCATCATCTGCAAACAAAAAAATTCATTAATGTAATTGAAAACCACCTGTTTCCCAAAAACTACTAAAATAAAAATTTAAAATAGTTTTTAAGTAGGAATTGTGTCATATTAGTCTATTTATAAAACCAGAGTACCCCAAAGGAAATCTTCAATAAAATAAATAACTAAGTTAGAAGATTTTAAGTCATATGATTTGTGGCTGTGGAATTCAACCAATAACGAAATTGGGGATGAAATGCACGGTTTGGGGATATGAGATAAAAAGCAATAAAACATTTTAAATATAGCCAACCACTTTAAATGAGCAGGTGCTTGAATCAATATCCCACAACTGCAAAAATTTTAGTGAACCTAAAGCATTGTCTCTATGGCAAAGTAAAAAAGGAAGAAGAAGAAGAAGAGGAAGAAGAGGAAGAAGAAGAGGAGGAGGAGGAGGAAGAAGAGGAAGAGGAAGAGGAGAAGGAAGAAGGAAGAAGGAGGAGGAGGGAGAAGGAGAAGAGGAGGAAGGAGAAGAAGAAAAAGAAAAGGAAGAAGAAGGAGGAGGAGGGAGAAGAAGAGGAAGAAGGAGAAGAAGAAAAGGAAGAAGAAGAAGAAGATAATGATGAGGGGGGAGGAGGAGGAAGAAGAAGAGGTAGAAGAAGAAAAAGAAGAAGAGGAAGAAGAAGAAGAAGGAGGAGGAGGAGGGGGAGGAGGGCGAGGAGGAGAAGGGGGAGGAGGGGGAGAAGGGTGGGAGGGGAGGAGGGGGAGGAGGGGATGAGAGGGAGGAGGGGAGGACAGGAGGAGGCGGAGGAGGAGGGGAGGAGGTGGAGGACGGGAGGAGGGGGAGGAGGAGGGGAGGAGGGGGGGGACGGGAGGAGGGGGAGGATGGGAGGAGGGGGAGGAGGAGAAGGAAAGGATGAGGAGAAAAGGAGGAGAAGGAGGAGGAAGAAGGAGAAGGAGGAGAAGGAGAAGAAGAGGAGGAGGAGGTGGAGGAGGAAGAGGAAGAAGGAGAAGAAGGAGAAGGAGGGGGAGGAGAAAGGGAGAAGAAGGAGCTCAATGGCAACAGGGAAGGAAACTAAAGTTTTACATCACTGGATCCTGACATTTTAAACTTATATACTCCTTTGAAAAGTTAATGAGGCCAGGTGAAGTGGCTCATGCCTTTACTCTTACCACTTCAAGATGCTAAGATGGGAGAATTGCGCGAGCCCAGGAGTTTGAGACCAGCCTGAGCAACGTAGCAAGGCCTCGTCTCTACAAAACATTTAAAGAAAGAATTTGCCTGGTGTGGTGGTGCATGCCTGTAAGTCCCAGCTACTGGGGAGGGGAGGCAGGAAGATCACTTGAGCCAGGAGGTTGAGGCTGTAGTGAGCCATGATTGCACCACTGCCCACAGCTCAGGCAACAAAATGAGACCCTGTCTCAACAAATAATAATTAATTTTAAAAAATTTCTTTTGAGATGGAGATTCACTCTTGTCACCCAGGCTGGAGTGCAATGGTATGATCTCAGCTCACTCCAACCTCCGCCTCCTGGGTTCAAGCAAGCCTCAGCCTCCTGCCTCAGCCTCCAGAGTAGCTGGGATTACAGGCGCATGCCACCATGTCCAGCTAATTTTTTGTATTTTTAGTAGAGACGAGGTTTCACCATGTTGGCCAAGCTGGTCTTGAACTCGTGCCCTCAGATGATCAATCCACCTGCTTCAGCCTCCCAAAGTGCTGGGATTACAGGCATGAGCCACCACGCCCGGCCTAATTGAAATTTTTAAATACAACAGTTAATAAAAGCTTCTATTCCTCAGAAAAGTAAGCATATAAGCACGCAGAGAAATTTTTGCATATAGTTTTAGAGATTTTATTAACTTCTTAAAGTCTGTCTATTGAATTCCATGTTTAAAATTGCAGCTGCAATTGAAGCACTGGATTGATTGTTTTCAGCTGGGAACATTTTCCCAATGGATAAGATGCTACAAGGGCTTAAGCATAAGTGGTCAAGTAAAGCTGATATAAAACATTTTGTTACAGCATGATCCTCAGACCATTTCTCATATTTCTATTTGTCCGGGAAAAAGGGGCCAACAGAGAGATGATGTGAGTTACGAAGTCTTCAATACAGTATTTCAAATGAGGAAGAAAACAACAGCCAACTTAAGAGTCGCTTACAAATAGTATCTGTATATAGTGTCTGTTCATGTCCTTTGCCCACTTTTTAATGGGCATGTTTTATTTCTATAAATGTCTAATCTTATGTAACCTTCCAACTCATAGGATAATAGCATAGCAATTTTGCCTGAAGACCTACTACTCATCTGTTCTGAAATGTCGTGTGTAGTAAAAATGTATTCGAGAGTCATTTTGGCCATCTTTCTCTACTATAAAGAACGGGTGCCTATAAAATGCTGCATTAATGGAATGGTTGTCTTGAAAAGGCACACAAACAGACTGTGTACCCAGTTCATGACAACTACCTTCTAACAGGGCTCCCTTCTGACCCCAACACACCCACATGCAACCCCATGCATTCACTCACCAGCTGAGCTCTCTTACAAAGTACCCACTCCCTTTCAAGACAACTGAGTTCATCAGAAAGATGAATCAAATGTGAAAACTACAAATGTTTCAGCCAGAAAATCTTGCAAAGGAGAATGATTTTGATTCTGAACAATTTGCACTCTACAGAAATACCAAAAGAAATCATGAAACCATATTGCAAGTGAAATGCTTATGAACCAAAAGGATCAGTAAATGTTGGCCATTTACTGAGGAAGCAGTTGGAGGCTTCATCCCTTGCGTTCTTTAAGAATACTTCAAAAACAAGCTCAGCACTCTGCTGTTGTTCTCCCTAAAAGCAAAAATCTGCAACAAGTGGCTCAGTGTTGCTTTTCTTTCCAGTCCTGTGATTCCACAAATACTGGCATTTACAGGCCATTTTACCCTTCTTAAAAATGTAAAATTTAAAAGAATGTGATGAACGTTTTTAAATTCTAGAAAAACTATATCACTAAAGTGAATTCATTTTAGTTCCTTATTTGCCAATTAAAATGTGTTAATTGACTTAAGTTTTTCTAAAATGGAATAAGTCGTATGAGTCCATTTTTCCAATTATTCTAGCCATTCTTTTGTCTTCCAATGCATACACATAGTATCTGAAAGGATGTTCACCAAATGTCACCAAATGTTGTGTGTGTGTGGTAGAATTTTTAAATATTTTTTCCTGTACTATCATGTATCACTTGATTTTTGTATAATAAGCATGTATCATTTTTACCCCCAAAAAGCATCATTTCTTTTAAAATCCAATGGAACTCTACACATTAGAAGTTATGGAAAACTGGGGCCGGGTGCGGTGGCTCACGCCTGTAATCCCAGCACTTTGGGAGGCCGACGTGGGTGGATCACGAAGTCAGAAGTTCAAGATCAGCCTGGCCAACATGGTAAAACTCCGTCTCTACTAAAAACTACAAAGATTAGCCGGGCGTGGTGGTGAGCGCCTGTGGTCCCGGCTACTCGGGAGGCTGAGGCAGAAGAATCGCTTGAACCCGGGAGGTGGAGGTTGCAGTGAGCCATGATCGCATCACTGCACTCCAGCCTGGGCGACAGGGCGAGACTCTGTCTCAAAAAAAAAAAGAAGTTACGGAAAATCGGCTGGGCAGGTTGGCTCATGCCTGTAATCCCAGCATTTTGGGAGGCCAAGGCAGGCAGATCATGAGATCAGGAGTTCAAGACCAGCCTGGCCAACATGGTGAAACCCCATCTCTACTAAAAATACAAAAACTTAGCCAGGCATGGTGGTGCGCACCTGTAATCCTAGCTACTCGGGAGGCTGAGGCAAGAGAATCGCTTGAACCCAGGAGGTGGAGGTTGCAGTGAGTCAAGATTGCGCCATTGCACTCCAGCCTGGGTGACAGAGCAAGACTCCATCTTGAGAAAAAAAAAAAAAAAAAAACAGTTATGGGAAACCATCATATAACAGTACTGGAAGGGACTATTTCTCCCCAGTGCTCTCAGATCTCACCACCAGTTTTTCCTGGCCCTGGTCCTGCTATGATACAAGAAATCTTTTGCTCAAGGATAACTCCTATAAATCAAAACTCCCACACATGGACATAAAATGAGACAGCGGCCAAATTTATGGGGTTGATAAGTCACTGCCACTCAGACATGCCTGAAATGATTATAGAGAAGGATTAATTCCATTGTAGATTCTGCTGAGAGAATTTAGAGAAAGGCAGTGCACCGCGGCCCTTGCACATGCTAAAGGTAAATGTTTTCTTCCTTGCTAAGGCTGGGTCCAGGCGAACAGGAACCAGAGCTGACCATAACTTTGATGACCAGGAACCATCCACATCCACAGAAGACTGGCTGCCACCACTTGCCAAACAAGTCTCTCTAGTTCCCTCATTTGCTCTATTTTTATCACTTGTCTCTTTTGTCGTTTTCTCATATCTGAGATGTAAGTGACTGTCGGCACTCTTTCTAAGCACTCTCCAAGCTTCCCTGAGGCTTGGAGGCTCATTTTTCTAGCTTGTGCACAGTGAAATAAAAAATATTCAGAGACTCTTCCCTGATAAGGTTTTGCTGTAAGACCGGGAGGAGCAGAGCTGGTGTGCGTTTGGGTGGCTTTATTTGTAATTGGAAAGGATTGGCCTTCGTGGATGGTTAATCTATACCCAGGAGAGGCGTTTTCCTACTTTCTAGTTCTATAACTCACAGTCCTAAAAGGAGCAGAAGGTGATGGCATCAGGAGACCTGTGTTAAAATCCTGACTCTAAAAAGTTTATGATTGAGTCAACACACATTTGCAAAATACCACCAAGAAACCAGACTTTGGTGCTCAAAAATGGAAGACATAAACTCTGCTTTCAAGAAGGCTGCGGTCTCAGAGGGGTGTGATAAATGCAGTATAATGGGTGAAAGAATGGAGTGGACTTCATTCCAGGCACAGGAGGTGGCTGCGCCTGGCTGGGGGCTCCCAGCTTCCACCATGAGGTGGGATGCCAAGGTGTCTGCCCCTCTGGAGGACCTCGGCATCCAGAAGAGGCAGTTTCCTCCTAGAGGGTCACCCAACTCATGCAGGAGAATTCAGAAAATGATTGTTGAAGGAGGTAGCCCTTGAACTATAGAGGAGGTAGGGGTGGGTGACTTTCCAGGCAGAGAAGACAGCACAGACTCGGGCAGTGTCACCTATGAATTCATGTGCTCAATTACACTGTACATGAAAATCAGCTCTGGATCATTCACCCCTATGAGACCCTGATTCCTTCTCTGCAAAATGAAGACAACAACCCTTGCCTGGATACATAAAGAGTTGTGAGGATTCAGTAAAGAATATAAAAGAGCTACACCAACTGGCAAGTCCTATTATTATGAAAGAGAAGTGTGGTACAGGACCTGTCAAGATTCAACCCAAGATAACAGTGCTATGTGGAGAAAGAATCTAGCCCCGGCTCTGCCACTAACCTCCCCACCACCATAGGCCTCAGCTTTCCTCATCTGTCCAATTAGTGGCTTGGAACCAGAAAGGCCAGAAGCCCTTCCTGCGCTGATATTTTATTTGTAAGTCCCCTTTAAATCCAACTGCCAGTAACTAGCACGTGGCTCCCACCCCCAGACTGCTTCTTCATTCCTAACCTTTACCTTGGCAGATGAAATATAAGATTCATCAACCACATTTGACAGCCCATGGCAGGTTTCCTGTTTTCCATCGTCCCTCTGCAGGTCACAGACACACAGAACCCAGCCGTGGCAGGCTCAGCCAGGGTCCGGGGCTGCTAACAACGGCTACATTCCTCCCCCAGGGCCAAGGGAAATCCTGAGCACAGGCCAGGGTTGTTTGGTTTTGAGATGTGCTGGGATGAAAGGCACCCTGGAAGTGGAAGGTTCGGTCATTCATTAATTAATTATATCTATAATTGAGGGTTTGTTCTTAAGAGCGAGTCCTTTGAAAGTACTTTCCTTCAAACAGTGACTGCCACAAAGGCATCAGATATTCACCACCTTCTCGGCTGCCTCAGCACAGCGAGCTTTATTCTGGGACCTGAGATCCTGTTCTGAGCTGGTTTTCCCTTCTCGAGGCTCGCTCACCCTCCCTTTAGAGGTGGGGCTTATTGGGGATGGAAAAAGGTGTGTATATCTCTGTTGTTTAATGTCTGGTTTTTTGTTGTTGTTGTTGTTGTTTTGGTTTTTTATTTTTTATTTTTATTTTTTAAGGAAATCTATACTACACCGAATATGCTTTCTTTTGGGTGGACTTTAACCTAACCCTTTCCAGGTAAATGAACAATGGAAAAACTTCACGGCAAGATTAGAAAGATACCTGAGCCTAATACCCGCCTGATGTCGTGGGCCACGCCTCCGGGTTACCAGGGGAAGGGAGGAAGCAAACTGTCATATTGATGTGGCTCTAAACAACAACAGTGTGCGAAGGCCCAGGGGCACTTTGGGATTGACCAAGAGGAAACACAAGTTGCACAATGATACGATCTTGTTGGTACAATTGTCAGAGAAGGGAACTCCCACAGCAAAGGCCATAAAACCATCCAGGGCAGTCTAGGGCGGCTCAGTTCTGCGGTGCCAGGGAGTGGAGCAGAGCTCAGCCCCGTCCCAAACACAGATGGGACCATGAACTCCGGACACAGCTTCAGCCAGACCCCCTCGGCCTCCTTCCATGGTGCTGGAGGTGGCTGGGGCCGGCCCAGGAGCTTCCCCCGGGCTCCCACCGTCCATGGCGGTGCGGGGGGAGCCCGCATCTCCCTGTCCTTCACCACGCGGAGCTGCCCACCCGCTGGAGGGTCTTGGGGTTCTGGAAGAAGCAGCCCCCTCCTAGGCGGAAATGGGAAGGCCACCATGCAGAATCTCAACAACCGCCTGGCCTCCTACCTGGAGAAGGTTCGCGCCCTGGAGGAGGCCAACATGAAGCTGGAAAGCCGCATCCTGAAATGGCACCAGCAGAGAGATCCCAGCAGTAAGAAAGATTATTCCCAGTACGAGGAAAACATCACACACCTGCAGGAGCAGGTAAGATGCTGGGTGACCCTGGAGCTCCAGATGGGGCTGCTTTGCCGGGGGACCCTGGGGAGGAAAAATCAGTCCAGAAGACAATTTCCAGGAAAATGGCAACAGCGCTTGAAGTAATTGTGCACAAAGGTTTTGGGGGATGTTTTCTTATTATACCTTAAATTTGGAGTTGGAAATGTCTGTTTTGTATAATTAGTCTTCTGTCCATGGATAATGTAGAAAAAGAAGGCAGCAAAAATGATACAAGTGCTACAGACTATTTCCAAAAAATGGTCTGTTTCTCACACATCAAAAACATCTTTAAAATGTGAGGCAACCAGCTGCTGTTTAGTGTCGCTTGTGACCCAACGATGTCACAGAAATGATAAGGGCTGGTATTCATGCTGCATGCTCAGTGTACCAGGCATAAGAGAGTGTTTACTTTCTCATTACCTCAGTTCTGCTCCACCTCAAAGTTTTTTGAACAATGTGGTTATCCATTGACAAAAGGCTGTTGTACTATTTTGAAGATTACGCCTAAAAGTTGTCATCACACCAGCATATAGGTCATCATGACATCCCTAGATATTTCCGTTTGTGGGTTGCTTGCAGTAAAGTTGCTCACAGTTCTGAGGATGGCATATTGCTAGAACCAATAATAATAAAATGAGCATAATTTTTAGAATCTGAGAGTTGAGATGGCTATAAAGACCTTCTTCAAAAAAAAAGAACTCTTTAACAAAACCTCAAAAAAGCTAAGCACATACCTTCTGGGATGTCTCATAACATTAGCTAGAAGTAGAAGGAATCCAATCATCTCATAGGTTATTTTTTAAAGCTAACTAACTCCCCTCTTATATAAAGCAGTCCCAGAAAATTCCCTGTAAGACCATGATTTAACCTCCCCTAGAAAGGGTATCACAAGTTTCCAATATTTATACATATTATTTCACAACGCTCAGTCATCCTTGCTTGAATGTAGGAAAGACCAGTCAAGATAATACAAATCTGTTCTTGTAATGAACCCTAATTATTGAATAATCAACCTGATAACTGACTGTCATTACCTTAACTATATAGTGCATGGTTGTTTTTATGAAAAAAAAACAAGGTGACTCAACAGTCCTCATCATGTTTTTTTGTTTAATAAAGTTGCTTTGGTTGTAGAAAGGAAGAATTGAAGATTTTTGCAAATGGAGAGCAAAGGGAGACCATGACTCCCAAAAGAAATTCAAGGTTAGAACCAGTCAAATAATTTATGAGCTAGCAGAAGAGATTTTAAAAAAAGAAAGGGAGGAAAGGGAGGGAAATGTTTACTGAGCACTTATTATGTACCTAGGCATCCTGCTGGATATTTAATACACATGTCAACACCATCCAAGAGTTTTCTGCAATGATGGAAATGTTCCATATTATTTTATTTGATTCTGCAAGAACCCTGTAAGGAAATGGAAGCTTGGAAAAAAGTGAAATAGCCATCCAAAGCCATCAATAAGAAGCAGAGGTGGGATTCTAACTCAGGTCTGTTTCCAGTAGCCTCATAAATTTCACTACAGTGTAGTGCTGCCTAGCCCACCTCATACAATAATGACAGTATGAATAAAGATAATGCATTATACTTGCATCATTAACCACACAACACATACTTCATACACATTGTCTCATTTAATCCTCACAACTGTGTGGAGCAGGTATTTGTATTCTCAACTTATAGATAAGGAGACTGAGACCTAATCGTTGTCTAAATCCTTTGGAACAGAATTGAGAAAAGTGAGTAGGTGCAATGGGGGATGTGGGGAGCAACCGGCCCACCCTTCAGACGACCTGGAATTCTGGGTTCTGAGATTGAATAGGAAACTTCTTTGGCTTTGAATTTCACTCTTTTCTGGATTTTTACCTCTAACATTGTGTTTTATCTACACTTGAAGAAAGCAACTCTTTAAAGTTGAGGTTGTCTATCTACCCCAACCTCCCTCATTTGAAGACGAGAAAACAGAGGTGCAAGGAGGTCCCACAATTACCTGGGGCTTATCCTTCCTGGACCTTGGTGAAATGCTCTGAGTGGATACAGCTCTCCCGCATCCTCACTTTAGGTATATTAAATGTCACTTAAAAAGCTGATAACAAGTTGAGTTTAAAATTAATTCAATCCTTTTGAAATCCAGAATTGGACATAGTCATAGGAGTATCATAAATAAAACACCTTGAATGATTCTCAATCAGATGATATTTGGCATTTTGGTTTACAGTCAAACATTCTATTTTCCTCTCCCTGGTAGGAGATCAAACATCCTGAAGCAACAATGCTGCACGAATATGCCAACTTGCTTTTAAAAGAACTAACTGAGGGCCTTCAGGAGAATCTGGGTGATTAATTACAACACTCAGTAAAAAACCTATGCCTCATATATTATTTCTCAGCCCATCTTCATCCACTTATTACCATGAAGATTGTCTCAGAAATGATGGTTATATCATAATTCTGTACTAAGTAAGCATGAATAATGGGAAATAGTTTTAAATGTGCTCTATATCAAGCACATTTCAGAATTCACATTTGTGTGCTATGAGAATGATAGCTGGGGGAATCAGACACTTGAGGTGGATTTTGCAATGGATAAATTACCAATTTAACTCAGAAAAGCTAAATAAGCCCATAGACAGTATTTTTGATTTTCTGATTCTCTGGATGTAGATTAACACCTCATAGTGTGTATCAAATAGAAAACCTCAGTGCACAAGTAAGTAAGGCTTACCCCACAATGGTCCCCAGGCTCTTTGGGATAGAGCTACTTTTCATTTTGCAGGAGCTTACATAATGCAAAAAATAAGGGGTCTGGAGGGAGAAGTATTGGTAAGAATGCCCCTAAGCAGCACTGTGGAGAGGAGACAAGGAAATACCTAAAAGTGTCCTTTTTTATAGCAAGGGAAGAGGCCATAGTACCATTTGGAATCCCACAAGGGGAAAAAGAATGAGGCAGGAGCAGCCAGCCTGGCTATGTCCCACCGTGAACAGCAAAAGTCTGAGCAGGCATCTCAGCATATAGAACCTGGGGATGTTCACAGTGTAGTTATTGACTCTACAAAAGTGCTAGATTTTTAAAAAGAAAAGTGTATTATTTACTTTTTTCTGAACTAATTCAGTTTTGACCAATTTTTCACTGTCTATAATATGCCAATAATATGCTATTTGACATTATTTGACATACTCTCTTCTAATTCTCATAACTCTTTGATGAAGTAACTATTATTATTGCTATTTTATGGATGAATAAACTGAGACTCAGCCAAGCTCACTCAGCCAATCTCACCCAGCCAGTAAGTGTGGAGCAGGATCCCAGGCCCTGCTCTTTGAGTTCCAGACCCAGCATTCGTGCCATCTCTAAATCCTGCTATTGTGCATTCATGATACCAAATTCCATGGGATCAGTGGAGCTTTAAATAGGACCAGACTTTTAAAAGGTGCCTTTGTATTGAAGTATAGCTTTGTCCTAAGAAAATGCTTTCTAAATAAAGGAATGAGCTATGTAAATATAATGGGAATTACCCAGAATTCTCTGACTCCAACTAAATTACAGAAATTTAAAGCTAAGACCTCTAAAGTCCTCTTTCTCTAGTACAGACTCCTTATTTGACAACGGATGAAACTGAGGCCTGGAGAGTAGAGTGATGCAGCCTGATGCATCCACATGGATGGTCAAGAACAGAGCCAGAACCAAAGAAAAGCTCCAAGTTTCTAGTCCAGCACAACACTTGGTGTAAAAGCATTATTACACTTTTGACAACAAGACATCTCCTACCCTAAAGACAGTGACATACATCAAACGTGCGCTATTTCTCTGGCTATAACATACATACAAGTGTTTACAAATCATAAATGTATACACAATTGCTTGAGTAAGTGCTTTCAATACTATTTTTCTTTTTAAAGTAAAAAAAAATTATACGAACATCTAGCGAAAGTCTTTAACTGGAGGCTTCACCACTACTAAAGCGTATTAAGCATTTTCCTTAGATGGTAAGGAATTATTTCAGTTAATATTTTAATAGCTACAATGAGCACATTCTCATCACAGAATAAGTTGTAATGACATAAACACACCTACAAGTTACGTGTATGGCTATAGTCACTTAGGGCAAAAAAAAAAAATGTGTTCTGTGATGACTATTACAAAATACATTGAATATTAGTGTTAGCTTTGCTCAGTAACACTGATTAGAAACATGAATGCTATCACAAGTAAGAATTATGTTCACCTAAAATAATAATTTTTGTATTTTTGGAGGGCTGAACTAATTAAAAGTAATGGCAAAAATCACTTTTTCACCAACCTAATACAATAAGAAAAGGATCAGAACCTAAAGTCCTTTTAACATCTTCAGCTGTGAATGAGCTTAATTAAGCAAAATGCTATGACATGTCCATAACCTAAAAAGTTAGAGGGCATTTTGAACAATTACCGTCCTTCCCCTTCCTATATCATTCTTTCAGCAGTTTCATCAATCCAAGTGTGTCAAAACTCAACGTAAAAAGAAAAAAGGCAGTAACACTGACTGCAGATCATATTCTTACTTTAAAATCATTCTGCTTTGCACCTACTGTGTGCTCACTAAGCATTTACTGATTCGGTTATTCATTGTTCCACTGCCAGAACAAGAAGTTGTCTGTACTAACAAGTCAAATATTCAGGAAGCTAGAGGACAGACATGCAGCGATCATGTGTGGGTGTGTCCAAGTGAGATAAACTTTTGTGCATGTTTTACAGATAGTGGATGGTAAGATGACCAACGCTCAGATTATTCTTCTCATTGACAATGCCAGGATGGCAGTGGATGACTTCAACCTCAAGTAAGTTCCTTCTTCACAGTGTTGTTCGGGTTTTTGTTTGTTTGCTTTACAAAAGGAAAACTCGGCGGGGCGCAGTGGCTCACACCTGTAATCCCAGCACTTTGGGAGGCCGAGGCGGGTGGATCACGAGGTCAAGAGATGGAGACCATCCTGGCCAATATGGTGAAACCCCATCTCTACTAAAAATACAAAAATTAGTTGGGCATGGTGGCACATGCCTGTAGTCCCAGCTACTCGGGAGGCTGAGGCAGGAGAATCACTTGAACCCAGGAGGCGGAGGTTGCAGTGAGCCAAGATCACGCCACTAACACTCCAGCCTGGCAACAGAGTGAGACTCCATCTCAAAAAAAAAAAAAAAAAAAGGAAAACTCATCTTGCCATTACCCGCATCTAAAATCTTATAATGAAAAGGCATAGCAACGGCAAATGCACTGTGTGTTGCTTGAATGAACCTCAGTTTAAATAAACCAAATATAAAGCACATGTTATAGAATGGGGAAATAATCAAGAATTAGATTACATTAAAGAATCAGATTATATTAAAGGGTTGTTATTAATGTTTAGGTGTAGTGTTATGTCTATTTTATTTATTTATTTATTTATTTATTTATTTATTTTTGAGATGGAGTCTCACTCTGTTGCCAGGCTGGAGTGTAGTGGCTTGATCTCAGCTCACTGCAACCTCTGCCTTCCAGGTTCAAGCAATTCTCCTGCCTCAGGCTCCCAATTAGCTGGGACTATAGGTGCACACCACCATGCCCAGCTAATTTTTGCATTTTTAGTAGAGACAGGGTTTCACCACGTTGGTCAAGATGGTCTCAATCTCTTGCCCTCATGATCCGCCCGCCTCAGCCTCCCAAAGTACTGGGATTACAGGTGTGAGCCACCGTGCCCGGCCAGTTTATTTTAAAATATATTTTTCTTAAAAGATGCATCCTGAAGTATTTAGTCTTAAAATGTCATCACGTCTATAATCTGCTTTAAAATACTTCAGCAATGAAATAGGTGAAGCAAATATGGCAAAACATTCATGGTTGCTAAATATAGGTGATGGGTATATGACTGTTTATTATCCTATTCTCCCTACTCAATTTAAAAGTTGACATTGAGTCACCATCATGGAAAAGTGTAGCATGAAACTGACATACAAAAGATATCCTATATGTATTCATTTGCTCTCTTTAAACCTAAAAAGTAAAAGACTCATCTCTAAATGAAAATGAATCATTTCAAAAACCACAGCCTTCCAACAACGAGTGCACTCTTCTCTTCCTTCTCACCAAAGGTATGAAAATGAACACTCCTTTAAGAAAGACTTGGAAATTGAAGTCGAGGGCCTCCGAAGGACCTTAGACAACCTGACCATTGTCACAACAGACCTAGAACAGGAGGTAGAGGGAATGAGGAAAGAGCTCATTCTCATGAAGAAGCGCCATGAACAGGTACGACTCCCCAGGAACACCTGCTAATGAGCACAGCTCTTAGCCTGCACATCTCAGACTGATTCGACAGCTACAGAAGAAACCATCACCTGGATGCTAATCCCCTTGTCCTTCACCCTAAATAGTCATTAGAAAAACATATAAATATCTAATGTTCCTAATTTCAAGGTTAGCTAGTCACATGTCAAATACAACAACCAAAATGCAATCATAATTAATGATGAATTGGTCAGCAGTTTGTTAACACACAATGTTTACCAAGATGTGCTTGTTAATGTTACTATAAGAATCAATGTGTGAGACTGGACTTCCATGATTGGCCCAATGTTCAGCAAATTAGGGGACAATATAATGAAGAGAGTCTGCTACCAACCAAGATAAGTGTGATGTGGGGCAAAAATAAAGAATCCTAATTTCCAGAAGCATTTAATTGACTTTTAGAGTTACCATCCATCGCAAGTCCTTGAGACTCTGATAAAATGATAGAAAAACAGTTCCCATTTTAGGAAAACAAAATTGCTTCTCAACATCAAAGAGCCCAGTTTCTGAATAGATGGTTAGACAACAATTGTTAATTAAACCTTTCCTGTGGCTGCTTGGTTTTCATGAAATCCTATGGGCGTCAGCCCTACAGGGTCACAAGGCACTGACGAGATTTTGAAAGCCTCTACACCTTCTTTCTGCCGTTTGCCTCTTGAACTGCTTCCCAAAAGCTTTGGCCTATAGCCTGGAAGGTTCAGCTGCTTAACTATGTTGTCACTTCACCAATCCACGTCTGCTGAACAGGACTTTGCACACTATGGAAGCGTAATTCTTTCTGAAATATTTTCAACCACGGATCAAGTCAGTAATCATGGAGGCTATTTGATTACCTGCCTTATAATATTCTTTTTTTTTTTTTTTTTTTTTTTTGAGACAGGGTCTTGCTCTGTCACCCAGGCTGGAGTGCAGTGGCGCAATCTTGGCTCCACTGCAGCCTCCACCTCCCAGGTTCAAGCAATTCTCCTGTCTCAGCCTCCCAAGTAGCTGGGATTACAGGTGTTTTCTACCACACCCAGCTAAATTTTTGTATTTTTAGTAGAGACAGGGTTTCTCCATGCTGGTCAGGTTGGTCTCAAAGACATTCTTTATTTTATAAAATTATTAGAGAAAAAAGTATACAATGTTTTATTATCAACAAGTAATATTTGAGAAACCAAACCAGTGACAGTGGAGCAACCACATAATTGGAATGTTTAAAAGATCTATTTACCACTGCCAATCAACATGGCAATCCAGCCTTCTGATTGTCAATGCCAGTTCATTTCCTTTCTCTGTTATTAAACAGGAAATGGAGAAGCATCATGTGCCAAGTGACTTCAGTGTCAATGTGAAGGTGGACACAGGTCCCAGGGAAGATCTGATTAAGGTCCTGGAGGATATGAGACAAGAATATGAGCTTATAATAAAGAAGAAGCATCGAGACTTGGACATTTGGTATAAAGAACAGGTAAAAGAAAGATGCACAAACTTCCCAAAGGTTGCATTTCCATGAGGTCCCAATGCTGACGCCTTCGCCTTGCTTGGTCCCACAGTCTGCAGCCATGTCCCAGGAGGCAGCCAGTCCAGCCCCTGTGCAGAGCAGACAAGGTGACATCCACGAGCTGAAGCGCACATTCCAGGCCCTGGAGATTGATCTGCAGGCACAGTACAGCACGGTGAGTCGAGGCTAGGAAAACCCTGGGTCCCACACCACCTCCTCCACAAAGCCTTCTGAGACCCCTTTCCCAGACTCTGGCCCTCAACTCCCTTGGGACACCTCTCACTTTCCACTTTCCATCCAAATTGTTTATGATGAGAACCATAATAAAGGGCTACCATGTATTGAGTGTCCAGATGGTGCCAGGCGTTGTGCTAAGTAGTTCATGATAATAAATGCCATTAATCCTTACAGTAACCTTTCCAGATAGGTCTTAGTGTCCCCATTTTAGAAATGAAGAAACCAAAACTCCAACAGTAAAATAAATTGGCCAAGGTCACACAGCTAGTAAGTGACTGGTGGTGAAACCATGTGATTTATTTGGAGGAGGGGGGATTCCAGACCCCCATAATTTCTATCAGTGCCCTCTCCACTTACAACCAGGCTACCCCCCTCAAACTCCAATGTAGAGAAATTCCAGTGCCAATATGGTAGGTGGCAGATCCAGGCCTGGCTAACTCCAAAGCACTGCCCTATTCATTTATGTATGTGTCTTATCACCCAGAAAACTCTAAGTTCTTGTGTCCAAGTCATTTCTATCATCTTCACAGTTTAGAAAAATGCTTAGCATGTGTCATAAGCACTCAAAATTTATGAAGGTCTATCATTTGATTCCCAGTATTCCCTATTGAGTCTTCTAATCATTCATCCATATAATTGCCAAGTGCGATTCTACCCTCAGTCTTGAGAGGCAATGATTTGTTCGTTTACGTTGCAGGTGCGCTTGGGTAAATGACTGCTGTGTTTTATGCATCTGTGATGGTGAACAGACACTGCAAATGTGCACTGTAGAGATCATGAATACAAAAATAATTATAGTGCAACTTTCAAAACATTTTAACATACAGTATTTCACAACGGCCCTGTGAAACAGGCGAGGCATGTATACCCATTTTCATGCATTCTACTATCTGACACCAATCCTTAGCAGAGTATTTTTTTAATGAAGGAGTTTATATTCTAGTAGGAGTGACAGATAATAAATGGGCAAATCATCAAAATATATGTTAGATGGAGAAAATTGCTACAGAGATGAAGCAGAGGAGGAGGGCAGACGCACCAGGGTGAAGAGCTGCTATCTTAAACAAGGTGGTCAGGAAAGGTTTTCCTGTTAGAGTGGCAGTGAGCAAAGAGGTAAGGGGGTGCTTGATGTAGTAATGGTACGTGTTCCAGGAGGAGGGAACAGCAAGTGCAAAAGTGGCAAGGCACAAGTGTGTCTGATGAGTTGGAGGAGCAGCAGGGAAGTCCATGTGGCTACAGTGAGTGAAAGAAGGGAAGAAGAAAGGAGAGAAGAGGAGGGGAAGGGAGGGGAAGAGGGAGGAAAAGAGGGTGAGGCTGTGGGGTCCCAACAGAGCCAGACAGTGTAGGGCTTTGTAGGCTACCTTGGAGGGGGCTCAAGAGGAACAGCAGGCATAGAAAACTCTTTGAGGAGCTTTGCTGTAGCTGAAGGAGAGAAGAGAAATTGGATGATAGCTGAAGGTAGATATGGGTTTAAGAAAGATACATTTTAAGGTGGGAGAAATTATTCTATTTGAAGCTGGTGGGAATAATCCAGAGAGAACGTTGATAATGCAAGAAGGCCGGCAACTGCCGAGATGACTGGAGCACAGACAGCTCACGCAAAAGAACAGAGGGAAGCCAGCACCTGGACGCAGATTCAAGCATGTGCCTGGGAGCAATGTAGGGAGCAGTGGGCGGTCTCTCCCAATTGCTTTCATTTCATCAACGAAATTAGGAAGCAAGGCCATGGACTCCAAGGAAGGATGGCAAGGACAGAGGAGAAGGAACAAAATAACACCCTGGGAGAGTAGGAGACTGGCTGACCAGGGAAATGTGCTTTAACCGCCAGGCAGCATGAACGGCCCCCTGAAAATTAGCAGCCACGATAAAGGGAGAGTATCCAGCACACTTATGAGATTCTCTTTAAGATTAAAATTATGCACTTCAGAAAAGCAGGTGTTACATGCAAACAGAACTGGGACTTGAATTCAATCCTCCATATTCTAGCCCAGAGACTTCATATGGCAGCTGTTAGAATTTCCTCAAAAAATGACATTTTTTTTTTACCATCGTCATAATCAAAAAGCATTGCTTGAGACTAGGGTTGCCAGATTTACCAAATTAAAACATAGGACACTCAGTTTAGTTGGAATTTCAAATAAAAAGCAATTTTTTTTTGCATGTCCCATGCAATACTGGAGCAATATTTTGGACATAGTTACACTAAAAAATTACTCATTACTCATGTGAAATTCAAATTTAACTAGATGTTCTCTATTTTATCTGGCATCCCTAATTGAGACCCTTCTCCGAAGATATAAAGAGATAGCAGTCCCAGTTGCTGTCGCTCTTTGGGAGTTTTCAGTCTGGTCAAAGATAAAATGAAACGAGTTAAAAAACAGTTCAGAGCAAAGCAATGGACCTCAAAAGTCCTAACGCTGCTCAACTCCTGACTGCCTAAGTCCCAAACCTGTAAGTCAGCCTACTTCTCATCTTGGTGTCCTCAGCAGCTACCAAGACACCTAGCCAACTGGTCGACATCTGCTAAGTACTCAACAATCACCTGTTATTGACTCAATCAAGCCATCAGTTAATTAACAAAAGATTATTTCCTCTTTCAGAAATCTGCTTTGGAAAACATGTTATCCGAGACCCAGTCTCGGTACTCCTGCAAGCTCCAGGACATGCAAGAGATCATCTCCCACTATGAGGAAGAACTGATGCAGCTACGCCACGACCTGGAGCGGCAGAACAATGAATACCAAGTGCTGCTGGGCATCAAAACCCACCTGGAGAAGGAAATCACCACGTACCGACGGCTCCTGGAGGGAGAGAGCGAAGGGTAAGGCAAAGGCTGGCACAAGAGGAGCATGCGAGGGGCATCCAACTCCTGTGGGTATATGTGTGCATCTTTGGGTTCTGTTAGCAAGAGTCACTCTGGCAAAAGAAAAGTTGTGTTGAGCTACTCCAGAAGATACCTATAGCCGGTTGTATTTCACTAAGCAGCAAGTATAATTAATCAAATAATACTCACAGGACACTAAGATTTGCAGTCAGAAGAGTTAAAGTCTCTAGAAGGAAACAATTCAAAAGGATTTGGCCACTGTGTTTCCCAGTAGAAATGCACACAATTTTGGCTCCAAAAAAAAGAAGGCAGGGGGAATGTGTTAGTCTACCAGCAAAAAAAAAAAAAAAAAAAAAGATGCATATGAGATAGAGATGTCTAGACTTTCAATCTGATATTTCTGGCCACCCCAGGAAATAACAACAGCTGGCCATATAAAGGGCATATATATTCTATGATCCGAAAGGAAGGGATAGAAGTTTTATAAAAATACATAAATAAAACATCACCAGACCAAACTCTGAACAGCCTGAGATGCTCAGGGGTCTCAGGCTTGAGGCCCAGACCCTGGCAGGGATCCTAGAGAAAACCAAGCTTGCAGCTGAAAGGAGGGGATGGTTGGTGGACTTCCCCTGACCCCAGGGTTAGCAGGAGGCGGTACCCAAGGCCTTCTGCATCCAGACGAGTTCTCCCATGAACCCATGACCTTGAGTCTACTAAGCTTAGACAATTATCCTCATTAAAGAGCTGAGGATTTACAAGCAAGCAAAGGAAGTTAGTTCATCCTGAGAAGTCATTATGATTGTTGCTAATACTAAAGTGAGCTTTAACCTTTATCACTTTTATAGGACATGGGAAGAATCAAAGTCGAGCATGAAAGGTAAAAAAATTTCCTTCATTGTTTGAATCTCTGTTTTTAAGGAATTAGCATGGTTATCCATTTTGTAGTAGTCATAATCCTTAGTGTACTCCCAAATGTCCTGGGTTCAAAATTTATTTCACTCCCAAACGGTCAGGAATTTTCAATTAACAAATTAGCTAATACAAAATGATATAAGGTCTCATTATTGTCCTCAATATATATAAAAGCAACCAGTAAAGAAAATTAAAATGATAATTAATAGTATTATGTCTCCATTAAGTAATGGAGTCGGTTTACTAAACCTCTAGAAAACTAAGAGGCAATGATTTCATGATTTCATTTCTCAGATGATTCTGTTGAACACTCGTGTTCCATGAGATTTGAATAATGTATTATGAACACTGTGTTCTATGGCCAGATAAGGTTAGAAATACTGTGTGCCATGATCCTCTTCTTGAACAGTGCTATTGCAGTTCAGTATGTTAAAGATGGAACAGGTACTGCTTTGAAGGAGAAAAGGAACAAGAAAGAGGAAGAAACAACAAAAGTTTAACTTTGTTTAGCCCAGTATTCCCAAACATCTTTGACCTGGAAACACGCTTTCTCAGATTACCTTTAATATTTCACAGAAAAGTTCCAGGAGACTGTAGGCTGGGACAAGTGGCACTTTCTGATTAGTTTGTGATAAACCTATTCTAAGGCATTGGAGATTCAAAGAATCAGTTGGAGTAATCATCACAGAACAGCTGGTCTAACTGCTACCCATCTACAAAATAAGACAAAGGTCTTTTAGCCTCTCTTCACACGTGTCTTAGGATGGGGAACATACTTGATGGGATGATCCCAATGGAGAGGTTTTAGTTCAACAGAATTCTCCCTTGTAAATTTATTAATGATTTCAATTCTTCCCTATGGTCTAGAATTGGTTTATTGATGTTTCAACAGGCACTTATTCAAATAAGTTATATATTTGAAAACAGCCATGGTAAGCATCCTTGGCTTCTCATCCGTTCCTCATGTGGCATGCCTTCTAGACTTTAAAATGAGGCACCCCGAATAGCACTAAGTGCTCTGTAAGCTCAAGGAATCTGTGCAGTGCTACAAAGCCCACAGGCAGAGAAAGAACTCCTCAAGTGCTTGTGGTCAGAGACTAGGTTCCATATGAGGCACACCTATGATGAAGGTCTTCACCTCCAGAAGGTGACACTGTTCAGAGATCCTCATTTCCTGGAGAGTGGGAGAAAATCCCTCCTTTGGGAAATCCCTTTTCCCTGCAGCAGAGCCTGCCTCATTGCTTAGTGATCATTTGGAAGGCACTGAGAGCCTTCAGGGGCTGACAGCAGAGAACTGAAAATGAGTACAGTTCAGATGGTGGAAGAAGCATGGCAGTGACATCTTCCGTGCTCTTTTTCTCAGCGTCTGCAACTCCAAAGATCAAGGCCATAACCCAGGAGACCATCAACGGAAGATTAGTTCTTTGTCAAGTGAATGAAATCCAAAAGCATGCATGAGACCAATGAAAGCTTCCGCCTGTTGTAAAATCTATTTTCCCCCAAGGAAAGTCCTTGCGCAGACACCAATGAGTGAGTTCTAAAAGATACCCTTGGAGTTATCAGACTCAGAAACTTTTATTTTTTTTTTTCTGTAACAATCTCACCAGACTTCTCATAATGCTCTTAATATATTGCACTTTTCGAATCAAAGTGCGAGTTTATGAGGATAAAGCTCTACTTTCCTACTACAGCCTTCAGATTCTCATCATTGTGCATCTATTTTGTAGCCAATAAAACTCCACACTAGCTGCGTGTCTTTTTTTAATATCATAAGGCAAGACAGCACCTCAGGGTTTCATCCTAACAAGGATTTCTCAGAACATTGTCCATGGAAGATCCAGAGAAATCTCCAGACATCAGACATGTTCACGGCAGCCAGACATTGGGCAGAATTGTCACCCTGTAGCCAGGCAACCTAGGCATGAGTCATAGGTCATGAGGCTCTCCACAATCCACACTTCTGCCAGTAAGAATGGAAGGGAGGAAACAGAGAAAGGGAGGCCCAGAAAGCCTCACTGGGAGTGTGAGATGACCAAAAAGTATGCTATCTCACTTTTAAAAAGGAAAAAAACTGAAGGGCCTAAAAGAGTAACTCTCTTTTAGGCTACTCTAAGCTACAAAAGGAGATTAAGGGAAAAAAAATCTCATTACAGACAGATACTAAGGCTCTAAAAGGGGAAGTAACTCATCCAAAATCCAAATTGCAAATATCAGGATCCAGAGTATCATGCCATATTAGTCTGTTCTCATGCTCGGGTATAAAGACATACCCGAGACTGGGTAATTTATAAAGGAATGAGGTTTAATTGACTCTCATGTGGACCTGGCTGGGAAGGCCTCACAATCATGATGGAGGGCAAAGGGGAAGCAAGACACGTCTTACATGGCAGCAGGCAAGAGTGCTTGTGCAGGGGAACTCCCCTTTATAAAACCATCAGATCTCAGCCGGGCACAGTGGCTCACACCTGTAATCCCAGCACTTTGGGAGGCCGAGGTGGGTGGATCACCTGAGGTCAGGAGTTCGAGACCAGCCTGGCCAATATGGTGAAACCCCATCTCTACTAAAATAGAAAAATTAGCTGGGCATGGTGGTGGGTGCTTGTAATGCCAGCTACTTGGGAGGCTGAGATAGGAGAATTGCTTGAACCCAGGAGGCTTAGGTTGCAGTGAGCCAAGATCGCACCACTGCACTCCAGCCTGGGTGACAAGAGTGAGACTCCGTCTCAAAAAAAAAAAAAACCATCAGATCTTGTGAGACTTATTCACTATCAGGAGACCAGCACATGGGAAAGACCCACCCCTATGATTCAATTACCTCCCACCAGGTCCCTCCCACAACACATAGGAATTATGGGAGCTGCAATTCAAGATGACAATTGGGTGGGGACACAGCAAAACCACATCACATGCTGAGCTGTAGCAGGTGAGTAAACCACTGAGACTACGAACCTCTGTCCTCTGAAGAACATGCCATTTTCTCAAATTCTAGGAGTGTGGGCCACTGTTCTGAGGTTGCTGCAGAGGAGCACTGCTGGAGAAAAGGAAGGGGGAAATCCACATATCCACTAAGACATCGTCAGAATACTGCACATGGAATTATAGGATATTAACAATTTAAGAGACTGTAGACACAGGATAGTCAAAATCTCCCATTTTACAGACAAATCAACGGAGGCCCACAGCAGTGAAGACATTTACCCAGACACTCACTGGATCAGTGCAGCTGGATCTAGATCCAGGTCTCTTGACTCATTTCACAGCTGTTAAACCAAAAATGGGTATGATTTAGTCCCACTGTCATCTGATCCATTGGCAATGCCCTGCATATTTTTTTGTCTCCATGTTTAATACTCTTTTGTAAAGGGTAGCTTTTGATATTTCCTGAACTGAGCATCTGTTAAAATTGGATTCATCTTCTCTTTAAGGCAACAATTGGTGTTTCTGATCTTTAATGCCAAAAAAAAAAGAAAAGAAAAAGAAAAAAAAAATGAAAACAGAATAACCACACCCTAGCAAAAGTGTACTACTGGTTTAACTAAAATACATCAACTCTCTGATGTAAAATTAATAATTTATCTTTACTATTTCAAAGAGACTCAAAAATAACCAGTACACAAACATCTTCACTAAGTTTTCTTTGTGCAGCATTTGTATGTGGTGACTTTTTTTTTTTTTTTTTTTTTGAGACGGAGTCTTGCTCTGTCACCCAAGCTGGAGTGCAATGGCGCCATCTCAGTTCACTGCAACCTCCGCCTTCCGGGCTCAAGCAATTCTACTGCCTCAGCCTCCCAAGTAGGTGGGATTACAGGTGCCCACCACTGTGCCTATCCAATTTTTGTATTTTTTAGTAGAGACGGGGTTTCACCATGTTGGTCAGGCTGGTCTCACACTCCTGACTTCAGGTGATCCACCCATCTCGGCCTCCCAAAGTGCTGGGATTACAGGCGTCAGCCACCGCACCTGGCCGTATATGGTGACTTTTGATGTTATTTGAGTCAAGAATGGATTCATATAAGACTTTATTAGGTTCTCTTTTTCTATTTCATTTTACTAGGAGAACTTCTTTACGTTACTAGATATTGTAGTCTCCAAGCAGATCTAAAAATGATTTTTTTTCTCTACTTTAGCACCAACTCATTCTGCTGTTTTGGACATTATCTCTTTCCTGAAATCTAGAAAATGTGCATAAAATATACATATTTTTCTCAAGGTGAATTTTTTAATACTGCTAGAAAAATCTTTTGAGGAATATCTAAAAATAATATGACAAGCTGAAAAGAAAGTTATAATACCAGATCTAGAAAACAATCACAAACCTTCCATTTACAATCATAGTTTATATATGATTTGGTAATGTAAATCATAACATATGAATAATTTTTCATGCAAGGACCTAAAATATCTGTAATGCCTTATTAATTTTCACTGTATCAATTAAGGTGACCAATTCATCCCAGTGTGCCCAGAAACTCATTAGTCCCAGGAAAACTGGGGTGGCTGATCACCCTATCAATAAATTGCCTCTGTTTCACTAAGGAGAGGAAAGAAGAGAGAAATGAAATCATTTGCCTGAATAAAGAGACAATTGCATGATTTTTGGCTCTAGGTAACACAGAATAATCTTTCCCCACACTTAAATCAGCGTAAAAATGTTTCAAAATGCCCGTTACAAACCAATTAATGCCTATGCATTCAGGTGAATTACCAACCAAAGAAATTTTTGTTTGTATTTGAATTTGACCAACATACACCCAACCCACATAAAGGAGGTGGCAATAAGTTCTATTGTTTTCATTCCAGAAACACTTTGAATAAATAGCAATTATCATTCCACAACCCAAAATCCAACCAAACAAATCGATGGCTAATCCAGAGAAGTATAATGTATTACTTTGGAATTTAGGATTCATGTTAACATCTTTGCCCACAGTGTCATAAAATGGTGGAGTGGATGGATAGATAGATTCATCTAATATTGTTAATCCAATCAAATGTACACCTTTATAGACTCATGTCTTCACTATTATTTTTACACACCTACCCTGCTGTTGATGTGTAAATCGGGAACTAAACATAAAAATTCATTTTTAAGGAATGTAGCAACAGTATGTGGAGGGAAGAGGTCATAAAGTCTAGCAGGGAGTAAGGACTTAAATTCTGGCAGCAAAAGGTGGGGAACAGAAGGAGACCCAAGGACGTTTCTTTAGTGCAGGGGTTTTCAAACTTGGCTCACATCAGGATCACCTGGAGAGGGTGAGAAAATTCTAATGCCCAGGCCACATTCTAGAATAATTAAATCAAGACTTTTGGCCAAGCGTGGTGGCTCACCCCTGTAATCCCAACATTTTGGGAGGCTGAAGTGGGCAGATCACTTGAGATCAGGAGCACAAGACCAGCCTGGCCAATATGATGAAACCCCATCTCCACCAAAAATACAAAAATTACCCGGTGTGGTGGCAGGCATCTGTAATCCCAGCTACTCAGGAGGCTGAGGCACGAAACTCACTTAAACCCAGGAGGCAGAGGTTGCAGTGAGCCGAGATTGCAAGATTGCAAGATCGTACCACTGCACTCCAGCCTGGGCAACAGAGCCAGATTCTGTATTTAAAAAAAAAAAAAAAGGACTTGTGGAGGTTGGGACCCAGTCATCAATTTGTTTTAAAGAGTCCCAAATAATTATAATGTACAGCCAAGTTTATGAACCTACTTTAGTACCTTCAGGTGAGTGTTTTTTAATCTGTTTGTATGTTCCCCATATTACTAATTTTTCAATACCCCCAAAAGGAATTAAGGACAACTAATAAAAAACAAAAAAAAAGGACGTAATTCCCAAGCACTTGTGATAGAGTTTCATTTTATGGAATTGTAGAGAACTGCTTCCAGGAAACACAGCTGAATTAAAACTTAGAACTGAGACAAATACTTCACTTAGAAAAGTATTTTAGTGGCCAGGCACAGTGGCACACACCTGTGGTCCCAGCACTTTGGGAGGCTGAGGCAGGAGGTTCACTTCAGGCCAGGAGTTTGAGACTAGCCTAGGCAACATAATGAGACTTCGTCTATACAAAGTTTAAAAACTCACCATTGCAGAGGCATGCACCTGTGGTCCCAGCTACTCGGGAGCCAAGGCAGGAGGATGACTTGAGCCCAGGAGTTCCAGGCTGCAGTGAGTTTTGATCACAACACCGTACTTCAGCTGAGCAACAGAGCAAGATCTGTCTGGAAAAAAAAGACAAGAAAATCAGAAAAGTATTTTACAAAATTCTGCAAGCATACTTCCACCTAAGTCTAGCAAAATTCTTCCAGGTACTTAATCAAATATTTTTCCAAAGTGTTAGGCTCCTGTAGTAAGTTTCTCTTATGGAAATTTGCTGTGTTATTTTAGACTCCTCGTTTCTTTTACCTCTTAGATTTTTGTCAAAGCAAAGTAAAATAGTAATGTATGCAAATAAGAGACCCATCAAGAAAACATCTCTAAGCCAAATGACTAAAAAATTAATTTAAGGAACAAAGAAGCAATTTTTTTCCTTAAAGAAATATCAGGTTATTTTAATATTTCCCAAATGCACATTTGATATTTCTCTAAATAGTTAATTAGGGCATTACATGTAATTTCAAATCAAAAATATCAGCATTAAAAGTAAACATAGAAATCAACTGATTGAAGCTTCTTATTTGAGAGATAAGGAAGCAAAAGACTAGAAAAGTTATCCAAGCCCTCCTGGGACTCAGGTCTCATTCCTATCCATTCCAGCATCTTCAACATATGAAAACATCAGAATTGAAGAAAGCATACTGTATTTTTTAATTCATAGCAAATTAAAAATAACAATTATAAATGTATGAACTACTGAAAAGCCAAAATAACTTATGCACTCTCTAAGCTGGAACCAATATGAAAGAATGTCCATAATTATAAGAAAAAAGTAAGCCAGAGGTATGTACGAAAGATTGGATTTTTCTTTACAGATAGCTGTAAGTGGGTTACTTAACACAGACTACAGACTACATTTAGACATTTAGTGCTTAGAGACTTCTTCTTTTCCTTTTCCTTTTTTTTTTTTTTTTTTTTTTGAACAGGGCCTCCCTCATTCTGTCACCCAGGCTGGAGGGCAGGGGCATGATCCCAGCTCACTGCAGCCTCAACCTCGCAGTCTCAATCCATCTTCCCACCTCGCCCTCCCAAGTAGCTAGGACTACAGACACACACCATCATGCCTGGCTAATTTTTGTATTTTTTGTAGAGACAGGGTTTTACCACATTGCCTAGGCTGGTCTTGAACTCCTGGGCTCAAGCAACCCGCCCACCTTGGCCTCCCAAAGTGCTGGGATTACAGGCGTGAGCCACCGCACTTGGCCTAGCTTAGAGATTTTGAATAGTTTACTTTGTGTGAAATAATACAGCGTGCCATTTCTTTGGGATAAAATAACATATTTCTAAGAATACCTTTCATGGACATGAAGCAATTCGTACCATAGTTTCACATATACCTATTTGGTCTTGCACAACAGAAAACAGATAGTAAATAATACCATTATTTATAATGGTAAATTTAAAAATTTATAAATGTATATTTAAACTTCTCATTTAAATAATGGTTTTATTTTCTGGGTATGCTGTAGGTATTGGTGGCCCCAGTGAATCCATGCCTCCAGCAGTCATGCCTTTCTCTAGTGCCTCCCACATTGACACTGGGCTTGGACATGAGACTTGATTTGGCCAATGGAATACCAACAAGCTTGACACAAGCAGAGGCTTACTAAATGCTTTCACATTGGGGGTTATCTTCTTGGAATGCCCTATAGGCAGCCAGCTACCTTGTGAGAAGTTCAATTACCCTGAGACACCGTACTGTGAGGAAGTCTAAGCTAGCCTCTTGGAGAGCCCACACCAAGGAAAGCTGAGGAATCCAGGCAACAGCCGTAACTGAGGCTCCAGGCATATGACTGAGTCAAGCCATTCCAGCCAGTTTCCAGACATTCAGGACAGTACCACTGCCCCCAGGCATCACAGAGTAGAAACAGGCCATCCCCACTATTCTGAATCCAAAATTCTGGCCCACAGAATAATTGTGAACAAATACAATGGTGGTTGTTTTAAGCCAGTAAGTTTTGGGGTCGTTTTTCATGCCGCAATAGGCAAGTGAAACAGAGTATTTTAAACATAAGATTCTGTTATTTGCTCAGCAACAATAGCTGATTTAAGGCGAACTAGTTCATTTGCATCCCACCAAACTTTTGACCAGCATACTAGTCATTTTAACACTGACGTGGACCTCTAATGAAAGTCCTGGTCTAATAACAATAGATGAAGCATCAAAACTTTCAAGAGAAAAGCCAAGGTCTACCCTCTTCAGAGATGGTAGAGAGTAAAGCCATTGCACATGATGTTCACAGCTCTCCTCTCTGCTCCTTCCCAAGTGGGCCCAAGCAGGGTAGCTCCAACCTGGAGTCAGGGCATCCCCTGCTCCTCACTTAAGCATGCTGGGATGCCCAAGGAAATTATTTTTCTTATCGTTGAGTTTCAATTCCTTTTGACTCTCTCTTTTAGTTCCTCATTCCAGGGACATTAACAATTTCTCTACAAACATTTATGCCTACAGTATCACACGAACCAACAGTTTCACTGAAAGATCTCTTTTCAACATAGTTAAGCAATGTTCTCCTTCACCAAGAAACTATAAGTCATTTACAAATTAAGGTGATCATAATTATTACATAGCTTCTAGTCATAATATTTAAAAGTCATTAAGAGTATAATTCATTTATTCTAGCCATGATTCTTCACAATACTATACTCTAAATGCTATACTTTTATACAGCCTTTAATCAATAAATACTTTTCAGATTTTTGATGTTTACATATCACCTGAAGTATTTTGTTGGTTATTTCCCTATGGTAACAACATTGGTTTTCTGAATGACTACATGCCTACTTTCATTCCCATATGTGACTCATTCCCATCTCATCTATTCTATTACAACATCTACATCTACGTGTCGCCATCTCTCTGAAGAGGGTTAGAGTTTCTAAAATATACTGGAGGTGAGATCATGCAAAAAGGAAAAGACAGTACTTCTCACATACCTAACAATCTGATGATCTAATCATACTCAGAAGTTTTACCTTGAACTTTGTGTGTGTGTGTGTGTGTGTGTGTGTGTGTGTATGTGTGTAACTATTTCAGTACATGGGTCGTCCTACTCACCCAAACTTCCTTTTGAAATTTAAATGGGAATTCATCTAATAAAATTATGAGCCATCTAATAGAAACTACAAGTCAATTTTTGCTAATTCCGTGGTATGCATAAGCAACATAGCATGTATGCATGTGACATACATACACATGTACCAGAAGTTTTTAAATAACAACTTTCCTTGACTGAGCTTTACATTCACAATCTCATTTAACATTTATCAAAACCCTGTGGCATATCATTATCTTTATTTTATGATTGGGGAAACTGAGGCTCAAATGGACTGCATTAACTTGCCTGTGGTCATACAGCTATAAAATGGTGGAAACAGAATTTGTACCCAGTATATTTACTCTTTGTGCCACACAAGTCAAAAATGCTTGCAAGAGAGTTATGTAAAATCTGAATATGGGCAACACATTTTGATGAGCCCTTGCCGATGGCTTTTATCTAGGTAAGAGCCCAGGGATGAGAAATCTGGATTTTCTGTTTGAAAATCAGAACTCATATTTTTCAGAGGCAATTGGTAGTTTGACATCATTTACCTGGTACTAGAACAAGATCCATGAGTCAGAAACAGACACTCAGGACCAAAGGACAGGTTTTTATGGCCAAAAGCTACCTTCTCATTAATCAAACCACAACGCATCCACTGATTTCACACAGAGGTGTATTCTTAACTTGTTTTAGCCTAAAACCAATCAGCATCAGGGACAATGATTGCTTCCCTGAGAGCTTAGCAAGTTCCAAACCTGGAGGACCTCAGACCCCAACCTGTCCAGTTAGACTCCACACTCACTCCTGTTTTCTATTAAAATTTTCTTTCCCCACACACTCACAGATTATGATAGGACAAGAAAGACAAAGAGAGGGTAGTAATAATAGACAGGCCACAGACACACCCAATACCATCAACAGTCATCAGCTGAAAATATTTTATCCAGAGATTCATCACAAAAAAAATATTGTGAAAATGTTCATGTATCATCCCCAGCACCCTGGGAAGCAGTAGTTTCAGGTCACCACCCAGTCCCAAGCCTTATATGTCAGTACTTCCGAAATCTTAATGTGCATACTTATCATACGGGGATCTTGTTAAAATGCAGATTCTGATCTAATTGTTCTAGGTTGAGGCCCGAGATTTTGGACATCTAACAAGCTCCCAGAGGATGCTGAGGCTGCTGATCCAAGAGTCGCAAGATTACGGGTGATTTCGATCAATTGGCGATTCGATGCATTCCCCACAGTGAGTGGGGATAAACCACTCACTGGTTTATAGTCGTGTCTATAAACCAATCTCAACAGGTCCTCTATCGACTGAACAGGATAAACAACACAGCAGGAAAGGTGGCATTGTTAGAATCCCATTAGCACAGTCTTGCTCCAAGCAAGCTAAACCTGCAAGAGCACTAAGTCAGGCCTGGAAGGAAGATGTTTCTTAGGTTCTCACCAAGAACAGAAGACAGAATGAAGTCTAGAAATTAAGATTGATCACTTTGTCCCAAATTTTTCCTGGACTCCATGCATAGTACAAGCCATGAGAGGTTCACAAATCAGATTCATGGGAGAGGATGGAAAACACTTGTCCAGGATTGTCTATTGTGTTAACTAAGGAGCACTAAAAAATATACCTCTATATTTATGTATAAGTGAGTATTCACTTATAAAAATCTTTCTAAATTCTCTTCAAGGGCCATTTCTTTCTTCAGTGAACCAAATGATGGCTGAAGTTTTAAGAATAAAAACAACGGCCGGGCGCAGTGGCTCACGCCTGTAATCCCAGCACTTTGGGAAGCCGAGGCGGGTGGATCATGAGGTCATAAGATCGAGACCATCCTGGCTAACACGGTGAAACCCCGTCTCTACTAAAAATACAAAAAATTAGCCAGGCGTGGTGGTGGGTGCCTGTAGTCCCAGCTACTCGGGAGGCTGAGGCAGGAGAATGGCGTGAACCCGGGAGGCGGAGCTTGCAGTGAGCTGAGATTGCGCCACTGCACTCCAGCCTGGGTGACACAGCGAGACTCCGTCTGAAAAAAAACAAAAAAAAAAGAATAAAAACAACATTAACTCTAACTGTGAAATTGCATCCTATTCCATACTAAATTAAATCAGCTTAGACGGGCTGCTTTCATTTGTGTTATGGATGTCATTATTCTTTGTTTTCAAGAAATTTGTATTGGAATGGATGGAGTTGGAATAAAGAACCAGTGAAGAAGTGGTCATTAAATACCTGCTTCCTGCCTACTGCAGTGTGAGTCACTATTAGGAAGACAAAATAAGGAAGCTAGAACTTCAGGGAAGGAAATTAAAATATACAAAACAGTCCCTTTGCCCAACTGCAATTCCTGTCAAACATAATCATGGTAAGTAATCCTAATAATTATTACCCTTGCTTGTATCATGATAAGGAAATTGATTTGAACTGGGAAACAGAAAGAAAACATGTCTCTTCAGTAAAGCTGTTTCCACCCTCCCACACTCAACAAAAGGTTCATAAAGCCACCCGTAACTCTTATGCCCTGTTCCACCAAGTCAACTCCTGTGACTGGCCTCACACCCTTCTCAAGTATCCAAGGCCTTCCCCGGTGTGGTCTCAGCTTGTTTTTCCAGAGGGCGGCCATCATTACCTGAATGGCAGGTTTGCTACGCAAGCGCCTTAATGTGGGGCTTTGTAGACATCACACCTGGGCTGTCATTAGTGTCGTCTGAAAATAATAATCAGCCAGCAGACCAAAGAAGGGCATTCCAAGAAAATTCACTACTACCAGTGTTTGGGAAAACCAGGGAATATCTAATTTATGTATTTTTAGTTAATCAAAGAAAGAGCTAACTTACACACATCACACAAGGATAAGTCACCCCAAAGTTTATTTATAACTACACCTGGCTACGGTGCTAAGAGTTGGGAGAGGCTGTGCACTTGTAGTTGGCAGCCCTGAGGAAGGAGGTAGCATCTCTAATCATTACCATATGGACAGGAGGCTGAGCCAGTGGTAGGAGATCTTATTGTGGGAACATGGCTTTTTATATTTCTCTCTCAGTCTCCTATTCTCCTCCTACAATGTTAGGTGCTTGGAAGTTTCCAGAAGAGGCCTTTCTACAGGAGACAAGACATTCCCTGTCTCTCTCCTCGTCCACACCTCAAGTGTGGATCCACCAAAGGTCAATAGGGCCCTAGGGAGGAGATGACAGCACGCAAGGCTTCTCTCTTCCATCCACCCACACTGTCTCTCAGTCAGCCAGACATCAGAGTCGCCAAGATCAGGCCCTGTCTTAGACCATACTGTGGCTGTCTTAGCACAGCAGATATCCACAGCCGGCCCCTCTCCATCACATGAAGCAGAAGGAAGAAATAAGTCCCCTTGTGACAAGAAGCACCTGCCTGCTATATGTTTTTACAGCAAACAAAGGTTAAAACTACATCCTTCAGAGAGGAACCCCTGAGTTTTCAGGCGACTGGTGAAGGGGTTCTGGGAGCCTACACCTCTGAGCAAGCCAGAGACCCATCCTAGGGGGTCAGAGACTGAGCAGGCTGGGCAAGAGGAACCCAGACACCTGCAGGTAGGGGGTCATGGTGGGTAGAGTCTGCGGCTGGGGGTTCAAGGCTTTGATCTATTTCCAGTATCTTTATCTTCATAGTATCTGATCCTCCCTGTTTTGCCCCACCAGACGTGAGTAAGGAGGATAATTCATAGCCAACTCCAATAATTCTTTATAATAAAACTTTATAAGTGGTATATGCTACTCTTTATTTATTTATTTATTTGTTTGAGACAGAGTTTTGCTCTGTCGCCAGGCTAGAGTGCAGTGGCACGATCTCGGCTCGCTGCAACCTCTGCCTCCCAGGTTCAAGCAATTCTCCTGCCTCAGCCTCACGAGTAGCTGGGACTACAGGCACATGCCACCATGCCCAGCTAATTTTTGTATCTTTAGTAGAGAGGGGTTTCACCATGTAGGCCGGGATGGTCTCGATCTCTTGACCCCGTGATCCGCCCGCCTCGGCCTCCCCAAAGTGTTGGGATCACAGCCATGAGACACCACGCCTGGCCTGTGCTACTCTTAAAGGATCCAAAGGATATCTAGGAGGGATTCATGTGCTCGTTTGGGTCCCACACTAGATCGAGGTTTGGGAGCCTCTCAGATATTTGCTTCCTGTCCTCAATTTTGTTTGGGTGCCTCCAGTAACCTCTCATATTTACATAAAACTATCTCACTGTACAAGGGGCAAAGACCTAGTCTTCTGCCTCCAGGGCTTCTCCTGTGGTCATTTCTCATGTCCTTGCCTTTGTGTCAGCCCCAGCTAAATGTTTCTTCTACAGGAGGAAAAGGAGCATGTAACCTCTCGCTCTCAAAAATAGAGAGGGGAAGAAAAAGTTTAAGATGGGTAAAGAGAGACTAAAACTGCAGGCAGCCGTCTTGTTTTCTCAGTCTCCCCTAAACCCACTCCAAGCTGGACGAAACCATCTGTTCACGGAAAAAGTACAAAGGAAAGAAGGGTTTGAGAATGTCAGGTAGTAGACAAAACAGTTTCAGTTCCTACCCTTACAATTATCCCTTCTCTAAGAGCTGGCTCCCTTTACAAGACAACTTGTCAGAGTTTATTTCCGTATTGGCATTTATGTCTTCAAGGCATCCAAGTATCTTGTGGATCTTTCAACAGATCAAAAGGCAGAAAGAAAAATGTTCTTGGATCAACTCCTAGAAAAATCTGAAACCAGATTTTCCTGAGACATTTCAGGCCAGTCAGTGCCTGTCAGTTTTATACTGTGGCATCTTTCTTTTCAAATATGGATTAAACCCTGCGATGAATGAAAAGATCAAAAGCTCACCATTCCAGCAGCCTTAGTTTCTGAGTTGTTGTGCTATCTCCTTAAAGCTTCTGTGCATTTGTATCACGCTGTCTGCTCTTCGGGGCCACCGCTTGTGTTGCAGGGAAGACACAAAGCATGAGAGTTCCGAGCAGTGGGCAAAGACGCTTGTCAAGAGTATTATAAGGGGGACCAGGCATTGGGAAAGGAGTTGAACCTGAGGGACTTTCAGATTTGATTATTTTCCTCTTAATCGGAAAAGAGTTTGAGTTTATAAACAACATAAAATAACAGATATATGGAAGGTATTGACTGTTTTGGAGGGCTATCAATAAGAAAGGGCATGGCCAAATTATAAATAAAGTTTATTAGGACACAGTCATGAATGTTTGTTTGCATATTTTCTACAGCTGCTCTTACACAAGGACAGCAGAGTTGAGTAGTTGCAACGGTCTCTCCAGCCCACACAGCCTAAATATTTATGACCTGGCCTCTACAGGAAAAAAAAAAAAAAAAGTCCATCCCGTACTATAGATATTAGAGCAGGAGAAAATGAGTTGAAATTACAGCAGAACAGTCAGGCCTATCTCTGTCAATATCTCTGACAATTGAAGGGGGCAGGCTATTAAATCTAAAGTGGAGAGGGCCTTGGCCCCTTCCCATGCTATTAAAGATGACTGTGGGTCATTTCAAAAACACCTGGATGGTTTAGAATAGGTGCAATCATTTAAAAGATTGAAAAGCATCTACTTCCCCCCTCCCCCCCCCCCCCCCAGGTAATTCATGTTTATGGAACAAGTTAAAAATAGAAGATATATTTTGCTTTTTACTTTTAAAATTGTATAGCTTCCCAAATATTTTTCAAGATAATTGGTCAACTGTTGCTCACTAAGAAGTAATGCTGTTCTTGGTAAAATGCCAATTTGAACAGAGAAAGAAGGATGGTAATGGTGACTCACAAACCGGTTTCACCCGGAGCCTGGGAGAGGTTGCTGCAGCCTTTTGGAATAGGAAGGGCACCAGCACCGCCTGCTGGCTATAGGGCAACATAAACCCGAACTCATCCTTTTTCCTGATCCAAGGCTCTGTTGGACAAAGATCAATATCCTTACAAGTCTTGTGATGGAATCAAGGAATATCAAACATTCATAATTCATGCCCAAGGGATGGTAGCATCTTGAAATTTAAGTAGTTTGTGTTACATGTACAGTAGCAAAGAACCACTACTAAAACAAGAGATAACCAGGTTTTCATTTACCTCCCTTAAACTTCCTAACCTCATTTAAAAAAAGGTTTTACACTACAGCCTTCTACATCTCATTAAACACAATTCCTGTAACAACGAAAAAAGAACTTTCTTCGTCGTTTGAAACAGATCCTAGCCAAGGGTCTTGTTCAAAATAGTTTTAATCATATGAAATTGCCAGGATCCTACTCTGCTGACCCCTACAAAAGGCAACCTGAATAGAATTAGTCGGTCAACAACTGACAAAGACATGCAGGAGAGCCTGCAGCTGTGACAAGGCCGCCCTCCTTGACTGATGGACACAGGGATTGTAGGCTAGGGACTCAGGACACAGCCCTCTGTCCTCACAATTTTCCTGAGCCTCCTCTGAATTCCTCCGACTGATGAAAATAGAGGCTGGAATTTCAAGTATCTTTTTGTCATTTAGGCAACCCTGCTCCACGTGATACATAAAAATTTTTAATTAAGCTGTTTTCTTTTCCTTTTTAACACCAGTGTCCCAATAAAGAAGCTTCAGGAAAGGGGAAATGTTAAAATCGTGATCCTGTCATTGCCTCACTCTCTGAGGCTCTAAGAACAGGAATGTTTGCTAATAGATGGAGGAAAGGCCCTGTTGACTGTAACTGTGGGACTGCATGGGGATTATGCTACACAGAGCAATGGAAGTTGAGGACTGAGGCTAGGATAAATGCAGACTGTGTCAAAAAGAAAAGAAAAGAAAAGAAAAAACAAGTATTAAGAGGTCAGGGACTTCTGACTTGAGATCGCAAGGGTCTGAGAAGCAAAACCATTTTAAAAGGTAAGAATACTAAGCAAATTAACGTGTGGACTTGTGCATGCGTCTAAGTTTTGCAATGAAATCAGTGCGAACCTGGGTTTCATGACCACAGTGGCCCAAATAATAAGCCCTTCTGTTGGCCCATTTTTCAGAGAAGTGTCAGTTATAAGAGTAAAAAACCCACACACATGTGAGTTATAGGAAGAGTCTGAAGTCAAATAACAATTAAAGAAAAAGGGTAGCACAGCAACTCAGTCCCACAATTGTCTTTTTAAAATTAGGCAGAAATTTGAAAGCAAATTCTAAGTAGACTAATTTGAAGGATAAAGCGAGGAGAAAGTATGGGTGCCCATACCCTGAGCTCATCAAATACTTTGATCTATTTCTTAAAATGCCCGTGAGGACTTAAGGCAATGGACTCTATGTTAAAAACACAAAGAACTATGGCTTCTGATTTTTCAGACTTGAAAACACTGTGACCCAATTCCATCCTCCAGGATATGAACACAGCACGCTTTTATAATTCAGTAATAGCCTGAATTATGTCCTTAGCCTACAACACTACGTCTCCCAGGAGATTCCAATACGCAGTTTAAGGATGAGGTCCACTGGCTGAAAGGTTTCTTTTGAATCTAATTATAATTCAATATAAAACTGAGGATGGAGGCCGGGCATGGTGGCTCACGCCTGTAATCCCAGCACTTTGGGAGGCTGAGGCGGGCAGATCACGATGTCAGGAGATCGAGACCATCCTGGCTAACACGGTGAAACCCCATGTCTACTAAAAATACAAAAAATTAGCCGGGCCTGGTGGCGGGCGCCTGTAGTTGCAGCTACTCGGGAGGCTGAGGCAGGAGAATGGTGTGAACCCGGGAGGTGGAGCTTGCAGTGAGCTGAGATTGCACCACTGCACTCCGGCCTGGGGGACAGAGTGAGACTCTGTCTCAAAAAAAAAAAAAGAAAAGAAAACTAGGGATGGAAAGAAAGCAATGAAAGAGGGAAGGAAAGAAAACAGAGGAAAGGAAAGAAAAAAGAAAAGGAAAGGGAAGGGAGACAGAGAGGGAGGGGGCAAAGAAGAAGAAAGAAAGAGAGAGAGAGACAGACAGGAAGAAAGAAAGAAAAGAAAGAAAGAGAGGGAGGGAGGGAGGGAGGGAGGGAGGAAGGAAGGAAGGAAGGAAGGAAGGAAGGAAGGAAGGAAGGAAGGAAGGAAGGAAGGAAGGAAGGAAGGAAGGAAGGAAGGAAGGGGAGGGAGGGAGGGAGGGAGGGAACTCTACAGCCACACAGCATATCCATCCGTTACAGGAGCAAATAAGAAAGTCAATCTTCCAGCAGAGGGCGCCAGAGCTAACTAAACACTTTAAAAGTCATGAAATCTTAAGACTTTAGAATCCAAATGTTCCATTTTCTATTCAATGATACTATTTCCTTAAAGGTCATGGTAACAAAGTTACCCCACGTATCTTGACCCCATATCCTGTGTTCATTCCCAGAACAAAGCTGACATGAATGATTCTTGTATGATCATTTACCGACAGAAACATGGAATCAAATTTCTTATTTTAATTAAGGAACATGGCACAATACATTTTAATTGGTAGTAGACACCATAAAAACAAGAAGGATTTAAAACACAAAGAAATGTCTTCCTCTTTAAAACAGATAAATTGGACTCCTCCTGTTCATCCATGCAGTCACTTAGTAACCATGGACAGCGTGCTTTCTATGTTAGACGCTGTATCCCCTAACACCCCTTTATAGCTCTTTATTGAGGTCTAGATATTTTGGCCCATGCTTCGGATGCAGCATTTCATGGGACACCCTGCTGGATCTCCTGTGCTGTGCTTCCTTCTGTGGCTGCAGGTGCCACGCTGGAGCAATGCTTAGGAGGAGCGGAGTATTTCCAGGTGAGCCCCTACACTCACTGCACCTCCCATGCTCACTCTTCGACACACATTTGTTGGTAAAGGTCCAGTCCTCAAGCTTCAAGGTTCAGAAATTTTATTTTACCAAGGTTGGTCAGGAGCTAAGGGAATGGAGCCAGCTAAACCCAAGGAACAAGAGGCCCCTGTTCATTTACAATGGAAGTTGTCTTTCTGTTGTTTTGCCATTATACCATGCACCCGTCTTGGGATCAATGTGCCTGCACACTGAATTAGGTATCAGAAAATTGGTTATCATGGAATAAGGATAAAGGATTGAAAGGCATTTTTCTTAGGAACGCTTTTACACTGTTGGTGGGAGTGTAAATTAGTTCAACCATTGTGGAAGACAGTGTGGCGATTCCTCAAAGATCTACAACTAGAAATACCATTTGACTCAGCAATCCCATTACTAGGTATATACTCAAAGGATTATAAATCATTCTGCTATAAAGACACATGCACACGTATGTTTATTGCGGCACTGTTCACAATAACAAAGACTTGGAACCAACCCAATTGCCCATCAATGATAGGCCAGATAAAGAAAATGTGGCACAGATACACCATGGAATACTATGCAGTCATAAAACAGGATGAGTTCATGTCCTTTGCAGGGACATGGATGACGCTGGAAAGCATCATTCTCAGCAAACTAACACAAGAACAGAAAACCAGACACCGCGTGTTCTCTCTCATAAGTGGGGGTTGAACAGTGAGAACACATGGACACGGGGGGTGGGAGGTGCATCACACACTGGGGCCTGTCGGGGGGTGGACGGCTGTGGGAGGAGAACATTAGGACAAATATCTAATGTAGATGACAGGCTGATGGGTGCAGCAAACCACCATGGCGCATCTATACCTATGTAACAAACCTGCAAGTTCTGCACCTGTACCCCAGAACTTAAAGTATAATATAAAAAATAGAAGGACATTTTTCTATGGAATGTGAAGGCTACTTCAGTACCAAATAACAGTCTCTTGTGATGAGAGCACCGTGTCTGCCAGGCGGCATCTGTTGCACAGCACTCTGCTGTGTCTTCCAGCCTCTGCCTCGTTCCCACTTCAGCTGGGCATTCCTGCTTACATCTGTGGCAAGCTCTCAGCTAGCTTCTCCTCCCAGACTGAGAATTCTTCTAAACTGCACCTCTTGCCATTTACCCTCCAGGGGACAATAGACTTCTTCATCTTGTACCTGGGTGATAACAGGCTCTCAGAATTCCTAGGGATCAGAGGGGTGGGTAGGACAGGTGGATCGGGTAGATGCATGAAGAGAGGCAACGCCAGTTACTCAGACTCTGCCTGGGCTACCAGAGTCCTGAGCTTCTTGCCCCCATTTGGGAGGTATTTGGGGTCTCACTCCAAATCATTACTAGTTTGTTCTTTAGCTTTTATTTCCTTTTCTTCCAAGTGTGTGTGTGTGTGTGTGTGTGTGTGTGCTGCCACTGATACTACTTTTCCCTCTCAGCGATTAAAAGAAAAAGAGATACATTTGAAAAAGTGGTGTATTATCTATTCTGTTAATATAACGTCAGTATTTATGAGGTGTGGTCTTTGTGCCTCTTTTTAAAGATATAGGGAATTACTCCATGGCCAAAGTTCAGTGGCTTCTCATATTACAGAGTAAAAGGCATGGTCCTTGCTGGATGATGGCGCCCACATCCCTCACCATTCACCTCCGAATTGCTGAGGTCCTTTCCACCACCCTCCCTTCCATCCCTGAGCACCCCCACGTCCCTGCTGCTCCACCCACACTCACACCTAAACTGCTACAGACCTTTGCACCTGAGCTGCCATATGGCTCTTTTCTTCCTGCTGTCATTCAAATACCACTCTCACAGGGAGGCCCATTCTCATCTCTCTACACACAAAGGCAACTTCCCCAGCCCTCCCCACCCTTCCTTTTTCTCCTCTGACCTACTCTCTTCACCTCTAGCTCCTACCCCTGAATCTAAGTTCCACCAGGGCAGAAAAGTTTGTGTTTTTTAACTACTGTATCCCCAGCATCTGCAACAAAACCTTGCACACACTGATATTTACACAGACTTGTGAATTCATGAATGAATGTGTGAGTGAATGAATGAATACATCAAATACTATACAAGGTTCATAGTAAAAAATAGCAGCCCCTGGCATCCCCACTCCTGAATCTTTCTCTCTGAAATCTTTTAGCTATTGTTTCTGGTATTAACCTGCATATCTCTAAGGAATATGCTTACACTGCTTGCTATTTCTTGGTTTATCAACTTAAGACATTAAAGACCGCTGGGCGTGGTGGCTCACGCCTGTAATCCCAGCACTTTGGGAGGCCGAGGCGGGCAGATCACGAGGTCAGTAGTTCGAGACCATCCTGGCTAACACGGTGAAACCCCGTCTCTACTAAATATACAAAAAAATTAGCCAGGCGAGGTGATGGGCACCTGTAGTCCCAGCTATTCGGGAGGCTGAGGCAGGAGAATGGCGTGAACCCAGGAGGCGGAGCTTGCAGTGAGCCGAGATCACACCACTGCACTCCAGCCTGGGTGACAGAGCGAGACTCCGTCTCAAAAAAAAAAAAAAAAGACATTAAAGACCTAAATTCCCATTGTAGAAGATGGCATCACAGGATTCTTACACCATTCCACACCTCCGGTTGCCATTTCTCTACCTTTCCAGTGTGATTACATCACATTGTCTTATAATTTACATATATATTTCTGCATGGGGTTTATATCCTGCTAGAATGAAGGCTTGTCAGCAGGAATTTGTGTTTGTCTTGCTCACGGAAGTATCCTCATGGCCTAGAACAGTGCCAGGCCCTCAGCAGGTACTGAGTAAATATTTGTGGAGTGAATGGATGAATTCTGAGATTTATGGGCTGTGACTTATCCACCAGTTACTCATCGCTGCACTTTCAGGATGCATGGGCCACCCCCATGTCCCTGTGCTTTTCCAGCTTGGACTCTCCCTCAAACTCTGCACCTTCAGGAAAACTTCAGTGACTCCCTCTCACCCAGCTTTATTTGGGGATCCTTCCTCTATATCCACAAATCTTTTCGTGAACATTACACGTAATTCCCGATTAGTCACCTTCTCCAACTAGGCTGCCGCCTCCTTGGCATCATGGACTGTGTCTTGATTTCTGAACCCTATTGTCTATCACAGCATCCACCTATTGTAATTGATTCTCAAGCAGCTCTGAATGAAGGACACACGGTCCCTGCTTGCCACTTGGAGGCAAGAGAGAAACGACATCTTCCTGTTCCTGGTGAGCCCTAGGGTGAGTCACCACCATTTACAGAGATAACATGTGGCTCAATTGCTTCTTCTTTCACTCTTCACTTCCCCAGGTTAATAATTGCCAGATCATTTCATACTCTTTATTTTTTCAACCATTTCACTTCTTGCCATCCCTTTCCATGTCCAAATCTCCCTCAGAAATAAAAATAAATTTCAAATTAGTCAGAGCATCGTGACTTCTTTCAAAGTTAGAATTACTGCCTTAAGAAACACGTGATTCAATGTGGGGCTCCGCTTGACAAGATCAAGCATTCCAAACTAAAATGTACAACCAGTGGAAATATCTTCCTGCTCCTCGACTACTGATACTTTACAGCTGTGGTTCTCCAACTTTGCCATGCATCCGAAGCACTGGAAAGACTTGCTAAGATGGAGCCACAGATTGTGGGGTCCCACTCCCAGAGTTTCTGATCCAGAGAATCAGGGGTGGAGTCTGGGAATTTGCACTGCCACAAGCTCCCGGGTGCTGCTGATGCTGCCAGTCTGAAGCCCACACTTTGAGAACCCTCGCTTTCCCATAATGCTTCAGGAAGTCTTAGGCACTAAGTTGATGCACCTGTGAAGGGGTTAGGTTTCCCTCCTCCCTTCCCACCACCGCCAAGATAAGTAGCTGCTGAGTGCAACATTACAGCACTTCTTAAACTCTAATAGGCACACAGATCACCTGTAGATCTTGATAAACTACAGATCCTAATTCAGCAGGTCAGTGGCGGGGATGGGGGTGGGGGGTGGGGGGTGGGGGGTGGGGGATGGCCGAGGGGTGGCCTGAGATCTGTGGTTCTAATCAGCCCCCAGGTGAAGCCAATGTGGCTGACTCTCCGCCTAAACTCTGAGTTGCAGGCATTACAAATTATACCAAGTCCATTAGTATTAAAAGAAAGTGACTTTCTTAGGTCTCAAAGCTTTGAGTAGTTTTTGATTTGATTCAGGCATTTGATTCAGGTCTGAGCTCTGATATACTTTCTTTTTTCCCCATGAGTCAACTTGAGAATGTACTTTTATTCTTTGTTTAACATTTTTAACTTTCACCCATATAAAACTTCCAACATGAATGGGCCCAGCTGACTCATTGTCACTGCCCAGAGATCCCCGAGCTCTATTCAAACACTACAGATGATTGTAAACCTGCAGACAGGGTTGGGAGGGTGTGGCTGTTTATCCTTGTTGATTGAGAAACCTACTCTTTGTCCTGTGCTGGTGTTTTGTTACATAGTTACAGCACTTAGCCTTTCACTGAAATCCTGCCTCAGAACACCATTATCTAATGCATTATTGAGCTCAATTCTCCCAAGGGCCTGTGTTATCTCTTTTTTATTTCTTAGGCTATAAAGAGATTGTGGTGATGGGGAAGTGAAAGAGAAAACACCTCCCAAACCTACCTGATCCAGCTGATCCAGGACATATCCCTTTTTTTTTTTTTTTTTTTTTTTTTTGAGACAGAGTCTCTCTCTGTTGCCCAGGCTGGAGTGCAGTGGCATGATCTCGGCTCATGGCAACCTCCACCTCAAGCAATTCTCCTACCTTAGCCTCCCAAGTAGTTGGAATTACAGGCACGTGCTACCACATTCGGCTAATCTGTGTATTTTTAGTGGAGATGGGGTTTCACCATGTTGGTCAGGCTGATCTCGAACTCCTGACCTCGTAATCCGCCCACCTCGGCCTCCGAAAGCGCTGGGATTACAGGCGTGAGCCACCGTACCTGGCCCAGAACATATCCTTTATATCATAATGTTGTGAACACATGTATATATACACCCACCACATATATATAATATATACCCATACATACATACACACACATAAAGAGAAAATGCCTCCTAAAACCTACCCAATCCAGTGTGACTCTCTTACACCCGCAGGTGGATAGTAAGTGGACATTTAGGGGAGGCAGGACAAGCTACATAATTTGCGGGGCTCGGTATAAAGCAGGCATGCAGGACTCAATTGTCAAGAATTTCAACACTACAACAGCAGAGCATTAATCCAAGTGCCAGGCCCTTCCAAGCTCACTTGCTCATGAGGCTAACCCTAGGGGAAGAACTCTGACATAACGAAAACCCCATGAATTTGGAAGCTCTCACTCTCTTCCCTTCTTCCCTCCTTTCTCCCTTTCAAAACATATGTCAGAAAAGAAGAGCTCCAATGACAATGGTGATGTCATTTGTTCTGTGGTTGAATAAACACTCATATCTCATCTTTGTCCTGTCTCTCTTTCATTTTCTGCCAAATAGCTCAACCTTCCGACTAAGAAAAACCCAACTAGATCCCACTGGTTCCAACAAGGGCTAAACTGAACTCTACCTTTGGTCCGACTATGATAAGATGATTTACCTAATCTATGATGAGGAAATGTACTGCACAAATATGACTAGAAGGGAGGGTGTGTAGTTTCCTCAAATGAGATTTTCAAGTCATCAGACAGCCCCTCTCAAACTCTGAGGGCTCACCATGGATCTTGTTACAACGCAAATTCCAATTTAGGAGGAGTGGAAGGGACACAGGGCACATCTACACTGTGAGGCTGTGAGGCCAAGGACCACATTTTGAGTAGCAGAGCTCTAGAACTACCCTGTCCTTTAAGGTAGACACTAACCACAGGTACCTATCGAGTCCTTGAAATGTTGTCTAAATAGAGATATACTCTGAGTGTAAAATGCACACCACTTTTCAAAGATGTAATTCAAAAAATAAAATAAATATCCCATTAAGAATTGTATATTGATTCTATGTTTTAGATATATTGGGTTAAACAAAGGATATTATTAAAATTAATTTCACCTGTTTCTACTTTTTTAATTTGGCTAGTAGAAAATTTAAAATTACCTATGTGGCTCACTATTGGACAGCACTCTTCTAGGAGGTCAGGTGGAGCTTGAGCTATCCATCCTCTCCATTTCATTATGAAATCCTTGGGGCAAAAGCACGGACCCAGCCCTGGACATCACCCAGGGAGGTGAGTATATCTCTTATGGTCTCATCCATCAAGTTTTCTTCTCTGGCTCTCACCGCCCCAATAGAGGCACACACACACAAACACACACACACACACATACACACACACACACATACACACACACACACACACAGGAGTGGGAAAGACTGGAAGACAGGACCTTGTCTTATGCATCTTTCTGTCCTCAATGCCCAGTACAGAGTCTATTATCTTAAGTAATACATAAATATCTGAGATGTGGATCCTCTATGTAAATCATTCATGGCTCCTCCCACTTATACTTCTGGGTCACTGTAAATGTTGGAAAGTAATCACGTGTTTTCTCAATTATATTTTCCTCCGGGTTGTCCTTCAGCTTACCTTGTACTAGCTGCACGGGCTCAGTGAGCATCCATGACACAATGCTACTAGTTCAGTGCATACTGAAGGGTAAATGTTAGAGGCCTTTTTCTTGCCACCATCACCAAGTTTACAATTACAGTACTTCTACTATGATCACGGCTGCCATTAAGAAGCTACACCTCACTGGGTGCTTCCTACATGCCAGGTGCTGTACCTGCACTTCAGATAATGGCATTTCATTTAATCCTCACGCCACCACCATGCTGGCCATTATTATGGTCTTCCACTTTCCATATGAGGAAAGTGAGGCTCAGAGAGGTCAAGAACCATGCCCAAGCAAGTGGCAGAGATAGGATTCAAGTCCAGATCTCTAAAGTCTGTGTTTTCAATCCTGGGTATCTATAACATTAGCAGAGTGCTCAGAATCATCAGTGGAGCAAAGACGAAAAAGCGAAGTGGGGTGGTTTTGAATAGCACGTGAATATGCACATCAAGTTGGAGGCATTCTTTCATTTTTTCCCTTGGTCTGTTGTTAAATGTATGTATATCGTATTTCCCAATAAATTAGAAAATGGAAAAAATAAGTCAACCTTTTTTCTCTAAATCAAGGAACATAGAAATCTGACATATCCTTTATATCAGAATGTTGTGAACACACGTATACATATATATGTGTATATATACATACACTGCATACATGTAATATACATATACACATACATACACATACATAAATCATAACTAGACGCACATGGTAGTAAAATGTGTGCTTTTAAAAAGCCACTGGGTGCATCTCTAAGAAAGCCTCACATGATGTAGCCCTGCAGTAGGGAACAAAACGAATTATTGATATAGATCAATAGTTAATAACAGTTCAGTTACTAACATGGGGCATGTCAGAGTAACACATTGGGCAAATACACTTACAAGGAGAAAAACAGAAGAATAATTCAAAATAAGTTACCAATGAATTGTTTTATGATAAAAGCATAAGTTTTGGAATGGTCTTTAAAAGACAGACTTAAAATGTTTGAATCAGGCTCAGGTTTGAAGCCTTTTTTTTTTTTTTTTTCTAATTGACTTTATTCTTTTCTCATTAAAAGAGCTGTTCCAGGCTGGGTGCGGTGGCTCACACCTGTAATTCCAGCACTTTGGGAGGCCAAGGCAGGTGGATCACTTGAGGTTAGGAGTTCAAGACCAGCCTGGCCAATATGGTGAAACCCCATCTCTATTAAAAATACAAAATTTAACAGGGCATGGTGGTGCGCACCTGTGATTCCAACTACTTGGGAGGCTGAGGCACGAGAATCACTTGAACTTGGGAGGTGGAGGTTGTAGTGAGCCGAGATCACACCGCTGCACTCCAGCCTGGGCAACAAGAGCGAGATTCTGTCTCAAAAAAAAAGAGCTGTTCCATCCCAAAAAGGTTTTATGATGACAGTTTTACTTTGGGGATTATTACCTCTGTATATTAATATCTCAGTACAATTTTAAAACACCAAAGCTTTAAAATAACACACAAACTACTGTCACCAAACCAAACTAGGTCTGTTTGCCCTCAGGCAAAGTTAAGTCAAGCACCAAAGCACTGGGTTTTGGCAGCAAGAAAGGTTTATTGTGAGTAGACTGACAAGGAAACTGAAGGAAATGCTCAAATCTGTCTCCCTGAGCTTGAGGCTAGGTCGGGTTTTGTAACCATAGGGTAATGAGGATGATCTGATCTTGCAATGAGGTGATGCTGGGAGGCATGATCTGACTGGACCCTGCCATGTTGTGTCTGCTTCTTAATTCAGTCCCCACTCCTTAGTCCAAGCACTTAGGTTCCTGCACACTTGATTCCTCTGGGCATGCTCAGGTTATGTTACCTTCAACCTGGGGCATCCATGGAACTGAAAAACAACTCACAACAACTCACAACTCTGTAACATACAAGTTGAACCAGATCAGTCTGATGACGTTATGCTACTTACTAAGTCCATGTTGATAAAACTGTAAAAAATATAATCTGTAAAATCTTTCTTGTAGTTTCACCAAAAGAGATTTCATTCACATTTCCACATCAAAAATGTTGGTTGGATAATTTCTAGGATACTAAGAAACAAAAAGGCAAAGACAAAATGATAATAATCATTATAACAAAGCTCAGTCTTTTTTCTTTTTTTTTTTTTTTTCCTTTTTTTTTTTTTTTTTTTTGAGACAGAATTTCACTCTTCTTGCCCAGACGGGAGTGCACTGGCGCAATCTTGGCTCACTGCAACCTCTGCCTCCCAAGTTCAAGCGATTCTCCTGCCTCAGCCTCCTGAGTAGCTGGGATTACAGATGCCCGCCATCACGCCGAGATAATTTTTGTATTTTTATTAGAGACAGGATTTCGCCATGTTAGCCAGGCTGGTCTTGAACTCCTGACCTCAGGTGATTCACCCGCCTCGGCCTCCCAAAGTGCTGGGATTACAGGCATGAGCCACCGTGCCAAGCCCAAAGCAGTCATTTTAATACAAGATTGTGACCAGCCAGTATAACTGGTTTCCATTTTTGCTCTTCGATTGATTGATCATTGCATCTAGGGTCAAATTTGCTGTATAGTTTTTCAGTTGTAACAATGCTAAGGCCCTATGTCAGTGTAATCAAGGGAAAGAATCTAAATTAGATATTAAAAACCTGAATCCAAATTCTGGTTGAATGCCATACTTATTACGATCAATAAACATAAATGTTGGCTCAACACACACTGTAGTAAATAATGTGCTTTTAAAAAGCCACCAGATAAATCTCTAATACAGCCTCCAGTGACTTAGGAACAAAATGAGTCCTGCTGTAGGGAAGAAAGTGAATTATTGGTATAGATCAAATTGCCTAGAAACATCGTGTGTCAACATTAATGTCAGTTCCTTGGAACCAATATATTGCTCCTTAATTACTCCATGCGTTCAGAACCTGTAGTCCTCCTGACAGCTCATTTCACAGAGATGCATTTATTTTGAAAAAGTATACATAGCTACCAGCCTGTCCACTCTGTCAACATAAGGGTTGGCCATAAAAACCTGTTATATTTTACTCTGGGCAGCAATTATTTAATATCCCTCAACATACATGTCAAACACATAAGAAATTGCTCCAGGCTTTTCTTCCTTTTCATTGCTTAAAAAAGTAGAAAACGCCAAACAATGAGGCCTTCGTAGAACCTGAGGCATCAAAAATATTAGCTGCATTGTGAAAGCCAAACAGGAGCAACTCATTCTTAAAAAAGAATACAATTAATAAACCATATCTCCATTGACACCTAGTAAGTCCCCAGAAAGGTGTAAAACCCCGGATTTATAAGGCTAGGAAACGTATTACAGGAATAAAACTCTAAACCACAAAAAGGTGTACTGTCTACAACAGTTGTGGTCACTAGGTAATCCTGTTTCAACGCTGATGCTTCTCTGCCTTCCCTTTTCTAAATCAAGTTAAATGGGGCTCCTCACCGTGGAGCTGCTCCTCCTGACCCTCTGACACCCCAAGCTGGACTATCCCCGGACTGATTACTTCATCACATGCTACTTTCCAACTATGCAATCAACACATCACCTGGCCCCCTAAGCCTGCAGATTGACCTGACTCATGCAATTATTTTTGTTGATTTTTTAGAGACAGGGTCTTGCTCTGTTCCCCTGGAACAGACTGGAGTTCAGTGACACAGTCACCAGTCACTGCAGCCTCGACCTTCTAGGCTCAAGCAATCCTCCCACTTCAGCCTCCTAAGTAGCTGGAACTACAAGTGCGTGCCACCACACCCTACTATTTTTTTTTTTTTTTTAATGTTTTGTAGAGAAGGAGTCTCACTATGTTTACAGGGCTCGTCTTGAACTGGATTTAAGCAATCCTCCCACCTCGGCTTACAGGCGTGAGCCACTGCGCCCAGCCTGCCATTATTTATCTTCAGAGTTCCCTGGGATCTGGCAGAAGAAATACTAACAAGGGCCCATAGGAAAGGAGCAAGCAAGAATCCCTGGGAAGTGCTGTGAAAAATCGGGAGGAAGTGAGGCTGAAAGTCGAAGAAACCGGAGAAGGCTTCCTAGCTGGGTGGCTTTCAGATGTTTTCTCACTGTTCTGCTCCCACATCTCACACCCCCTCATCTTCCTTACCACCCATGTTAAAAGTGAGCAGTCTTTATTTGGAGTTCTCTGACTCTTTCAGAGTTAAGACACGAAGAGATGGAATGAATGTGACCTTTATAGCCTCCTTTCCTCCCTTCTCTACTCACCGGTTCCTTTCCAGCCCACCTCTGCTCATTTCCCTGCCTCAGGGCCCTTTCACATGCTGGTGCTTCCCATCCAAGCCCAGATCACACCTCCAGGAAAGGTCTGGGGGTGAGTAAGTGCCCTGCTCTTCCCCACCTGCTCTAGGACTCCAGATCCTAGAGAGAGGTTGCACATCTTGCTCTGAAAGCCACCCCTCTAGGAAGCCTTCCCGGCTTCTTCAGCTTTCAGCCTCACCTCCTCCTGATTTTTCACAGCACTTTCTGGGGACTCTTGCTTCCTCCTTTCATACACGCCCTTGTTAGCATTTCCTCTGCCAGACCACAAGCTCCTCCAGAGCAGTGTCTGACCACCCAGGAGGCACTTAGCAAATCGTAAATAGTTTAATTTGCCCAGATATGTTTCTGTTTTTAAAAACCAGTTGTCAAAACTTCATTTCATCTTTTGCCAACTGCCCAACTCAGAAGACGTTGATGTTCGTTTGTGTTTGTTTGTTTGTTTGTTTGGAGACAGTGTCTGGCTCTGTTGCCCAGGCTGGAGTGCAGTGGCGTGATCACAGCTCACTGCAGCCTCAATTTGCCAGGCTCAAGGGATCCTCTCACCTCAGCCTCCCGAGTAGATGGAGCCACAGGCATGCACTACCATGCCTGGCTAAATTTTGTATTTTTTGTAAAGATGGGGTTTCACCATGTTGCCCAGGCTGGTTTTGAGCTCCTGAGCTCAAGCAATCCGCTCACCTCGGCCTCCCAAAGTGCTGGGATTACAGGTGTGAGCCACCACGCCCAGCCCAGAAGATGTTAATCTTTACAGGCAGTTTTCCTAAAACCTGTTTATTAATACAACTCTTCCTTGCAAAATTAGGTGTTGGGAAAAGCATTCTTTCCCTCTCTCTTTCCATCCCTCCCCCATTTCAAGCTCAATCCTGTACGCTGCAACAAATTTTCAATATGGAGCTTCTCTTTTAACCAGTCTGATGCTTTGTATGGTTTGTTTTTCCCTTTTTACTTAAGTGTGTGCACATTAAAAAGTAATGAAATACCCCACCGAGCAGAAATGTGAATACATCTGCCATTTGTGTTCTGAAAAACGAATTAATAATACATCTCTTCATCTAGTCTGATGCATCCATATACATCCTTGCTCTAGGAGCATTCTGGAGCCAATGATCGCTGCCGTATCTTAGAGCACCTGTTTCAATTTTGTGTGAGTAGTAGCAAGGGAAGGACCATATTGAAAGAGGAGGTCTCTAGCCCCAGGTAGAAACAAAAATGTATTGAGTATAGACCTCATATTTGCCTTTTAAGCAGTAATTTCATTGATGAGAGTTTTGTTTATACATCAGGGTGTTGTTGGCAAGACAGTTTTCCTGGGTCATGCAAAAGGACTAAAAATCAATTTGCAGAGCAAATATTATGTGGCTTAATCTCAACTTTCTATATTTGTACCGTTGCTACAGGCAAGTCATCAATCTGCGTATGCCTCAGCTTTTCATTTGTAAAATGAGGATGGCCTACATGATTTTTGAGGGCTCTTTCAGATATGATAGCCTATATGGTTCTTTGTATTTAGAAACAAGCCTTATGAAAAATAAAAACACATGGTGAGTGATTCGTCACTTGCTTACTTGTTTTCAAAAATAGTAAGTTTGGGTTGTCCAAGTAACATAAAAGCATATCAGAAAATTAAATCACTGATGATTTCTCCCTTAAAATATAGTCTAAAAAAGTTCAATGCTAATTGGTTATTACCATTTAGTTAGCTAACAATATTATAGCCTATAGCTAGGCAATATTTTCTAGAGCTTTCACAAGCACCATAAATTCCACAGTCTTAGGTTATTGAATGAATGAAATGCTCAATGATGTGATAATGCAGCAGTTTAGAGAGAAGAAGCCTCCAGGCAGCAGCAAGGGCTATACAAGATGGCAGCCTCTCCCAGGAGATGCTGTTTCCTGTGGTCTGTCTGTGCAGATTTGACTCTGGAGTTTTGGAAGACTGAGTGAACTAGAATCATGGTGGTAATTTATATATGAGGGATAAACATAAGAATCAACAAGACTGGCACCGGGCATGGTGGCTTATGCCTGTAATACCAGCACTTTGGGAGGCCGAGGTAGGTGGATCACTTGAGGTCAGGAGTTCGAGACTGACCAACATGGTGAAACCCCGACTCTACTAAAAAATACAAAAATTAGGCCAGGCGTGGTGGCTCACACCTGTAATCCCAGCACTTTGGGAGGTCGAGGTGGGCGGATAACCTGAGGTCAGGAATTTGAGACCAGCCTGACCACCATGGAGAAACCCTGTCTTTACTAAATATACAAAAAATTAGCCAGGTATGGTGGCACATGCCTGTAATCCCAGCTACTCAGGAGGCTGAGGTAGGAGAATTGCTTGAACCTGGGAGGCAGAGGTTGCAGTGAGCCGAGATTGCACCATTGCACTCCAGCCTGGGCAACAAGAGCTAAACTCCATCTCAAAAAAAAATGAAAAATACAAAATTTAGCTGGGCATGGTGGCGGGTGCCTGTAATCCCAGCTATTTGGGAGGCTGAGGTAGGAGAATCACTTGAACCCAGGAGGTGGAGGTTGCAGTGAGCCGAGATCACGCCATTGCACTCCAGCCTGGGCAACAGAGCAAGATTCTGTCTCAAAAAAAAAAAAAAAAAATCAACAAGACTGGAGAAAACCTTTCCTACATACCTTATTAATACCTTATTATGTACCCCCAATCTGGTCTCCAAATCAGAATACTCAACAGTCTTCTTCTTCATCCAGGTCTCCTCCACCTAAATCTGACACAAGTGCCACAAACTTGGCATTCCACAAACACACCATGTTCTCCTTTGCAATGAGATTCTGTTATTTGCAACAACATGGATGGAACTGGAGGTCATTATGTTAAGTAAACCACCTCCCAGTCCTGTCCCAGTGTCCCCCTTGCCATGGGGTACCACTATCACCACCCAGTCTTTCTCATCTCATCCTATTCCCCATTTTCCACACCCACTCATTCCGCAAAGGAATCAGGGCCAAAGCACATGCACACACTGTACCCAAGAAAGAGAGACATGCACAGGAGAGATGAACGGGGTGACCAACTGTCCTGGGACTGACTGTCCCAGTTTTAACTCTGAAAGTCTCACATTGCAGAAAGCTCTGTGTCCTGGGCAAACCAGGACAGTTGGTCATCCTGGAAGGAAGGAATTTGAGAGCAAGGGATGGCTTCCTGGAAGAGATGACATGCAGAAGAAGAGAAGGGGACGGAGTATACAAAAGCATGGAATGGAGGAATCAGTGGTGTGTGTTACTGGAGTGTGCCATCTGAGGCATGGAGGGGTGACCAGGGGGTCTAAAAAGGTAGGCAGGGGCTAGTTCTTGGAGAGCTGTATATTGGACTTGACTACATACTGTTGTCGGTTTTTCACAGAAGTGAAATAATCAGATTTGCATTTTTAGGCAGGTGTTTGAGACTGGACCTCAACATTCATGAACTATTGATGGCTAGAAACAGGTGCTAATATTATTTTTAAATTGTCAATAACTTCTTTACTATGATTCTAGAGGTAGGAACTAGAATTAGTCTTGGTGACAAATTATTCTTCTGTTTTGGGAGGAATTCAGTTGGCCTCTCTCTTAGTCAAGCTTGTGTAAAATAAGTACCCACTTGTCCTTGGCATAACACTGGACATTGGCAAAATAACACGGATACGGAGCCAATCGCAGGGGTGAAGAGGACCATTGAGCCTGTGGCGTCCCAGTCAGAGATTTAGGATGTTAAATCCAAATGCAGCCCTATCTGGTTTCAGACATCACCTCCGGGATGAAAAGATTATATCCATCTTGGCTGGGCACAGTGGCTCACACTTGTAATCACAACATTTTGGGAAGCCGATGCAGGAGGATCACGATTAAGATATCCATCTCATCAGTTAAAACTATGCCCCCACACTGGACCACGTAGCCTATAGTACACTAAAATAAGTTAGTATTTTTTAAATAAATCTTGTGATTGGTACAGGTTTATTGTACTATGAGATTTTGTGTTGCAAATGGTAATGTAAAGGAAATATAAACACTTTAAATATTTTTCAATTGTTTAATATACCAGGAGCTTCAAAAATTGGAAATGGTCTAGATGCCCCTCAGATCCTGAAAGGACTTGCAAAGGAGTGTGCATCAGAGACAGGAGGAATCTGCGACCATCATTTGCAATCTACATTATCTATATGTATATCTCTTAAGCATACATTATTTCGTTTTGCCTGTTTTTATATTTATATCAATAAAATCTGGATGGATTCTGTTGTCTTCTTTCAGCATTATGTTTTTTAATATTTATCCATGTCAATAATGTAATTTATGTTTTTTTTTTTTTTAGGCAGAGCCTGGCTCTTTTGCCCAGGCTGGAGTGCAGTAGCACGATCTCGGCTCACTGCAACCTCCACCTCCTGGGTTCAAGCGATTCTCCTGCCTCAGCTTCCCGAATAGCTGGGATCACAGGCGCCCACCACTACACCCAGCTAATTTTTGTATTTTTAGTAGAGACGGGGTTTCGCCATATTGGCCAGGCTGGTCTCGAACTCCTGGCCTCAAGTGATCTACCCAACTCAGGCTCCCAAAGTGCTGGGATTACAGGCATGAGCCACCGCGCCCAGCTAATTTATCCATTTTTAGCTGTTGCATAGCATCCTACTGTATGAACATGTATCAATGCATTTATTCATTCTACTATTAACATTTGAGTTGTTTCCAGTTTTCTGTTTCCTGTGTGTGTGTATGTTAGTACGTGTGTGTGTTGTTAATATGAACAATGCTTCTGTGAATATTCTTGTACATGTCTATCGTTCAATATTTACAAGAGTTTCTCTGAAGTGTACACCTAGGAATGGTTTGCTGAGTGATGGCTATACGAATGTTCAGCCTTCTAAGATAATCTCAAACTATTTTACAAAGTGATTGTACCTATTTATACAGCTAACATGAATGGATTGGAATTCCCCTCGGCCACACTTGCTATCATCCAACTTTTTAACTTTTTCTGATTGGCAGATGTGGAATGGGCCATTCAGCTTTCCTCTTCTCTGCAAATCTATTCATATTTTGCCCACTTTCTCACTGGGATTATTTTCTTTTTCTTATTGATTTGTAGCAATTTTCCATATTCTGGAAACTAATTTCTTGTCAGTTACATGATTTCTAAATATCTGCTCCTTGTTTGAGGCTTTTTTCATTATAATTATGGTATATTTTAATGAATAAAAATAGCTAAATCAGTATCAATTTTGTACTTCACAGTTTTCACTTTTTGTGTCTTGTTTAAAAATACTCCTTTAATTTCTAGAGATACTATTCTGTGTTTTCTTCTAAATGTTGTATAGTTTTTAACTTTTCACATTTTTATCTTTAATGAATCTGGAATTCATTTTCATATATTTTAGGTAAATTTTGCCTTAGACAGAAATACAACTTCCATTTGTTAAATATGGGATACTCCATTTCTTTCCACATTGATTTGAAATGCCCAAGCAGTATAAAATTAGTTTCTATACGCAACAGATCTGTTTCTGAGCTCTTTGTGCTAATTCACTGGCTTATTTCCAGGTCAATGTAAGAGTCATCATGTGAAAGCCAAAACCATAAATTAGAAAACATAATATGCATTCTTTTTCTCTTCGACTTTCATTTTAAGTTCAGGGGTACATGTGCAGGATGTGCAGTTTTGTTACATAGGTAAACGTGTGCCACGGTGGTTTACTGCACAGATCATCCCAACACCCAGGTATTAAGCCTAGCGTCCATTAACTATTCTTCCTGATGCTTTCCCCCGCCAACCACAGGTGCCAGTGTGTGTTGTTCCCCGCCATGTGTCCATGTGTGGAAAATATAATATGTATTCTTAACCTGTCAATATCTAAAGTTAATATGTATGTTTGCAGTTTTCCTAAACAGTCCCGCACTTTAGAACAATTTAACTCCATTCATCCCCTTCCAGCCCTCATCTACTTTAATTCCATATTGTTTTTTCTTCTCAATAGATATATTATTTTATAGCCAATATTTGTCTTTACATTTACATTTGGTCGCATGCTTAGCACTTTATTTGTTCATTATTTTCATTCTTTTATGCATCTCAGAATTTTCATCTGGAATCATCTTCCTTCTGCTTAAAACACATTCTTTCAGATTGCTCTTAGGAAAACTTAGAAGTTGATGGCAAATTCAGTTTTTTTAATCTTGAAAATGGCTTTATTTTACCCTTCTTCAAATATAATGTTACCGAGTCAGAAAATTCCGGAATGGCAGTTATTTCCTCCCAGCACTTTGAAGATTCTATTCCATTTCCAGTGTCCATTGTTGCTTTTGAGGAGTCAGTCACCAGTCTAACCACCATTCCTTTGTTGGTGATTTATTCTCTATCGGCTTGTAATTATCTGGTTTTCTGCCTCAATGTGTGTAGTGATTTATTTTTATTCCTTTTGCCTGGAATTCATTAGGTCTCCTTAATCTGAGAACTTGGGTTTTTTTTAAAGAATTCTATAAAATTCTCATTTTTATTTTGTTGAATGTTTTCTTATTCTCTTGTGTTTCTTCTGAAACTCTGATTAGACATATTTAGACCTTCTAATTATAGCCTTCATGCCTCTTGACTTCCTCCTTCATCACTTAGCTGCGTTTTGGAAAATTTCCTCAGAGCTACATTTTGTTCAATAATCCTGGCTTAATCTGTTCCTGGACCCATCCACTGAACTTGTAATTTTAATGGCATCATTTATTTCCTCTTGTTTGTATTTCAGATCTGCTTGGTACTTGCTCCAATTTTCAAGTTTGTTTTATTTTCTAAAACAATTTATATTTATATTCTTCATCCAACCATTCTATAGCCACTATGAGACAATAAATAAATCCATCCAACTCATCAAAACACAGCTGAGAATTACCAAATAAGTACAAACAAAAACCTAAATATGACTGATTAACTGTGCAGAATACAATGATGTAAGTTTACTATACATCAACCTCCTTGTACCCATCTCCTCGCTTCAACAAATAACTCAGGGCCAAACTTCCTTCATCTATACTTCCACCCTCCTTCTCCCTGTCTGAACAAGATGCCACTCCAGAGACTGCAGGTTCTATGTCTATCATATGTGACTGCAATCGCTTGGTCATGGTAGAAGAAAAAAGAGAAGAAAAAAGTTGAAAGTCCTCTGAAAACTGTAGTGCTTATAATAGCCTTCCCAACTACTGGCCATACTTAATATTAATCATTAACGCTCTCAGTAGAGTGTCTCAGAGGTCAAAAATGTATCTCCTACTAGCTACAAGGAAGTTAGGATCTAATAAGCATTTATTTACAGCTGCAGTCACCCAACTGCCTGAAATACCAGCGTCTCTAAATTCATGATTTTGTGTATGAACAAACGTCAATAGGATCTTTACTCAGTCCTCTAGATATAACTCAGAAAAATGAATTGCTGTGAAAAACTCACTTGATTTCCTGTGGTCACATTATAAGATTGAATAATCTACAAAAGTACAAAACTCAGTGACATAGAGAAGCCAGCAAATTCTCCTGCCCTTACATAAACAGGTGGAAGGCTTTCCAGTAGAATGCTTTCTACTCCAACAAATTAGTAGATTGAATGACTATACTTCATAAGGATAACACTATTGTACCATATTTAGTTTTAAATTTAAAACCTCAAAAACTTATCAAAACTAGCCAAAGATTTCTGGAATAAGACATAGACAAAGTTATTTCTCAAAAAAAAAAAAAAAATTGGCTGGGCCAGGTGCAGTGACTCACGCCTGTAATGCCAGCACTTTGGGAGGCTGAGGTGGGCAGATCACGAGGTCAAGGGCTCAAGATCAGGCTGGCCAACATGGTGAAACCCCATCTCTACTAAAAATACAAAAATCAGCTCGGTGTGGTGGTGCCCGCCTGTAATCCCAGCTACTCGGGAGGCTGAGGTAGGAGAATTGCATGAACCCGGGAGGTGGAGGTTGCAGTGAGCTAAGATCACGCCACTGCACTCCAGCCTGGTGACAGAGCAAGACTCTGTCTCAAAAAAAAAAAAAAAAAGGCTGGACACAGGGGCTCGCACCTGTAATCCCATCATTTTGGGAGGGTGGGGTGGGAAGATCACTTGAGCTCAGGAGTTTGAGTCCAGCCTGGGCAACATAGCGGGACCCTGTTTCTACCAAAAAAACAAAATAAAAATTATGTAAGCATGGTGTGCATGCCTGTAGTCCCAGCTACTTGGGAGGCTGAAGCAGGAGGATAACTTGAGCCTGGGAGGTCAAGGCTGCAGTGAGCTGTGATTGTGTCACTGCACTCCAGCCTGGGTAACACAGTGAGACCCTGTCTCAAAATACAAATAAAATTGAAAATAATTAAAAATGGGATTTTTAACTCTTTGATATAAACATAACTAGGTCCAGCCATAAGGAAGAATTGTGCTACAAAAGAGAACAAAAATCATCATGTTTAACAACTGTATTTATGTTCTTTTCTAATTATAAAGCTAACTATTGATTTAATAATGCTTCTACACATCTTGATCATGTGTTAGCATATGAAACTCTTAGCTGAGACCAACTTACTATAAAACTTGTGTAATTTAAATAGTATAATTTTCCAATGACTTTAATCTAACAACCTCCTCCTACCCCATTAATCAACACCAAAAACAATTCATCTTTGAATATATGTATAAAGAACATAGTTCATGTGTTTATAAAAAGTTCTTCTCTACTACAGAGTTTAGCTGTGACATCTATTAACAAAGTAATTTATAACTCTAATAAGTTAGCAAGGTCTTCTTGCCACCAGTCCAGTCATTGGTGGTAAGTACTCAGTATTGGCTCATGAATACATGAATGGATAAAAATATAAGAGCTGTCCACACATATACCATAAAATGCATAGATTCCATTTTATCTCAATTTTTATTTCTGTGATATAACTGAGATAAAATCAAACACAATCTATTATTTTAAAGGATACTGTTTGTAAGAGAGAAATAACATGATATAACCTTATTTTAGAAGAAAGTCGTGTGTAAGAGAAATTTAAACTCAAAAGTAAAAAAGCCACTGGTTTCTAAAAACTCAAAAAAAAATGTTTTAAGTGACTGGCTTTCAGAACAATAGCAACAACAAATAAGCCACTAAAATAAGACAAGTAAATTCCAATTTTTTTTTTGCATTTACTTGCTTGCTTGCTTTAATTATATACAAATCTCAATTCCATTAAAGTATCAGGATGACAATTAATTAGTTGTTTTTAGTGACTTTTCCAATCCTTTCTAATTAACTTGGAAGTGATTAACTAAGTGATTATCTAATTAGATTAATTAGTGATTATCTAATTAACTAAGGAAGTGATTTACATGCTTCATGGGAGGTGTGAATTCTCAGCCAGGGGGTTTGAATGAAGGGAAGAAAGTGACTCAGGCATTTATTGGGTGCTTACAATCAGATTCCCACCGATGAGATCATGCCCATGTGTCTGGAGGTCCACACACAAGCAGCTGCCTCCAGCCCAACCCTGGAAGCTGAGTGTAGTCCCAAGTCCCCACCTGCGCCCCTTCGTATATATACAGCCACTCGTTCTGTGATTGTGGGGCCATACAAGGAAGATCAGGCTTCCATGGAAGCTTCTACAACTGAAATCCACTGGGGATTCTAGAAGGAGCACTTGTAAGTAGCTTCAGGATGGATGGGGCAGAGTCTGTCTCATGGTGGGTGTTAAGCTGGCCTCATACAAAAGAGGAAACCCATCCTGATACCATGCCAGGTACAAAGCACTGTGTGATTTATTCTAAGTGTCTTGGTAACAGGACTTGAAGTCAGGCGGTGACTGGAAACCTAAAATGCAATATTTAGTCATAGAACATTAGAAATAGAAAGAAAATAACCTCCCAAATCATCTAGTCCATCACTCAGCTAAATTCATTTAATTCACATCCCCAAACTACATCTCCAAATGTACAATGGTTTCATTCCTGGTTTAGGGATTCGAGGTTTTGTGTTTGTACAAAATATTTTAATAGTCTTATAAAATAAGATGTCCAAAACACAGTAAACTTAAAAGCCAAACGCAAGCAAAGCATGAAACAGAGGTTCTGAAGAGCAACTCCTCAATGCAAATAAAGCATTGTCCTTTATCTCCATTGTGACTCTCAGTTATGTAGGCACATCTGCCTTTTTAGATACCTAAATTATACAGGAGGATTGTAAATATTCTTTATGTGTATGTTAGGATGAAAAAAACCTGCCAAGGCAGGTGCATGGGCTAAAAGAATACACCTTCCTGTTTCCTTTTGTTACCTGTTTAATAAATTAAATTAAAAAAAAAAAAGTTGCCCCTGATAAAAGCCTCCAAGAAATGCCTCTAGTGGTATTTTCTGGAATTGAATTAAGCATATTAACATATTGCTATACAAAGGGGGGGGGGCGTGGAAGTAAGGCAAGGTGGACTGTGGTGCCAATCCTAGTGACATGTCAGCAGAGGAGGAGTTTCTTGCCTGTGGATTTCATAAAAGGCTAGCTCAACACCCTCCATGAGACACACTCTGCCCCAACCATCCTGAAGCTACAGGTGCTCCCTCCTGGAATCTCCAATGGATTTCAGTCGCAGAAGCTTCCACAGAAGCCTGAGCTCCTCTTTGCAGGCCCCTGTAGTCAGTACAGTGGGCATGCAGCGCCTCGGGACGACACCCAGCGTTTATGGGGGTGCTGGAGGCCGGGGCATCCGCATCTCCAACTCCAGACACACGGTGAACTATGGGAGCGATCTCACCAGCGGCGGGGACCTGTTTGTTGGCAATGAGAAAATGGCCATGCAGAACCTAAATGACCGTCTAGCGAGCTACCTAGAAAAGGTGCGGACCCTGGAGCAGTCCAACTCCAAACTTGAAGTGCAGATCAAGCAGTGGTACGAAACCAACGCCCCGAGGGCTGGTCGCGACTACAGTGCATATTACAGACAAATTGAAGAGCTGCGAAATCAGGTGAGAGATGATGCTTGTGTTTCCTAGTCTGTGTTTAGCTTCAAGATAAATCAAGAGGTTATCTATGTTCGGTAGGTCCAAATGGACGTTGTAAAGCAAATTAGGCTAAAATGTTACATCTGTAAAAATTCTTTCATCTACCTTTAGTGCTGGAGTACCTGACTGCATAATAGGATGACCTTCAATCATGCTATTTTTAATGTTTAATATAATTACTTACAAAATATGAACATTTTATCCTCCAGAATAAAATAAATCTTTGTCACAGCTTACCACATCAGGGCTAAATGTATAGTGAACAATCTTTCTGAAAAGAGCTAAAAATTAATTATGCGATAAATCTCTCTTAGTTTTTCACCTAGTCCTTATCAAGCTTTGAAGCCCCAGTCAATTCAAAGACTTTTCTCCTTTTATTTAAGTAAATGTTATAATATGACTATTAGAATACTGTACTGCAGATTTAAATAGCAAAGTGATTCTGGGTGGAAACAGTGTGGCACGAATATGGGTCTTAATGATGCCTGGATTTTTAAGTGCCCCGTTTAATAACATGACCATCAGCATCAAGCAGTTATAAAATTTTCTATTGCCCCCAATTCACGTTTATTACAATCATATCACAACCTCCTCTTATGTCATCAAAAAAAAAGGGTGGAGCTCTGTATTTTATCAGCTACATGGAATAAAAGCAGAAGACTTTGCTCCTAATTGAAAATTTCAGATATGACACAGAGCACTTGCTTCGAATTAAAGTTCTTACCTAATCAAGAAAAGTGTTCATTGTCATTTCTGTGTGAAGATTCATACTCCTTTAGAGCAAAGCCCATTTACTTACCAGCAAGTCTGTTTTTCTAGAGTTGTACTAAACATCAGGGCAATTTGATTCGGACTCTATGGGAAGTTGCTTTGGAATTTTAGAAACTATGGGCATGTGAAGCAATGGTATTTAAATTGCCCTTCCGGAATAAAGTTCATCCTTCACAGGCTCTCACTAAAAATGTTCGAACCACACCTGTCTCGTGTTTCTGACTCTGCTTTGGTTCATCTCAAATACACAGGCACAGTCCATCTGTCCCATTGAGCTGGACAGTCCCAACCATAGGAAGCAGCCCTCTCCAAAACTGGGTCCATTGAAAGAGAAATGTCATTGTAACATCTCCTGCAAGTAGATTTTTCATCTATATGCCTCCATCATGCATTTAGTTCTTTCATGCATCATGTCCTTTCATTCAGCCAATACTGAATGAACACTAACTAGGTGCTGGGCACCATGCTGGGGACTGAGGAATATTATGGTGGACACAATATGATTTATAAGGATACAGGGAGGGACAGAGAGACCAGCACACAGAGGGATAATGAGAGCACAGGCAGATCATCCAGTTCAGTTTTGAGAGCATCTGTGAAGGCTCCTTTGAAGCAATGTTGTCTAACCTGAGACATGAGGGAGGAATGGGAGTTCACCAGACCAGAGGGGCTAAAAGAAATGTTCTAAGTAGAAACATCAAAGGCAAGGTACTCAATAAGGTGTGATGGCTCAAGTTGAGTTAAATTACCCTTCTGTAAAATCACAAGAAAGTAGACCAAACCCTGGGGCATCTAGAGTTGCATTTTATGACTCTATTATGTTAAATACCCATGTCATTATTTTTCTATATATTTTTGTACAGAAATACTTGAAATGAATATCATTTTTGACATAATAGTCACTGTAGCTGGGGATAAACTAAATCCTTGTAAACTCCTATCCAATTGAAAATGTCATTCTTGGCCGGGCACGGTGGCTCACGCCTGTAATCCCAGCACTTTGGGAGGCTGAGGCAGGAGGATCACCTGAGGTCAGGACTTCAAGACCAGCCTGGTCAACATGGCAAAACCCTGTCTCTACTAAAAATGCAAAAATTAGCCAGGCATGGTGGCGGATGCCTGTAACCCCAGCTACTCGGGAGGCTGAGGCAGGATAATCGCTTGAACCCAGGAGGCAGAGGTTACAGTGAGCCGAGATCGCACCACTGCCTTCCAGCCTGAGCAGCAGAGCAAGATTCTGTCTCAATTAATAAATAAATAAGAAAAGAAAAGAAAAAAGAAAATGTCATTCTTTCTCATGTATTTTCCAGATTAAGGATGCTCAACTGCAAAATGCTCGGTGTGTCCTGCAAATTGATAATGCTAAACTGGCTGCTGAGGACTTCAGACTGAAGTAGGTTCCCGAATACATGGCAAAAGTTTCTGAAAAAGAATTCCTTTAGTAGTCCTTCCAGATACTCAGCTTTCCATATCATTGTTGATAAAGGAAGCACGGTTCAACGTCCAGAATCCTAAATGCTAAAAACTTTTTTAGTAACCTGGTATCTAAACCTAATTCTGCCCTTCGGAGTAATAACAAAGCAATTTACAATTCTCCTTCTCCCTAAGTGCCTTTCTGTTATCTAAAGAGAGTCTTATGTCTACCCTTGGTGATTCTCCAGGTAATTCTCCATGTTCATTCAAGTGCCTGCAAGTGTATGACCCAAGTTCCAGGGGTGACTCTTGATGATTTCTGGCTTGCCAGTGTTTTACAGGATGGTCTGGCCAACAAAAGAACCAGGACCAATCTGTAATAATTAGCTGGGCATGATGCCATATGTCTATAATCCCAGCTACTCAGGAGGCTGAGGCAGGAGAATCGCTTGAACCTGGGAGGCAGAGGTTTCAGTGAGCCGAGATCGTGCCATTGCACTCCAACCTGGGCAACAGACTGAGACCTTGTCTCAAAAAAAAAAGTAAGAAAGAAAAGAAAAAGAAAGTAAAAATTGTGTTCACTTTCTTTGTAGTCATCACACCACATGTGACCAGAACTGTTCCTTGCAAACATCTTCCACACTAAGGCCTCTTCATCCTGAATTTGTACAACGCATTAACACCAAAAAGCCCTTTGTGGTTAGAAGGGTAGCCTTTTAATGCTCCAAGGGATTAACAAGAAGGAAACAGGAAATCAAATCCAAAGAAGAAAGCAGCAAAAGTGCATTACTTCCAATTTTACCTAGCACTGAGTGTCACATTGCAGTGTCATTTTTTAAAGTTGGATATTTTAGGAAACTGGGCAGGGCATGGTGGCTAACGCCTGTAATCCCAGCACTTTGAGAGGCTGAGGCAGGCGGCTCGCTTGAGTCCTGGAGTTTGAGAACAGCTTGGGCAACATGGCGAAACCATGTCTCCACACAAAAATACAAAAAAATTAGCTGGGCATGGTGGCATACGCCTGCGGTCCCAGCTACTTGGGAGGCTGAGGTGAGAGGATTGCTTGAGCCCTGGAGGTTGAGGCTGCAGTGAGCCATGATCACACCATTGTACTCCAGCCTGGGTGACAGAGTGGGACCCTGTCTCAAATATATATATATAGACACACACACACACACACACACACACACACACACACAGAGAGTGTGTATGTAAGATTGTAGAGGAGGATGTAGAGCAGTTTGAGATAATTCACTTTGGATGCCTCTGTTCACAAGGTAATAAAAATAAATCGATCATGTACATTCATTAAGTAAAACTAACCACTATTTAATATCAATAATAAGAACCCTTTGCCAACACAATAATTAACACAATTTAATTTCTTGTAAGATAAATTCTAGAATTTAGCAGTGTTCAAAATTATTTCAGATTGCCTTTTTACCAGTCACTCCAAATTACAGAGATTATATTATTGAGCACATTTTCTGACTCCTAGGTTCTTATGTACATTTCATGAATGTGTAAAGGCAGACATTATAAAGTATTGAAATTGATCTCCTCATAAGCCACATTTAAAAACCTATCTCATTATATTAGATTCTCTCTCTTATAATGACTTCAGAAGGACCAGCTATCTCTGTACACTAATTAATTCACAGGTATGAGACTGAGAGGGGAATACGTCTAACAGTGGAAGCTGATCTCCAAGGCCTGAATAAGGTCTTTGATGACCTAACCCTACATAAAACAGATTTGGAGATTCAAATTGAAGAACTGAATAAAGACCTAGCTCTCCTCAAAAAGGAGCATCAGGAGGTGAGAAAATATTCAGAAGTGGTATTGTAAACAGTGGAATGGTTCTATATAATACTAATAATAGGAGGAGCGAGAGAAACAGGAGAAGGGGGAAGAGTTGGTGGTGGTAGTGACAGAGATGACAATAGTGATATAAGCCCTACCTTCTTTTCATAATGTTGTTGTAGGTTAAATGACTTAGAGCAGTACCTGGACCACAATAAGCCTAACACAAATTATTATTTTATTTCTTTTTTACTTATTCCCAATGAAAGAGGTCATGAGACTCCTTATGTCTTTTCTGCCCAGCCTTATCTGAGAATGTGCTTCAGACTAAAATCAGTCAGAATTTTCACTTTCATAGGAAGTCGATGGCCTACACAAGCATCTGGGCAACACTGTCAATGTGGAGGTTGATGCTGCTCCAGGCCTGAACCTTGGCGCCATCATGAATGAAATGAGGCAGAAGTATGAAGTCATGGCCCAGAAGAACCTTCAAGAGGCCAAAGAACAGTTTGAGAGACAGGTAACCACACAATTCTAAAGGGTGAGCAAATGTGTAGAAGCTTCCCTCCAGAAAGAGATAACTCATTTTATTTTTCATTTGTTCATTCTTCCTTTCTCTTTCTGTCTTTTCTTTCTTATTTCCACCCCTCAACTGTTTTTTTTTTCACTCTTGGCACTGTAGACTGCAGTTCTGCAGCAACAAGTCACAGTGAACACTGAAGAATTAAAAGGAACTGAGGTTCAACTAACAGAGCTGAGACGCACTTACCAGAGCCTCGAGATAGAACTCCAGTCCCATCTCAGCATGGTAAAGCACATCTAACTTCTCTTTCTCAATCCAGTATGTGTTTACCAAGGTCCTCTGTTAGGAACTCTAGAAATGCAAAGACCTACAAGAAATAACCCTTCCTCTTGCAGAGCTGGCAGGGAAACAGGCCGAACAACTGATTATAATTAAAGGACAGAGAGAAATCGAGGAAAGGGCAATGTACTGCATGAATGCAGAGGAAAGAGTAAATCTGGAAGATTTCACAGGGAAAGTGGCATTTAAACCAGATCTTTTTGTAACTTTTAAGTTCAGGGGTACTTGTGGAGATTTATGATGTAGTTAAACTTGTATCATGGGGATTTGTTGTACAGGTTATTTCATCACTCAGGTATTAAACCTAATACCCATTGGTTATTTTTCCTGATCCTCTCCCTCCTCCTACCCTCCACCCTCTGTTAGGCCCCCGTGTCTGCTATTCCCCTGTATGTGTCCATTATACCAGATCTCAAAATTTAAGATAAAATTTTAAGCTGGAGAATGGACTAGAGACATTCCAGGCCAAGCAAATCAGCAAGCCCATGACAAATTATGTTGTGGTAACCAGAATCCCTCAAACCACAGTGGCCTGCAGCCACGATACTACATCCACCATGACATTTCCTTTCCAAGGGCAAGGCTAAAGGAGTAGGCCCTACCTAGGACATGCCAGTGTCCTGGCAGAAAGAAAAGAGCAATGGTTGGTCCACTTGATAGCTCTTAAAGCTTCTCCTTAGAAAAGGCATTTGTCCTTTGGGAGGCCAAGGCAGGAGGATCATTTGAGGTCAGGAGTTTGAGACCAGCCTGGCCAATATGGTGAAACCCCATCTCTACCAAAGATACAAAAATAAGCTGGGCATGGTGGTGTGTGCCTGTAATCCCAGCTACTTGGGAGGCTGAGGCAGGAGAATCGCTTGAACCCAGGAGGCAGAGGTTGCAGTGAGCCGAGATCGCACTACTGCACTCCAGCCTGGGCAACAGAGCAAGACTCCATCTCAAAAAAAAAAAAAAGAAAAAGAAAACGCATTTGTCAGTTTGACCTGCATTTTATTAACCAAAGAGAGTCACATGACCCAGCCAGGTGTCAATGGATTAAAGGAATCTAATCCTGCAATTGGGAAATGCCACAGATCACATGGCCAGGTCTGACGAAGGAGTGAGAGCTATAACATCTTCACATGGTGGGGAAGCAAATATTGAGAACAATGCTACAATGTGCCACACTGAGAGAACAGTAGGTGCAAAGCTACAAGTAAAGAAAAACCCCAAGAGCTAATGATCCTAGCTGGCTGGCTGAGGTTGCCTAGTTGGGAAGAGTGGGAGATGGAGCTAGAAATACACACCATGCCCACAGTGATGAACTGCAGAGACCCTTCTCAAAAGAAATTAAAATTGACCCATCTCTTGAATCAAGTCCTCAGATAAGAAATGCCCTGTTTTTCTTGTGCTCATAGAAAGAGTCTTTGGAGCACACCCTAGAGGAGACCAAGGCCCGTTACAGCAGCCAGTTAGCCAACCTCCAGTCGCTGTTGAGCTCTCTGGAGGCCCAACTGATGCAGATTCGGAGTGACATGGAACGCCAGAACAATGAATACCATATCCTTCTTGACATAAAGACTCGGCTTGAGCAGGAAATTGCTACTTACCGCCGCCTTCTGGAAGGAGAAGACATAAAGTAAGGCTCTTAGAATCAAGGAATAGGTGTCAATGTCTGTATGCACTTCATTTTAATGTCCCTGTCACTCATTACCCAGCACCAATGCAATCCCTAGGACAGAAGCAATTATACTCGCACGCGCCTCACCACGAACAACAAAACGAAAATATACCAAAAAGTACACACACGCCCAAAATATCAAGTACAGCCTTGAGATCATGTGGTAGGACTGAGTTAGAAGATAATTCTCCAAATGACATAGATTATGCTGATATTAATTTTCATCATTAATATATAATTGAAGGCATAATAACCTTTTGGAAATTCTCATTGAGAGCTCATGAATTAGACAATAAGCTGCTGAGGTCCACGGGAGCCAGTTTGAGAATCATCAGTGTGGCAGCAGCAACTGTCTTCAGATACCATACCTGAGAATACCAACAAGAGAACACAAGATTTAAACTTCCATTGTAATTTTGTTATTTTAATTAGAGGAACTTCTTAGCATATATTAAACTGGTCAGTTTTAAAGCTATGTATTTTTCAAGTTAAAAAAAAAAAAAAAAGTAAAATGCTCAAGTTTGCAATAAAAGCAATGTAAAAGGGAAAGATATATGAAAGCATTAAAACACATTCACTTAGACTTTGAAATATAAAAGACAGGAGTGCATTCCATTTTCAAAACAGCAATAATGCTTTTTTCTGTTTCTTTTTTCTTCTTTTCATTAAAAAAAAAAAAAACAGAACTACAGAATATCAGTTAAGCACCCTGGAAGAGAGAGGTAAGTTCTAAATTTTTGCACGTTTTCTATGACACTCAGCTGCTTTCTATTAACTACATGCCATTGATAAAAAGTAAAGTGAGGCTATTTTAGTCTGTTTTCTGCTGCTGTAACAGAATACCTGAGACTGGATAATTTACAAACAATAGACATTTACTTGGCTCACAGTTCTGGAGGCCAGAAAGTCCAATATCAAGGTGCCGGCATCTGGTGAGGGCTTTCTTGCTGCATCATCTCATGGCAGAAAGTAGAAGCACAAAAGAGTGTGCATGAGAGCCAGAGAGCAAGAGGAGGCTGATATTGCTTTTATAACTAGCCCAGTCTCACAATAACTAACCCATTCTCATGGTAACCACATTAATCCATCCATGAGAGCACAGCCCTCATCATCTAATCACCTCTTACTAGGCCGCACCTCCCAACACTGTTACGTTGGGGATTAAGTTTTCCACACATGAACTCTAGGGAACACATTCAAATCATAGTAAAGGCCAATTCTCAAGAGAGCAGATATGACACCAGAGATTCTAAAAATCTTGTACATGGCATAAAGAAACCCTCCATGTGGGAACTTGGGCACACTCCTCAGAACAGGGTGATTTTCTTGGCCTGTGCTATTGCTATCTTGAGACATCCTGAGATCCTGAAAAGGAAAAACAAGACAAAATTTGATTTCCACTTAAATTCAAGATCATTTATTTCTTGAATTTTTAAGACTAGGATATTTGTAAATTTGGGGAGAAGCACATTTTCTGCATCTATTTATAAAATGGACTTAAGATTTTTTGAGAAAGAGGATGGGTTTAACATATTTTTCTAAAAGAAGGAAATAAGTAGAAAGAATAATAATTTAAAGTTGAATGTTATAAATCAGCAGAGTCATGTGCTTGAATTAACATTTAATGTTTAATATGAATCCAGATATAAAGAAAACCAGGAAGATTAAGACAGTCGTGCAAGAAGTAGTGGATGGCAAGGTCGTGTCATCTGAAGTCAAAGAGGTGGAAGAAAATATCTAAATAGCTACCAGAAGGAGATGCTGCTGAGGTTTTGAAAGAAATGTGGCTATAATCTTATCTTTGCTCCCTGCAAGAAATCGGCCATAGGAAAGCACTATTAATACTTTGCAGTGATTAGAAGGGTTGGGGTGGGGGGAATCCTATTTATCAGACTCTGTAATTGAATATAAATGTTTTACTCAGAGGAGCTGCAAATTGCCTGCAAAAATGAAATCCAATGAGCACTAGAATATTTAAAACATCATTACTGCCATCTTTATCATGAAGCACATCAATTACAAGCTGTAGACCACCTAATATCAATTTGTAGGTAATGTTCCTGAAAATTGCAATACATTTCCATTATACTAAACCTCACAAAGTAGAGGAATCTATGCAAATTGCAAATAAACCACTTTCTAATTTGTTCCTGTTTCTGAATTGTAAAACCCCCTTTGGGACTCCCTGGTTTCTTATTGAGCCAATTTCTTGGTTAATCTCATTGATCTTTCAGCATCAGTACAACTCTACAACCTTTGAGCTATATCTGCTTTTTCCCATTGCTTCTACTGCCTTTTAAAACTCAACACAGCTCTTTGAATAATTTGAGAGTCAAATTCAATCACAAATGCTGAGCAGAATAAGAGTGAAGTACACTATACTTAAAATGGAAATAGATTAAAAACAACATTACTGAAACCCTTCTCAAGGCAAAATGTGTCTCCTTTTGATAATAAGCTGCATATACTATCAGGTGCTCTCTTTCTTTATATGGTGAACACACATTTTTAATGAAATGTCTCTCTTTTTTTTAATAACAGCTTTATTGAGATATAATTCACACACCATGAAATTCACCCTTACAAAATGTACAATTCAGTGATCTTCGGTATGCTTATAATGTTTTGCAATCATCACCGCTATCTAATTTTAGAACACTTGATCACTCCAAAAGGAAATCTTGTACCTATTAGTAGTCACCCCCATTTCCCTTCCTCCCGGCCCTTAACAACCACTAATATACTTCCTCTCTCTACGGATTTGCCTACTCTGGACATTTCATATAAATGGGTTCATACGATGTGTCCTTTTATACACAAGTGTTCATAGCAGCATTACTCATAAGAGCCCCAAAGCGAAACACCTCAAGTGTTCATCAACTGATGAATGGATAAACAAAATGTCATATATCCACACAATAGAATCTTATGCGTCAATAAAATGGAATGAAGTACTGATACATGCTATAACAGAAATGAACTTTGAAGACAGGCTAAGTGAAAGAAGCCAAATCCAAAAACAATAAAAACACATATTGTATCCTCATCCTTTTTTCATTTTAGTAAGCAATCATTGCATATGAATGTTTATGGGAAAAATCAATGTGCACTAAATCATTGTATTCTAGTAAATAGATTGGACTTAAAACTTGATACAGAAGTTGCAAATAAGTGGGATTGAGTTTGATTATTATATAGAAAATAATTACATGATTCATTTAAGAATAATAATATCCACCATTTATTGAGCACTTACTATGAGCCTGTGTGCCAAACGTTTCATGCATTTCTCATTTAATTCTCACAATAATCCTGTGAGGTAAAGCTATTAGGTTGAATCATACGAATTTGCCAATATATGATAATTTCTAAGAGTTGGGAATTTTTGAGGATGTGAATGGTACCACTTTGAATTCCTAAGATGTAATACAATATCTAACACATAGCGTGCACTTGATTCATTATTTTAAATTGAAAGAATAAAGGTTTTTTTTAAAAGCTTTCCAATATATAATAATTTCTGACTTTCAGAAATAGCAATTTTATATGCTATTATATAGCATATATAATAAGGTTCAACCTTATTATATTATCCCCACTTTACATATGAGGATAAATGAGGACTCATATGAAGACATGAGATAAAGACTTTCCCAAAGTTATGCAGTTACCAAGTAGTAGTGCGAGACTGAACCTCAGGGCTGTTTCTCTAAAACCATGACACCCTCATAAGCAACTAATTACATAACAAAGCAATACATGATTCACAGTTGAAATAGGCACTTGCCTATCCGCAGTTATTTTGTTGTTTTCTAATTGTCATTTTCATCAGCCAGACACAACAGCCAATTGTGGCAAATGTCCAGCTTTGCTGGCTAACATCACACATGACTTGATTCAGTACAACTTTTGTCAGAAAAGGCATTTTCACCTATTCTCATTGCCTTATTTTCCAAAGTGAAGAGGTTTCACTCATTTTTTTCTTAATTTTCTTCCAAGTCACACCAGCTAGTAAATTGCATTTAAAGATGTTAAGAATATTTAAAAGTGAATTCTTTTTCACCTACTGAGTCACATTCCAGAATGGTCTGAAACTTTGACAGGCAAATACCAGACTGTGAATCTGATTAATAAGAAACCTATGCAGATGGGTTTGTAACTGATTAGGCCTGACCACTGTTATATGGCAATGATGACACTGTGTTAAAAGAGGTAGGATTGTTATTCTTAATTTAGGATGGTCCTCTTTTAACTACCTGTTAAAAGAAGTAGAATTGTTATTTTTAGATCGGAAAAATGAAGATTTTTTTTTCCTCTTGCTTCTTTGGTCTATCTCTAGTTCCTTCCAAGCAATCTTTCAAAGAAGTGAGTGAGAGCTACATACATGTGAACCAGATGGTGGAGTTCTACCTCCAGTTCTGCCAGCAGTTACTGTGTGAAAGTGAAGCATTAATCTTTGTATCTATCTATATTTCTGATATGAGCTAAGAACCAGAATGACATAATCCTATTTCTGATAGGTATACAGATCCAGAGAAGTCTTTATCACACATTAGAATTATCATCGATGTATTTTTTCATTTTACATGAAATTGTCAGTGCAGAAGTGAAGCTATCAAACTCAGAGAGAGCCCCTGGAGGTGAGGTTAGGATGGAAATAACTATTTTTTCTGAGCTCTGGAGATTATTTCTACCCAGAGTTCTGAATCATCTAAAAAGGAGAATGACATGGAGTGATACAAAATCAAAACATGGCCAGTGATCCCCTCAGACACTCTGTTCTCATCCATATGCATCAGGATCAGCCTCAGGTACCTGATTAGACCCCCAAGTAACAATTCCAACTTAAAGCATTAGTAGTGATTTCTGTTTTTGAATTCTCTTTCAAACATCTCTGTTTTCTCTCCCCAGGCTCATTTCCAAGATTCCTTTCATCAGGGTATTATTTTATCATCTTCCTGTCTCCTACCACTTTCAAAATTCTCCCCTGCTTTGAAGAACCATTGATCTCTGGAGCCCAGAAGTCAATCTCACTTATGCCCCTTAGGGTCCTTGTTTAACCCTCATCTCAAAAGCACAATACATAAAATGTAAGCAACCCAAAATTCTCTCAGTCACTCACAGGATTTTATAATGTTATCCAAAGTGAAAGATGTTACAGACCAAGGGATCAGTGAGTTGCAGAAAATGACAGGTCTATCTTACGGGAAAAAACTCAGGTAGAAAACCCTGCAAAGACCAGGACATGAACAAACTTGACATGAAAAGATGAGTGTATGATTTACTCAGTAAAAATCTAAAGACTTGTAAAAACCACATACCTAATTTTCTCTATTTTGAACATTTCCTAAACTCTACAAAAGTGGAAGATATAATTCTTTTGAACAGTTTGCCCCAGCTATAATCATTTTCCTCTCTGCCTCAACTTATGTAATCACTCTGCCAACAAGCCCAAGATTGTTTATTTTTTTTACATCCCCACTGGCTTATACATTAATGTGGCTGTCAAAGAAAATTATTTTCACTTCCAAAACCTCTAAAGCAAAGTCTTGATTATTTAACTTAGCCTCCCACTTCAAAAAAAAAAAAAGCCACTGAAGAAGAAATATTTCTCTTTTCAACTTCTGAAGTTGCTCCCCGTTCATAACTGAATTCAGAATAAATCTTGGTCAAAGCATACCAGTAAATTAGGGCACCGTCGTTTTCAAATGAAATGAATTTTAAATGACACATTCAAACACATTAAAACTTAACTTCTTTCAAATGAAATCATTCTAGGAGTGCAGTGATAAAGTTCAGCCAAACACTAGGCTAGGACTCAGGATAAAAAATAAATTAGACATAGTACCTACCTAACAAGCTTAGTCTAGGATAATATGTTATATGTATAGAAACATAAACAAATAATATATAAACATAATTTTAGAGATGGAGCAATATTATTTAAATTTTACCATAGGCATTAGAGTTGGAAAGTATACCTTTCAGCACAAAATCAATTCCAAGTTCAAAAATTCAACTTAATCATATTCCCATATTATGTGATCAAATCACTGAGGTACAATTTTGACCTTGGCACATATCTTTTGACATTTTATTTGCTTCTGCTTTCATTTATATGGCAGCAAAATGGAATCTCTCTGTCTTGGGGGACCCTTGGGACTGAATAATAGTTAACAACCGTAACATCAAGTTCTTGTGTGGGGAGTGCAAGTTTCACTTGTGCTTTATAAGATCTCTGGAGATGTAGTTACAGGTCAAAGCTAAAACGAAAACCCCATTTGCCTGTGTGTTTACAGAATTTCATGTGTCATGTTGTTGCTTATAAGCCATGAAAAGTCATTCTCTAGGTCTCAGCCCATACACTGAGAAATTCAAGGAGAAAGCTTAAAAGAAAAGAAAAAAAAAAAAGAGCACCTCCTGTTAGATGTGCAGGGCAGAAGCCTGGTGTCAGGTGTCATAGCTAAGGGATATCAGAGTATCCTCTGCCCTTTTTATTGTCACCGCCAGCAGCAAGGTTGTGGTATCTATAGAAGGCACTGCAGGCCCGAATCCTATCTCTGCCACCTCCCAGCTGCATAGGCGTAAATAAATCACTTAACATCTGGACTCTCAGATTGCTCATCTGTAAAATGGGATAAAAGTACCACCTGAAGCTGGGCGCCTTGAGATGGCTCATGCTTGTAATCCCAGTGCTTTGGGAGGCCAAGGCAGAAGGATCACTTGAGGCCTAAAGTTCAAGACCAGCTTGGGTGATATAACAAGACCCCATCTCTACAAAAAATTCAAAAAAAAAAAAAATAGCCAGTGTTGTGGTGCCCACCTGTAGTCCTAGCTACTTGGGAGGCTGAGGCAGGAAGATTGCTTAAGCTCAGGAGTTCAAGGTTTCAGAGAGCTATGATCACACCACTGCACTCCAGCCTGAGTGAGGGCAACCAAGCAAGACCTTGTCTCAAACAAACAAACAAATAAAACCAGTGCCACTTTAAGAGCTTACCGTGAAGGTTAAAAAATAATGTCTGTAATTCAGCTGGCCCAGTGTCCAAAAAGCAGTAAGTACATAATAACTGATAATTCAAACAAGACAAGCTCAGTCAAAATGCTTATAATATAGATTTAAGGAATCCTTGGTAAAAACCTCCATATGAGGCTAAAATCCTGGCATTTCCACTGACCAGATTTTCATTCTCTCAAGCAATTAAACAAATGGATCATGGCTTCTCTCAAGCTGAGATTGCCTTAGGTTGCTACATTCTTTCCACATCTATAGCAAATGTGAGATTTCTGCAAATCTTGCTTAAACCCCCTTTATTTAGAAATCCCACTTGCTTGCTCTTTGTGATGAGTTTAGGTTGGGGAGAAATATGTCCCTTCACATTTGTCCCTTATGTAACAATATAAAAGGAAGTTGTAATTGGATTTCACCACGGGTTCATCATTTGTGTCCCTGGGAAAATGTCTTTTTTTTTTTTTTTTTTTTTTTAACAAAAAGTCAAAATAGTCCTTCCATTTGCCAGAATTGATCCCAGGTATTCCTTATGGAGGTTTGCCACGGGCTTCAGGTGTGACCCCTCGGCATCTGTCCCCTAATCCCCAGTGGGCACTGCTAGTTCTGGCTCAGGACTCTTCACAATGGAAGAACCTCAGCTTCGGGGAGGCTGTAATCAGGGAGATAATATCTGGATATGCAGGTGGACGGGAGGCAGCAATAAACTATAGGGAATCTAGGCTACGGGTCTGGAATTCCTCAGGAGTCAGTCTGTACTCTACAAGGCAAAACAAGTACTAACCATTGTGAGACTAACTCCAATGAGATAAAGGCCAGAGAAAGAAGCATTCTCAGGAGAAAGGGCTCCCAGGGAGGGTGGAGCAGCAGGGGCTGCAGAAGATCCCTCTGCAGGGAGCACCTGCACACTGGCACCAAGCAAAGACATCTGAGTGCATGTTTCTGGGTGTGTGTGTGCATGCACGTGTACATTGGAATGAGAGTAATATCTGAATGTGTCTACATTGTGAATCCATGAATACTTAAATTATTATACTTAAATTATTGATACACTCTTTTTTAATTTTGGAAAAATTTCCTCATACATAACACACATTAATGGCCCAGCAGCTTGATTTATCAAGAGAGAAATCAATAAGCATATATTGAATGCTGACTTTGTCCAAGACACTGGGCAAATGGACTAGACATTGAAGATGGAGATAACAGCAGACCCAGCACTTGAATACTTTCATGTTGGCTTGGTTGAAATACTTAATTTCATTTTCAAAAAGACCACATCATTTTGACATAATTCAAGTTGTGTAACAGTTACAGGCTTACTTCACATATTATCTCTCTTTGGAATGTCCAAAAAAATCAGGTTATTGTTTTAGTAAGAGAAACAAAAAGTACTGCATATGCTTATGGAAAAACCTTAAACAATAGCCAAATATTTGCTAATTTTTATGGTTAATTGTTTGCATTAAGTAAGTAACATCTCAATGATCTCACAGGGATCCAATAATTTTGCTGAGAAATTAATCTTTACCAGATAGATTCAATCTCCACTTTAAAATGTATAGAAAGCCTTCTAAAAGCCTCCTTTTTGGGAGTTAAACACTGGGCACTCATGGACATATAGAATGCCAACAATAGATACTGGGAATTACTGTGGGGAGCAAAGGTTAAACAACTATTGGGTACTATGCTTACTACCTAGTTGATGAGATGAGTTGTACCCAAACCTCAGCATCATGAAGTATATACACGTAACAAACCTGCACATGTACCTCCTGAATCTAAAATAAAAGTTGAAATTTTTTTTTAAAAACTCCAGTAATGGTAAATAAATAAAAATAAAAATCTTCCTTTTTATAAAAGGTATGTATTATTAAATGAAATAATTCAATTTTATTTTAGAAATCGAGAATACTTGTGATATTTTTTAAACTTTTCCTTAGAATAAATAAAACGCAGAATCCAAATATACCAAACTGAAAAGGAGTTTTAGTGGTCATCTATAAGCAAACAGAGGTCCCTGATGGAGAAATGAAGGCCCTGTTTCCCACGAGGTAGGAACTGTATCATTACAATGATTTTAATGTATTTTATTTCAATAAATCCATTCTAGTCAAAATACATATATGTTTATAGCACACACAGTCAGTGTAGACCTTATTAATAAAATTCAGTATAAACATCTTTGCAAAAAAAACTGTTATTTACACCCAGAAATTTTATTTCCTATCATCAAATACAGAGCAAACTGAATTTAGAAATCTGAATCCAACAAAGAATTTCGAAGAATCCACAATCCATTTTCTGTACCTAATTATTAAAGTTCAAGTGATAGATAATTATATAATCTTAAGAGAAAAGCAGATTATAAAATCTTACATCGAATCAATTATGTTCAAAAATGTATATAAAATACTCATATATACGTACATCTTCTTTATGTTTTCTGCATCTTCTAAATTTCCTACAATAAATACATAGAGAGCTATATTTAAAAAAAAACTACAGAACTATTTTGCAGTGAGATGTTTAGAGGCTTGGGCCATCATCTCAAAGAAAACATGTAAAAGAAAAATCCTTATTCCTTCTTATCCAATCAAAATGCTCACAATTTAAATTCCTAAGGGAATTCCACCACTCTGGAATTGTAGTACTCGGTTTCCAGGTATCTACAACTCTCTCTGAAAGCAGACTTCTTTCAAGTTAATGCATTTCCTGTAAGAATGTTAGTTCTCATGTTCAATATATAAGCCATATCAATTTCAAAGACAAATAATATATCACACAAGAAAGTGTAAGAACTTTATGTCTTAAAAATTAAAGATACTGGATACAATTCCTTGAAGCATGCTTTGCAAAGTTTTCACAACAAAGTTTAAAATATAACATTTAATTTATTCTATATTGTAAAAATTTATCCTTTTTCATCATAGCCGTCAACTGAAATGGTTCACTAGCCTCTTAAACTTGGGGTTTTAATCATTTCTTAATTTAAACTGTGTTTCCACTTTCTCCTTATTGATAATGGCAATAAAACCTGAAGTGTTTACACGATCCATTCAACTAGTCAACACATTTATTGAGCAACCATTACAGGCAATATCTGTTGAAGGAATAAACATAGTAAGTGCTGAGTGTAGAGCAGTGAGCAATCAGACAAGGTAAAACTGCTGAAACAACTATAATAAACTCTACTATCAACTCTACTATAAACAACTCTACTCAAAAATAGTACTTTTCCAAGCTGAAGAATAAGAGGGAAAAGAAACATGCAACAACCTAATGCCAAGGTTTTAAAATCCTTGAAAATGCAAATTCTAGTATCCATCTGGAAAATATATTTATTCTCTACCTTTCACCAGTGCATTTCACAGCTGCTTCTGAAGCTGTATTCCACTAAAAGGTATGCTTGATCATGACTGGATTTTACACTGGATTGGTTTTTCCAAAGGAAACAAATGGCTTACATTGGATTTTCCAAAGGAAACAAACAGAAAAGATCAGGGAAGAACTTAAAAAAGCATAAGGTTTAAGAAGAAGTATTTAACGTATCCATTCAGCAATCGCTCATTATCTTCCTACTGTGAACAAGACGCTAGGCAGTGCTGGGAATACAGGCAACAGACTAATTTGGAGAAGAAAAATTCCTTATGACAAGCAGACTCCACTCCACCCAGCTTTCTTTTTCATATAACAAATATTTAATGGAAACGATTATTCAATTATTTCTGTATCAATGAATTTTCATTATACATAAATCAGTCACTTGTTGAGCTGGCCAAAAATCTGGGGGAGGATCCAATTTTGAGTGGAGAAAGTGAACTTTTCAACTGCGACACCCATCTTGCAGCCTATAAAAGTTTAGCTTTCTGGCTTGCTGGCACAACTTCCTCTCCAGTTGTGGCCACCTTCCCCAGGCCATGGATCTCTCCAACAACACCACGTCACTCTCAGTGCGCACCCCCGGACTGTCCCGGCGGCTCTCCTCGCAGAGCGTGATAGCAGGCAGACCCAGGGGCATGTCTGCTTCCAGTGTTGGAAGTGGTTACGGGGGAAGTGCCTTTGGCTTTGGAGCCAGCTGTGGGGGAGGCTTTTCTGCTGCTTCCATGTTTGGTTCTAGTTCTGGCTTTGGGGGTGGCTCCGGAAGTTCCATGGCAGGAGGACTGGGTGCTGGTTATGGGAGAGCCCTGGGTGGAGGTGGCTTTGGAGGGCTGGGGATGGGATTTGGGGGCAGCCCAGGAGGTGGCTCTCTAGGTATTCTCTCGGGCAATGATGGAGGCCTTCTTTCTGGATCAGAAAAAGAAACCATGCAAAATCTTAATGATAGATTAGCTTCCTACCTGGATAAGGTGCGAGCTCTAGAAGAGGCTAATACTGAGCTAGAAAACAAAATTCGAGAATGGTATGAAACACGAGGAACTGGGACTGGAGATGCTTCACAGAGCGATTACAGCAAATATTATCCACTGATTGAAGACCTCAGGAATAAGGTAAGATAATCTCTTTTGGAGGGGCTTTGGGATTTTTTTTTTCCTTTTTACTGTTACAATGTTTTACGGTGATAATCACCTACAACTTTGATATTTTCCAATTTGGCTGTACTTGCAGCAATTTTCTTATCCCAGGTTGTTTCATTCCACTTTATCATTTACCAAGAAATGATTGTATTTCCATTATCTTTCTGTAGGAAATCTGCATTTCTTTACTTCTCAATATTATACAGATATTGTCTTAGAAAAATGAAACTGTCTTAAACTCTAAATAAAACAGCATTTAACATCACCATTTTTACCTTTGTGTCAAAAATATATTTGTATAATACTAGTTTTTCAGGGCTTCAATCTTGTGTGTGTCCCTCTCTTTTGCCAGATCATTTCAGCCAGCATTGGAAATGCCCAGCTCCTCTTGCAGATTGACAACGCAAGACTGGCTGCCGAGGACTTCAGGATGAAGTGAGTGGAATAAACTGAAGATCGTGGGCGTGTCCCACCATGTCTTCTGCCCTACTATCCTGCCTTCATTGATATAAAATCTTCTGAAGTTCACATACTCCATATATTTACTGGTTTGGTAAATTCACATAGGGTGTTCTAGAAAGTAATTAGAATCTAATGCAATTCAGATTAAATGTCCTTAAATTATAAGTTACTTAAACCCAGGGCTATGGATCATGATATTTGTAGTGTGCTATTGACTCAACTCATGATGTGACTGACACCATAATTCTACCGGTGTCCTAAACCTCAATTTTCTTTTTTTTTTCTGAGACAGAGTCTCACTCTGTCACCCAGGCTGGAGTGCAGTGATGCAATCTCGGCTCACTGCAACCCCTGCCTCCCAGGTTCAAGTGATTCTCTTGCCTCAGCCTCCCGAGTAGCTGGGATTACAGGCGCCTGCCACCGAGCCCAGCTAATTATTGTATTTTTAGTAGAGACAGGGTTTCACTGTCTTGGCCAGGCTGGTCTCGAACTCCTGACCTCATGATCCACCCGCCTCTAAACATCAATTTTCAATGTATCAACCATTGTTTTCCTGATGACATATACAATGGAAAGATTAATCATGTACTAATTTTTATATTCCTTCCTCCTTTTCCATGCTCAACTCTCCCAGACACGGGTAAGAAATACTAATTTCCTTTTTGCTTCACAAAATTTCCACACAGGAAGTTGCAATGGCCATGGTCCTGAAACTGTAAAATCTTAGTAAAAGCCACTAAAGAAGTATCAGTGTTTTAAGTTAAATCATGAAGGACGTTAAGCAAAAAGAGTAACTTATTTTCAACTGCTCTTAGAAATTCCACTTAGAGAGGGGCTGCTGCTATTTACAGCCACGGCAGCCAGCCAAAGGGAAAATTATTCCCTGGGATGCTGTGGTATTGGGATTCATCGCTGGTAGGAAAGTATTCCCTTATTATTTTTTCACTTTTCTTCTCCTCTCCAACTGAATGGTAAACAATGGTGGAAAAAAAGGAAAGGAAAAACACAAAAGCAAAAACTGCATCATACACTGCAATGCTGCCATTATTAAGTAGGTGCACAGATTTAAGCAAGAAATAGCCCTGAAGATCAGTGGCCTTGTTCAAATGGTTGTGTTGATTCCCTCAACTGCTTTGCACTTGGTTTTCAGGTACGAGAATGAACTGGCCCTGCGCCAGGGCGTAGAGGCCGACATCAATGGCCTGCGTCGGGTGCTGGACGAGATGACCCTGACCAGGACCGACCTGGAGATGCAGATCGAAAGCCTGAACGAGGAGCTGGCCTACATGAAGAAGAACCACGAGGACGTGAGTCAGGCAGGGCAGCCTCACTCAGCTACTTTTTTTTTTTTTTCTCCCAGACCCAAAAATTACAATTTCAAATTTAGAAATCTGGAGTCAGGACAAGCGTGGAGAATACATTGACTCCCTGTTAAAATGCCATTTGTTTTAGATTTCTGTGTGATGTGTGTATGGTGTGTGTGTGTGATGTGTGTGTGGTGGTGGTGGTGATGGTCGTTCCTGCTGAGGCTTAACAAATTAGAGGCACTTTCTGATTTTGTCATTTTCATTATAAGGCAATGACAATAGGAATGCTAACTGTCCTAATTCAGTGATTTAAAAAAAAACTGAGTATTTTAAAAGTTAAAAGTCTACCAATAATATATAATGTTTTGTATGTCAGAGAAACTGGTTATACTTAGCATAGTGCACACCAGAAAACTCTGATGTGTCATGGTGCATATTGGAGGCTAGGTAGGGAAGGGACGCTGGCAATAGGAAGTTTCTACTAGATTTTCAATGATTGTGGCACAAACAGCGTGCAAGCCCAGGTACTGTCTGCAGCCCTCGGTTTGGCAGCTGTAGGTGAAAACCCCAGTGAGTGTACGCCAGGCCTCCTTTCATGTAAAGGCCGTGGTCCCTGAAGAAGCAGAGCCAACTTACCCATTAGGCACAGCAGGCACTGCTCCCAGGGTCTGTGGTAATTTCAGGGACCCATGACTATGTCTTAAGTTCTTGTAAAATCAGAAGAAAAATATGAATTTTTAGGTTAAAAAAGTTTTAATATATTACATTAATATATTTGTCTTTATACCAACAGTCATAAGATAGAATTTTTAAGAGTGTGTGTGTGTGTGTGTGTGTGTGTGTGTGTGTGTGTGTGTGTGTAGGAAGGGGCCCAGGAGGACAAAAGTATCCAGGGCCCACGAAAGTCACAATGGACCCCTGTGCCCCTCTCTCTCACATGCTGTCCCCAGGAGCTCCAAAGCTTCCGGGTGGGCGGCCCAGGCGAGGTCAGCGTAGAAATGGACGCTGCCCCGGGAGTGGACCTCACCAGGCTCCTCAACGATATGCGGGCGCAGTATGAAACCATCGCTGAGCAGAATCGGAAGGACGCTGAAGCCTGGTTCATTGAAAAGGTAACACAAACAACAAAGGCTTTTGATACATTCGCAGAAAGGCCTGCGAGCGAGCTCAGCGCTCAAGTCCCCTGGCTGTCTTTGCTGTTGCAGAGCGGGGAGCTCCGGAAGGAGATTAGCACCAACACCGAGCAGCTTCAGTCCAGCAAGAGCGAGGTCACCGACCTGCGTCGCACCTTTCAGAACCTGGAAATCGAGCTGCAGTCCCAGCTCGCCATGGTAGGCTCGTGCGCAGACGCAGCATCCTTTGGACTTCCAAAGAAAATACTGCATCCAAATTACATCAGCTGTTGGCTACCCTCCTCTTTTTGGTCCCCTCCATCGTTATTTCTATACCATTTCCCTCCCACGTGCAGAAGAAATCCCTGGAGGACTCGTTGGCCGAAGCCGAGGGCGATTACTGCGCGCAGCTGTCCCAGGTGCAGCAACTCATCAGCAACCTAGAGGCACAGCTGCTCCAGGTGCGCGCGGACGCAGAACGCCAGAACGTGGACCACCAGCGGCTGCTGAATGTCAAGGCCCGCCTGGAGCTGGAGATTGAGACCTACCGCCGCCTGCTGGACGGGGAGGCCCAAGGGTGAGCAGACAACGGAGGCTGTAAACACCTCCAGGGGCTAACCAAGAGTGGGCAGCAGAAATAGAAGGAATGGGGTTTTAGTTGACAGAAAAGCAAACAAACAAACACAAGTCTAGTAAAGATATGCCTGGGATTTACTAAATGCTCTACACTTTGCAAAGTGTTTTCACCCATTGTCTTACTTGATAATTCATAAAATGCTGCAATGGACAAAGGCACCACGGTCAGAAACAGTTTGTAAATGAGTACTCCCTGTACTATAAAAGTCACTCACTCAATTTCTGATATTAAAGACCTGATGATAAGGACACATAGTAGCCACCTGAACCATCTATTCTAACAAGCTTTCCAAAAGTGATCAGAGTCTGCACTAGTTGGAAGAACTCAGGCCTACAAATTGGGAAATCTGATTTCTCAGACCAGATCTTCCATTAAAACCCAGGTTGCTTCACTTTTTGAGGTCATCTCCTTTGTTTTCTTACAGTGATGGTTTGGAGGAAAGTTTATTTGTGACAGACTCCAAATCACAAGCACAGTCAACTGATTCCTCTAAAGGTATGCAGAAACCCTAGAATCACTTAGAATAAGTCAGAATCACATTTATTAATGCAAAACCTGTAAGATCTCATTGAATACTGCATTATTATTAATTTTAATTTAAAGCACATTTATATTCTGAGCCAAGGAAAAACATTTATGCATTCCTGCACAAAATGAGTAGTCTGTACTGTATTAAAACTTGTGGCAGCCTGGGCACGGTGGCTCATGCCTGTAATCTCATAGCTTCGGGAAGCTGAGGTGGGAGGATCACTTGACGCCAGGAGTTCGTGACCCACCTGGGCAATAGCGAGACCCCATCTCTACAAAAAACTCGAGAAAAAAATAGCTGGGTGTGGTGGTGTATGCCTGTGATCTCGGCTACTCTGGAGGCTGAGGCAGGAGGACCGCTTGAGCCCAGGAGTTAGAGGTTATAGGGAACTATGATCATGCCACTGCATTCCGACCTACGCAACAGAGCCAGACCGTGTCTCTAAGAAAATTAAAATTAAAATTAAAAAATAAAAAAATTGGCAATCTCAGGTGGGAAAAAAACCTACTCTGCTACAAGGTATTATGATCACCATAACCACCTTTGAAATGTTTTCTTAAAAAAAGTTTTCATATATGTACAAGGCAACACTGAATACATTTCATTTTTATTGGATAAAACACATTTTTGAGAAGTAAAATTTACTTTTGAAAGTTTAATTAGATGGATTGTATCAACCAATGCTTAATTTAGAAGCCTACATTAAACAACCAGTGTTGGATTAATATTTGAAACACTAACCTTTTCCCCCTTATTCCATTTTTATCTTTAGACCCAACCAAAACCCGAAAAATCAAGACAGTTGTGCAGGAGATGGTGAATGGTGAGGTGGTCTCATCTCAAGTTCAGGAAATTGAAGAACTAATGTAAAATTTCACAAGACCTGCCCCATGTTTGGTTCCTTAGGAAGAAGAAATTTACAAATAGAAATTATTCCTTTCAGAGTAACATGCTGTATTACTTCAATCTCTATTTTTGTCTGTTCCATTTTCTTTGGATTCCCTATTCACATTGAATCCTTTTTCCCCTTCTGAAACAATATTCAGTCACAAGTCATTTTGATCATGTTGGTCTTTGTAACAAATCAAAATTACCTTATATCTTTCTGGACCTGGAGTAGTCTTTTAATGAACTTTCTTCTGGTAACCTGGAATATTTTTTAATCATAGAGCTTTAATCAAGTAGTATTGTTTTAATAGAGTTAATTGTAATAAAAGATGAATGGTAATAGTATGAAATATATGCCTTATTGACTCCAACAAGAATGTCAAGAGCATAGAGAGAAGTTTTTGAAATACTACTAATAAAATAGAGGCTGGGAGTAATGACTCACACCTATAATCCCAGCACTTTGGGAGGCTGAGAGGCAAGATGATTGCTTGAGGCCAGGAGTTCGAGACCAGCCTGGACAACATAGAGAGACCCCCATCTCTACAAAACATTAATAATAATAATAATGATAATGTAGATAAAAACTGGGATGAAGATGTCAGGGTTTGAGGATTAAGTTAAAAGAAGATTCTTTTAGAAGTTCTGGCCTTTTTATGTAAGCCCATCAAGGTTGTAGCAAAATTATATTGTCTACTACAGCAGTTGAGAGTTGTCCTGTTCATTTTCTAGCACCATTGTTCATGCAGTCAAGAAACGCTGAGCCCCTACAGTGTGCCAGATTGGAGGCTCACTGATGAATATGATATGGTCCTTGCCTTGAGGATCTCACGGTTGAGGACACAGATAAACACCTACCAAGAATGGTGATACAGTGAGATCTGTTGAATGGAAGTTCAAAGGGCTGGGCGCCATGGCTCACGCCTGTAATCCCAGCACTTTGGGAGGCTGAGGCGGGTGGATCACGAGCTCAAGAGATCAAGACCATCCTGGCCAACATGGTGAAACCCCATCTCAACTAAAAATACAAAAATTAGCCAGGTGCAATGGCAGGTGGCTGTAATCCCAGCTACTCAGGAGGCTGAGGCAGAAGAATCACTTGAACCTGGGAGGCGGAGGTTGCAGTGAGCCGAGATTGCACCACTGCACTCCAGCGTGGCAATAGAGTGAGACTCTGTCTCAAAAAAAAAGAAAAGAAAAGAACTTCAAAGGACACATGGAAGGAGAAGTGAACAATTTTCCAGGAGGGGCAATGAAATGCTACATAAAGAAATCATCCAGGCAGACGAGGGAGAAAGGCAACAGGGCAAATACATGTGAAAAGACAGAGGGTGTGAACAAACATTGTTCTGCTCTCCTTTCTCCTAGCTGACAGCAGTGAGGCCCAGGGTGGGGTCTCCACTGGGGCAGGTCAGACCCACAAGTCAATAACAGAAATCATGTTCTGCATTAGGGAAAAAGGCAGCCAAAGTCTCAGCCTGAGTAGATGGTGGTTCAACATGGGTTGCCAAATTCAAAACTCTAAAAGGAAAATGGGCAAAATTCAATGATTAAAAGCCTGGCCTCTAACATCACACTGGCTTCAATTTCTGGCTCTGCTACTTAATAACAGGTAACTTAACCTCTGTGTTCCTCAGTTTCTTAAAGTGGAAATGATAGCGATGACTGCACCTGCTTCACGGCATGGGTTTTGTGAAGATGAAATGAGGTCGTGTACCTAAAGCACTAGGAACCTGGAAACTATTGGCACCTAGAAAGTACTCAATATTTGTGTCTTATTATTATTTACTGTATAAAACCAAAGTGGGATGAAGAAACAAGGAGACGTGGTGAATAAGGAGTGTCAAAGGAGCAGAAGGGAGAGGGAGGAGTTGTGCTAGACAAGAGGAATTCCAGAGCTGAGTCCAAAAGCCAATGGCTAGTCAGCCAACTTAAGCTGATTTGCTTCAGTATGCAGCTTTTCCTTTTAATGTTATTTATGTGGCCAGATGCAATGGCTCATGTCTGTAATCCCAACACTTTGGGAGGCCGACATGGGCAGATTGCTTGAGCCCAGGAATTCAAGACCAGCCTGGACAACATGGCAAACTCTGTCTCTACAAAAAAAAAAAAAAAATTAATCGGGCGTGGGGGTGCACACCTGTAGTCCCAGCTACTTGGGAGGCTGAGGTGGGAGGATTACCTGAGCCTGGCGAGGTCAAGAATGCAGTGAGTTGTTATCGTGCCACTGCACTCCAGCCTGGGCAACAGAGTAAGACCCTGTCTCAAGAAAAAGAAAAGAAAAAAATATTTTTTAATAGTTTCAGATCCTCCACTCATCTCACTTTATCATATGCTCAGCTCTCTTTGTCTAGCCCTCACCTTCCAGCACACATCCTAGGGCAACCTTTACCTTTCAGACTCAAAAGGATTATCAAGGCCTCTGAACAAGGTCCACAGCCCCCAAGTAATAAATAAAGGATTATACTTCCCTGGTGCTCAAAAGTGTCTGCAAATAGTTACTGCTTTAAATAACATCTGTTTTCCTTACAACTACATAAGAATGGTGTGAGACTCAAAGGGGAAAGGATTTTGCACAAGTATAAATGCAGGGGTCATTTATTAGCTAGTACCATAGTTTCTCAGCATTCCCTTCTGTTGGAAATTTTTTACCACAAAGCTCCCAGAGCCATCACTCTGTAGGCAGCTTTTTCTCAGACTTCTCTCTGTGACTGAATGTTGGCTCAATCCTCTTGTCTTCTCTCTATACTTCCTCCCCAGGTAACCTCATCTAATCCCTCCCCAGCCTCTCCTCCCTGATCTAATCCCACGGGTTTTTTTGTTTGTTTGTTTGTTTGTTTGAGAGGGAGTCTCGCTCTGTTGCCCAGGCTGGAGTGCAATGGTGTGATCTTGCCTCACTGCAACCTCCACCTCCCAGGTTCAAGCGATTCTTCTGCCTCAGCCTCCTGAGTAGCTAGAGCTACAGGCACGCACCACCACACCCAGCTAATTTTTGTAGTTTTGATAGAGACAGGGTTTTGCCATGTTGGCCAGGATGGTCTCCATCTCTTGAACTCATGATCTGCCCACCCTCGGCCTCCCAAAGTGCTGGGATTACAGGCGTGAGCCACTGCACCTGGCCAATCCCATGGTTTTAAATACCATCTACACATTGGTGACTTGTGGCAGCCTCCAGGTTGGCTCCAGTGATCCCTGCCTCCTGGTCTTCATTCCCTTGTGTAGTTCCTTCCCACAATGAATGAGGAGCAGATTTATTGAAGAAGTGATAGTATATGACCTCCAAAGATAGGTCACAAAAGCCTTTCAGTTCTTCCTTGGTCTCCTGGACTGTACGGTCTCGGGAAAGTCAGCTACCAGCAAGGTTATATCATGGGGGAAAAAACTATCTGAAAAAAAATTCGTGATTTCACAAAATTTCCCACTGAAGCTCCAATGGCTAGGATTTCATGGCACAGCCAGCAAGACTCAAATAATAGTCCTTTTCTGATACTATCTCGGCCAAAATATCCTATAAGTCTTCACCTGGCAAAGGAAGCATTACATTTCTTATTATGTAACTTCACTTTGCCCTGTTCTCACTGACAAGAAATGCAACTAGCACGGCATCTATCAGTCCCTTCGGGCGGCTAGAACAAAATACCTCGGACTGGGTGGCTTAAAAATGAGAGAAACTTATTTCTCACAGTTCTGGAGGCAGCTTCAGTGTCTGATAAAGACCCACTTTCTGGATCATACACAGCTTCTCGATATATCCTCACATGGCAGAAGGGACAAAGCAACGCCCCGGGGCCTCATTTATAAGGACAATAATCCCCTTCGCCAGGGCTCCACCCTCATGACCTAATCCACTCTTGAAAACCCCACCTCCTAATACTGGGTCATTGGTGATTAGGTCTCAACATATAAATATAGGGGGGACAAAAAGTTTCAGACCATAGCAGCATCCTTGTCATGAAAGTCTAGCCCTCATTCACTAGGCCACAAGCCCTAATTCAACACAGATGTGAGAGGTCCCTTTGGACTCGGCAAGTAATGAATTGCGGAAGTGGAAGGTCTGTCTTTAAGGAAAAGAACTCCTAAGAAAAAAAAAACTGAATAAAGAATCCTATAGCAAAAGACAAGAACATTGTTTATGATTATCCTAAAATCTAAAATTTTACAAATTTAAATTTTTACTTTGATGTGCATATGTTGTATGTATAAGCTAGTGGAAGGTCTGGAAAATACTGTATATACACTGAACTGTTATAGTAGTTATCTCTTGGGGATTAGCAAGGGGTTTGAAGAATACCTTTATTAAAATGTTTTAACAAACAGCATATATGACTCTGATAATCAGAAAAAAAAAAAATGTTATTCTCCCAAACAAATGGCTTGGCAAATGGGTCACAGCAGGAAGGAACCACCTAGAAAAACAAAGCCAAAGCTTTATTTCTTTAGGCTTTGTAAGAGTGCCATCTTCTGGAGTCTCAAGAAATGAACTTTAAAATAAACTAACCCTGGCTGGGCGCGGTGGCTCACGCCTGTAATCCCAGCACTTCGGGAGGCCAAGGCAGGTGGGTCACTTGAGGTCAGGAGTTCGAGACCAGCCTGGCTAACATGGCGAAACCCTATCTCTACTAAAAATACAAAAATTAGCCAGGAGTGGTGGCGTGCGCTTGTAGTCCCAGCTACTAGGGAGGCTGAGGCAGGAGAATAGCTTGAACCCAGGAGGCGGAGGTTGCAGTAAGCCAAGATCAGACCACTGAGACAGAGCAAGATTCCGTCTCAAAAAATAAAATAAAAATAAGCTAAGCCTGTGTGTTCAAGCGACTTGAGATGTGCTGATATTAGAAGGTTTATCTTTTAAAACAAGAAAGAAGAAAAAAAGCAAACCTTTTACAATGATCGACTTAGCAAATTAAAATTGTCTTATTTAACTAATAATTAGTTTCCAAAAAGTTCACCAGTAAGGAGGCAGTTCTATAAGGCATAAAGTGAAAAAGAAAGTTAGCAATTATTTAGAGTTAAGAAAACCAGCCAATCAATAACTACTCAGGCTTTAAAAATATACTCAAATATCAAATGAAAATGAAATTCTTAATCATATAGCTGAGTAAATGATTTTTTATGGGGTAGTAAATGTTTCTTAAATCTTGGAACTGAATCCAGGATTGTGCTGAGCTAAAGAAACCAGACACAAAAGAATACATACTGTATGATTCCATTTATATGAAACTTTCAGAAAGATAAAATCTCATCTATAGTGACAGAAATAAGCTCAGTGGTCATCTGAACTGAAAGGTGTGGGAGGAGTGAGAGTTTAACTGGTTAACCTGGAAGGGGCACCTGAGAACCTTTGGGACTGATGGAAGTGTTCTGTATCTTGACTGTGGTGATGGGTCCATTTAGCAAGCCTCTTCAAACTGCACATTTAAAATGAATATATTTCATTGTAAGTAAATATTAACTCAATAGTCAATTTTAAAATAATAATTGAATATTCTTTCTTCAGATGATATTGTCCACAGGCGCAGAGAGGCCATGTAGGATGGTGCAGAGGTGTCCTAGGGCAAGCTGGCTCTTAACCACTGATCAGTAAATATTCAGGAATTTTCCAAGCTGGCTATTAAACCATGGGCAGCTTGAAATTGGCCATGATGGGAGTATTTACACAAATGGAACTTGGGCTTTTAAAATGCATTTCCCAGAAAACTGTTTTACACCAGTACACCACTGAGCATAGAGGTTAAAAGCACAGTTCAAAGGCCTGAGTTTGGGTCCCAGCTCTGGCACTTTCTAATGGTTTTACTTACCTCTCTGTTCCATAGTTCTCTGCTCCCTAAAATCAAGGCAAAAAAGGATACCTGCTTCATGCCCTAATTATGAGAATTCTATGGGTCAATTCACACATGGCATATAGTAAGCACTAAATATTAACTGCTATTACTATGCAAAGAAAAAAAACAAAGTCTCTCTACAACTAAAGAAATGAACTGGTTTACATATTTCCCCCAGACATATTTATTCTTTTTCTTCCCTTCATACATAATCCTAAATTATTCCAGTTTTGTAAAGAAAATGTGCACTTTTCTCACCCAACATATGGGGAGGGGGGAATAATATTTATCTTCCCTCTATCACAAGCTGTGAGCATCAAACAAGCCAATTTCTGTGAAGGAGCTTAACAAGCCATAAAGCACTTCAAAACTATAAGATATGCTTTCTTCAGAGACAGGGTCGCTCTCTGTCACCCAGGCTCTAGTGCAGTGGTGTGCTCATAGCTCACTGCACCCTCAAATTCCTGGGCTCAAGTGATCCTCCCACCTCAGACTCCTGCCATTTTAGTCAAATGTCAGATGCCTGATGACAGGTGCAAACCACGGTGCCTGTCTAAAATGCTTATATTAATGTAGCTGCTCAAATTGAAGGGGAGGATTCTACAACCAAATACAGAGTATATAAAATAAATTAAGAAAAACTGGGCCCGGGCGCTGTGGCTCACGCCTGTAATCCCAGCACTTTGGGAGGACGAAGCGGGCAGATCACGAGGTCAGGAGATCGAGACCATCCTGGCTAACACAGTGAAACCCTGTCTCTACTAAAAACACAAAAAATTATCTGGGCGTGGCGGCAGGCGCCTGTAGTCCCAGCTACTCGGGAGGCTGAGGCAGGAAAATGGCGTGAACCCGGGAGGCGGAGCTTGCAGTGAGCTGAGATCGCACCACTGCGCTCCAGCCTGGGCGACAGAGTGAGACTCCGTCTCAAAAAAAGCTTAGCATTCTTGGGAATTGTCATGCACGATTTTAGGGTTTATTTCTTAAATTAGCATAATATAGCATAATTATAAATAAATGCAATGCTTTACACACATGCAATAAATTGTTTGCAAAACTCAGAATAGATATTTTAACTTTATAGACTGTAAAAATATGAGCATCAAGCTTTTCAGGAAAAAAATTCTGCATACTACTCTTCTTTAGAATTAAATTCATTGTGAATTCTAGTTGCTAAAAGATGTCATTGTTGTTTCACTATGTACATATTCTTAATGAAATGCAACTCTTCTTCAAAATGATGGAACAAATACGCAATTTAGAAGCAGACCTCTAAATAAACCACACTGATGAAACAGTCCACAGACAGCAGTGGCTCTAACAGAAGCCATTTAGATGGTATTTCAGGCTTTCTCAGTGAGTCATTATCTTACTCAGAACAAGTTACTCAACTTGAGATGACTCACTTTGTACAGAAAGACAACAATAATATCACATATAATCACATTAGCCCGGCATTTTGAAATCTTTAAAAATACCGTAAACACAGGACGCTATGACCTTGGTTGGTCAGAATACGGTCATTTTAGTTACTGACTTGCACTTATTGATCTCCTGAAGTTATATATACACTACTAAGTTTCTGCTAAGTGTACTCATTTTGAAATATTTCATTTATTTGCAAGTAACATGGGATTTTAAAGAAATCACATAAGGCTGCAATTTCACATTTCAAATAAACAGAGCAACAAGTATAACTTTTTTGAAAAGTTGAAGTGTAATTTTTATTTTTTATTATTATACTTTAAGTTCTGAGATACATATGCAGAACGTGCAGATTTGTAACATAGGCATACACGTGCCATGGTGGTTTGCGGCACCCATCAACACATCATCTACATTAGGTATTTATCCTTAATGTTATCCCTCCCCCAGTCCCTCACTCCCCGACAGGCCCCGGTGGGTGATGCTCCCCTCCCTGTGTCCATGTGTTTTCATTGTTCAACTTCCATTTATGAGTGAGAACATGTGGTGTTTGGTTTTCTCCGCTGGCATATTTATGTATACAAGTGGGGTATCACATAGGCATTTATTTGTGTATTCATTCTGTAGCTGTAATAGGTTCATTGCCTGGATGTTCACAGCAAGTCAATATCCAGAGGCACCAGGTTGCAACAGAGACAGAGGTTTAATGGTAAGGCCACCAAATGAGGAGAAAAGAGAAAACCCCAAATCCATCTTCCCGAGGACTCTGGGGCTAGGGTTTTTAAGGGTTTTGGAGTGAGCCAAAGCATAGAGATTTTTGATTAGTTGAAGAGTACAGGGTGAATTCCCGGGACAGGGAGAGAAAGAAACTACTCTCATGCTCATTTGGTTTGTCTGTGGGAGTCTTTAAATTGGTTGGCGTTAGCAGTTCCACAGTAATTCAGGATCCGTTTAAGCAATTCTTAAACAAAAGCCTCATGATTCTAACATTAGAATTTCTATCTACAGGAACAATGGGGATGCAAATGGTCAGAATCTAAGGTTATGTGATTTTTAGTTACGAGGAAGTGGGTCAAGGTGCAGCCTGGTTAAAGCTTAATTATAACTACGTTTCTGTCCAGAATTCTTAATTCTGTGAGGATGGCTTCAATTCCTTCAACAAGCTTTTATTTAGCACCAACTATACGTAAGTCTCTACATAGTCGACTGAAAATAACCTCAGTTTTTATGAACTAAAGGCAAATACATGATAAAGTTTCATACAGTTTTTACATTGTATATTACATTTTACATTGGATAAAAAGTACCTCCCAAGGTGCTTTATGGTGTTTTCACTGGATACCCATTTTAGACAGCCTTATGTGCTGATTCTGGATGATAATTTTAATGTTAAACTTCCCTAGCCTATCTAATATATGACTGAGTAGGCTGATAAATAATAAAATAAATGTTTATCATTTAAAAAATACAAATATATATAATCAGCATCCAGTAGAGATAATCCTGGAACAAAAATTAGTACTGCAGAATTAGATCCAGGCTAATCAGAATCCAGCAGTGGTGTTATAGGAAAGCACAACAATGAAGTCCTTCTCAGTGTTATTACTCAGAGGCTGGGGGTAAGAAAAAGTCCTTCGGGTGATGTGAAGTTAGGAGAATTTTACTCAGTTCCCCTGTGTGACTCTGGAAGGTGTTTTTACAGCTTGCAGAGCTGAAGGAGATAGAACTGAACGCTGGCCAGTGGGAAGACAAGAACTGCTCAAGGGAAAGGAAGGTCTCAGTAGGGAGGAGAACCTGATGAAAGTTTTAGTCATCATTATCATGATTATCTGTCACCTCCAGGGTACACAGGTAACAGTTGCATGACAGAGGAGATCATTTCTGAGGAGCTAAAGGACAATATAATATTATAACACCAAAGACACAAAGCTGAAGTAGCAGGTTACACAATTATTTGCCAATTTGTCCACAGGGAGACTTTTTAGCTGCACTTTCCAAAGCATTGGCACTCTGAAAACTTAATCATATAAAACTACATTCCCACCATGTAGAATATGTATCATAAAACACTTGCTATACACATATATCCAAACATCTTATGTCTTTATGATAATTTATCTCTGAACTAAAAATCTATTTAGGATCACTATGGGTCATTTAATTTATGTTTCATTTTGTCAGAAAAAAATCATCAAATAATAAAGCATTATTTTAACTGACTTTTACCTTTCCGTCAAATTGAACTTTAACTAAACAATCCAAGAAAAATTATTCCTCTATCAATGTTGGTCTAAAAATCCTTCAAATGTAGCTTTTTAACTAGGTCAAGCTCCAAGTCTCCTGAATCCCTAGATTTATTTATTCATTCATTCAACAGATACCTATACGTATCCTGGCCTATGCAGTATATAAGGTTTTGATATACATATACTGAGTGACAGCAACACTACAGTCAAGTAAATTCTAATGCCATGCTCCTTCCCACTCTGGCAGCTTCTCACAAACTTTCCCTCTTTACCTAGAATGAGCCTCCTCCCCCATTTTGGCCTAGTTAACAATCCTAGTCACCAGTTAGGTCCTAACTCAAATGCCCCTCATTAACCAAGTCAGGTTCTCCTATTCTACCCTCTCATACTATACTGTAGTTATCCTTCACAGCTCTTAGCACAATTTGCAATTATACATTTATTTGTATGAATATTGAAATAATGTCTGGCTCTACCACTGCATTCGCTCTAAGGGCAGGGGCCATGTCTGTTTTGCCCTCCACTGTAGCCCTGGCATCTAGCACAGTGCATAAAACAGCACATATACCCTACTGCATAGGAGACAATCAATACTGGTTGAATATATGTGCACAGAATTACGTACAAATGCTAGAATATTCACTCAATAAAAGCTGGAATAATGCCTGTATTACTCTCCTGGGCTCAAGTGATCTGTCCGCCTCCACCTCCCAAAGTTCTTGGATTACAGGCATGAGCCACTGTGCTGGGCCACCTGTATTACTCTCTAGGTACCATTAAAAGCACTCAATAAACATTGGTTTCACAAACATTAAATGGTGGCGATATATTTCTTCTATTATTTTCTTGAAATATTCATTGAATTTTCATCCATTGATTTATTAACTCTAAATTTTCCAACACTTATCTTTGGAAAGATCGAACGAACAAACCCTACCTTATTAAGGCACAGCAGCTAAGGAGTGTCCATCACAAATGAAGCAAAGAGGATGGTTTGCATAGATTCCATTTGAATCTATTTGTTTTGGTTACTCTATTTAAAATATGCTTGCGTCATATGAAACTGAATTCCACTTACTTCCTTCTCCTTAAATCTTAATAAAGGAATTAAGCTGGCTGTTTGAGACTAAAAAATCTATCAAGAAGTTGTTTGCATCTTACTGAGATATTTGTTGAATTCAATTAATATTTCCAGAAAACCCTCAAGATATCTGTCACTCTATGGGGACATAAAATTTTCTTATCTAATATGTACAATCTTTAACTTGACAATTTCACAAGGCATATTGATATAAATCATATTGCTCAATATCTGGTGACTCAGTAGAAAGTGATCTTCAGTTTCAACAAGCAGTCTTTTAATTCGTGACGCTTTTTCTTAAGGAAATTAACCTGAGGACTTTTTCCCATACATCTAAAGAGTACTAGAAGTTGCTTTCAAAACATAGAGCAACTTGGTTTCCATGTAGTATTTATAAGAAAAAAATATATCTGTGGATATTAAAGGCAGCCTTGGAATCCTCTAATTCATCATTAAAGTGTGCTTTGTATGTAGGCAATCGCCTAACTGTAGATACAAAACTGAGTTCTCTTAAAATGACTGATGGAACACTGGCTTTGCATGAAAATATTCAGTCTGAAAATGTAATACTCCTGCCAATCTAGATCAAAATACAACTTGTTCTCCCTTAATAACGAGGTGTTCTATCTAAAAAACACTGTTCTCTCTCTCTTTGGTGGTCTAGCAGTTAGGAATAAAAATTAAAAATAAATAAGTAAAATACACTTTTCTCTCAATCAATCTAATATTTACTGGTCACTATGGAAGCAAATGGGAGTGGACTAGTCAGGTATGCAAATAACCTTGCCTTGCCAAGTATAAAGTGACCTGCCATGGAAGTTTAGAAAAGGGAGGTAATATAAAGGGCTGGGATATGAGGACCACTCTTTACAGCAGAAAGGCATCTGAGCAGAGCCTTGAGGAGTACATAAAATTTCAATATATGGTATTAAATGGAAGTGGATTGGAAAGAATAGGACCAAAGAGCATGTCCTCTGGAGTGTTTTCCCATAAAACTAAGTAATCATTGCACCAGCTAAGAACCCTAAGTTCCTTGACCCAGGTAGTCTGCATTTCCTTTTTAGAAGACAAATTTTTGTATCTTATTCCTCCTCAAAGGCTGGGCCAGGTATTATTGGCCATCCAGAAATAAGTCCCCAGTACTTAATGCAGCATCTGGCAGAAAATGTGGGCATGCCAAATATATGTAGGTTGAAATGATGTTTAGAAATATCACATTAGGTTTATACATCCATAACACATGATTGAAAAATTCAGGTAAACGCATTAGCTAAAATCCAATGAAAATTGCTAATTAAGCCTTTCATTTGGCACAATTTAAAATAAAAGCCTACGTTGATTGAATTTTTCATTTTGGATCCAATTATGCTGTCACATAGGTATAGCTAGAGTATATGAGTCACCCAAAATTCTATTAATCAAATCTAGAAATAATAATATAATAATGTGTTAATCATTCTAATACAGCAAATGAAACACAGAAAAACAAAACCAACAATATTGTAAATTACCCGCTGATCAATCTTTGTTAGGAACAATGTCCTACTCAGCAGTGGGACAACAGCAATACCTAAGAGTTGAACAACCCAGAAGAAAAAATATGAATCGTCAGGGAAAGTCTGCTTAGAGGGAAATAAAAATCCAAGGTGTATTGCTAGATTTTGCAATAACTAGATGTGGCAATACAGAAATGTGATTTTAATTGGAGGAGGAAGATAATTATAGCTTGCACGCCAACTAGTTAATCTAAGTGACAAACTTTGGCCCCACACCCAAGAAAAGAGGGTGAACCCAAAATAGGAGTTTATCAAGTTTCCATTACAAATGTGTTCAAGACACCTGAGCCACCCTGAAACCAAACCCTGAAACCAAGGAGTTGGGGGGGGTTATATGTTACTAATAATTAATTATTAAATTTAAATAGTTTCTATAAATTTAAATATGAAAACAATAAATTCTGTTATATCTTTGGAAATAGCATTATGCTGGTGATCAAGTGCAATGGGATAAAACACAGTTAGCAGGCATTCCTTAAAAAATATTCCCTAAGCTAATACTAGAAACAGAAAAAGACAGTTCAGATTAATCCTATGGATTTAGAAGTGATCCAAGTTAAGGCAACCTACATGATAATGGAATTGAAAACCACATCATCTAAGGAACAGTTGAATGAACTGGTGATCCATAACCTGGAAAATAAAAGATGGAAAGACAGAGTAATCTTGTCAAATACCCAAAAGATTCTCCATCAGCAAAGCTATATTCTGTGTGGCAGATTTCAGTTAAATAGAAAGATGAGCTTTTTAATAATTAGAGCACTTCAAAGCAAGGTGAAGTGCTTCGTGAGACAATGAGTTTCTCATCACTAGAAATATTTTAATAGAGATTGGAGATAACTGATAAGGGGTTCCGTTTAGTGTTGAATATTTAACAAGAGAAGAAAGAAAGGACAGATGTCTATGAGTACCCACTGTGTAGAACACTTTGTAGAAGAACACTTTGTATGTGTTATCTAAATTGGTATTCTCAGATTTATGAATTGGATATTATTTCTCACGCGAAGATTAAAAGAGATTAAGCAATTTACCATACACCCTGTAACAGGCAATGCTGGAAGGTGAAGCCTGACAATGACCTCTAATATCCTTTGCAAATTTTGTTCTGGTTGAAGCCATAACAGTGAATGTATTATTGGTCTAGATAATTCTATCCTGATAATTTGTCTATTTATCCAGTCTGGTATTATTTCTGTCAGAATATCCACAGACTTTTGGCCAAAGAGCATATTTAGCTTCCCCCACGGCATTAAACTCAAAAGATAAATCATACTTTAGGTTCTTTCCAGCTGAATTCTGTAATTCTGATGACCAGAATTCCTAGCAACTCATTTACACTAGAAAGGGCAGAGTTTTGGGGCCGGGTGCAGTGGCTCACACCTGTAATCCCAGCACTTTGGGAGGTTGAGGTGGGCAGATCACGAGGTCAGGAGATCGAGACCATCCTGGTTAACACGGTGAAACCCCGTCTCTACTAAAAATACAAAAATTAGCTGGGCGTGGTGGCACATGCCTGTAGTCCCAGCTACTTGGGAGGCTGAGGCAGGAGAATTGCTTGAACCCGGGAGGCGGAGGTTACAGTGAGCTGAGATGGCACCACTGCACTCCAGCCTGGGCGACAGAGCGAGACTCCATCTCAAAAAAAAAAAAAAAAAGAAAGAAAGAAAGGGCAGAGTTTGTATTCACATGGGTCAATTCAGGCAATTGGTTGTGGGCTTCCTGGATTAATTTTATTAAGAATAATTCTCCAGCCAGTCTGGGTTCAGCAGGAAGATGTGTTATCAATTAGTAATGTCTGACATGAGTACAGGAGAGTGGCAGCAAGAATGACTTGTGTTTGTTCTCTCTAAGCTCCACATTTCCTAAAACTATTTTTCTGTTTGTAATCATCAGCTCTTTAGTGAATACAGTGAGTAAATTATTTTACCAATTAACTGTTAAAAGTAATACTTACTGCCATTTTTCCTAACACCACTCATGGAGGGTACAGGAATATATCATGAAGCAAATGAAAAGCTGCCCACAAGACTAGACTGATTATCAAAAGGGTTTTTTAAAATACAAATTTAACATAAATTTGAATTACTTCAAAAAACTTACCACAGTGCAGAATCTGTTCCTCATAGCCCTGCAGGTCCAGAAACTAGACTTCACCATGCCCAGAGGTAACCTGACACTTGATGACAGACTTACAGTGACTGTATTCACACAATGCTGATGTGCACATTAGAATGCCAGTTTACTGGCAATGAAGGACATATCTTTCCAGCTGTCCAAGGCCATTTTCCTGCGCACTCACTTTCCTGCACATTCGCCACAATGATGCTTCTAAAATGTAGAATTTTTTCAGTCATTTTTAATGATACCACATGCCTGTTCTTGATGATAAGTTCCTGATGATACAGTTTAAATGGCTCATCCAGCAGATGGTTTCCTATATTACTGATGTGACCTCTTGAACTGTGTCTTGAACCACTCTTATTTCTGATTTCTCTCTCCTTCCAGGTACCTACCTGTGCTATCTGGCTTATTGGCTCCCTGAGTGTTCTCTTTCTCTCTCTCTTTTTTTTTTTTTTTTTTTTTTTTGAGATGGAATTTTGTTCTTGTTGCCCAGGCTGGAGTGCAACGGCGTGATCTTGGCTCACTGCAACCTCCACCTCCCAGGTTCAAGCGATTCTCCTGCCTCAGCCTCCCAAGTAGCTGGGATTACAGGCATGTGCCACCACGCCTGGCTAATTTTGTATGAGAGACGGGGTTTCTCCATGTTGGCCAGGCTGGTCTTGAACTCCCAACCCCAAGTGATCTGCCCGCCTCGGCCTCCGAAAGTGTTGGGATTACAGGCATGAGCCACCGTGCCTGGCCCTCTTTTCCTTTATTTCCCAGAGGAAACATTTCTGAAATACCTCTAAAGCACTATAAAATTCTACTTGCTTCTGTTTCCCAGTATGTTCTGCACCCAACCATCTTGTCTTCACTCCATCCTTGCTTAGCTCCACACCATTCTTTTTTCTTTTATACTCACTGTGTGTGCTGCAGCAGTGCAAGACACAGATGGCTTCATTCCATCGCCACCCTTTCCTTCCCTAATGGTAGACAGTCTGGCTTCTGTGCCCCCACATTGTCCAGTACATTCTTGCACCCAGATCTCCAAGGATCTTGTGGCCCTATCATGCACATTAATTTCTAGTCCTCATTCTTTCTGGTCTCTATGCAGAATTTGAAACTCAAGACCTGGAAGAACCTCCTTCTGGAAACTCTACCAGGCGAATCATAACATGCTATAATCCATGCTTGGTTGCCTGAATTTTTTTCCAGACTTCCAGATCACTCCTTATTCACTTCCTTCACTGGGTACTTTTCCTCTGTGCCAAGCCTAACTGAGGGTTTCCTCACCATTCAGCCTTAACCTTCTGCTCTCCCCTTTATAAAATCCAGTTATTCTAAAGGCTTCAACTATCACCTCAATATAGGTAATTTCTGGCCTTCAGCTCTCTCCTAAATTATTTCAATTTCAGTGATCCTTTAATTTGCAAAATTGGTCATATTAAATGATGCTTAAACTATAAAGACTGAGAATGTGTATTAACTGTAATTGGTAGCTTTGAGAGAATTCATTCCCTGTTCTCAAAAGACAACAGTACTTCTAGGATCTTTTCAGAACAAACAGCCAGATTGTAAAGGAATGTTGCAGTTCTAGTCATACTTGACATCTTTAACACTGTTGGCCATCCCATCTTCTCAAAATTTTCCTCTCCACTGGCTTTCTTGAAACTTCTGTCCCCTGGTTCTCCCTTTTATCTTTCAATGTTATCTCTCAAGCCTTTTATATTCTCATTAAATATTGCAGCTCCTCAAGGTTTTATCCATGCTCCTCATCTCTACTCATTCTCCCTGAGAAATCTCATGTAGTTCATGGTTTCTCTTTGCCAGTAACTTCCAAATCTAGCCACAATTTCTCTCCTAATCTCAGGCCCTCACTGCAGCTGCCTATGGAATATCTACACCTGAATGTTGATAGGTACCTCAGGCTCAATCTTCCTTTCCCTAAATTTGTTATCTTTCCTACAAAAACTGCTCCCCCTTTGCATTCACATATCAGTCAATAGCATTCCCCGAAGTTCAAAACTAGAAACGTCTTGTCATCTTAGATGCCCTCCATCATCAACCTGCAAACAGCCAAGTCAAATGCCACTGTATCTATGACCATCTTCCCATTCTTACCACTGCACTGACACTTTCGTGAAATTTTCACTGTTTCTTCCCCTCCCCAGACTCTTGCAAATTCTCCCATCTCATCTCCCTTTGTCCAGTTTCCCTCCAATCCATCTAGTACACTGTCAACAAAGTTATCTTTCAAAAAATTAAGGTCATGTTCCTCCCCTATTTAGCAGCTTTCAACGGTCCACTCCATGACTAAGGGATCAAGTCCAAATTCCTTAGAATGGCATTAAAGGTCTTTTCTTATGTAGCACAAACCTATTTTCCAGTTTTATTTGTTGGCACTTACTCACATAAACTTTATGTCCCAGCTAAACCAAACTTTTCTCAGTTCTTGAAATATGTCGTGTGTTTATGTCTCCTTTATACTTGCTGGTCCCTCGGCCTAGATTTTTTTTTTCCCATACAACGAATTCTAAGTCATTCTTTAAGACATCATTCAAAAGACATCTCATTAAGTCCTCCGGAAACTGGTTTCTTTTTCCTGGTGCTTCATATACTTTAGATAAGTCTGTATTTTCAAACTCCTCATCCTATTTTGTAATTATTTGTGCCTTGTCTCCTACCCTTTGACCCAAAAGATATGACTTCCTTGAAGGTAAAGACCACATCTTACTTATGCTTGCATCCTCAGAACCCCAGTAAAATATATGGCATATAATATATATTCAGTGAACTGTATAAAAAATGGGATAATTAGAGCCAAGATACTGTCCCTTCCCTCCAGAAGGTGAGGAAAAGAGGCCTAGAGACAACAAAGTGATTTTCCTGCTACAGTTAATTTTACAGTCAAGTTGTATTAATTGGAAAAATACAGAAAAATATTTTCTTTAAAATTTTTACCACCACAGTGCCTGAAATTCCACTTAGATAAAAGGTGTTGTTTTTGGTATGTGTGTGAGTGTGTGTGTGTGTGTGTGTGTTTGAGACAGAATCTCACTCTGTTGCCAGGTTGGAGTGCAATGGCACAATCTCAGCTCACTGCAACCTCCACCTCCTAGGTTCAAGTGATTCTCCTGCCTCAGCCTCCCAAGTAGCTGGAACTACTTTTAGTAGAGACAGGGTTTCACCATGTTGGCCAGGATGGTCTCGATCTCTTGACCTCGTGATCCGCCCGCCTTGGCCTCCCAAAGGTGTGTTTTTTTTAAAAAATGTAAATAGCTTCAGTGAATACCTCTCCAACCCTAGCCACCTTTGGCAGTCAGTCAGTAAGTCACACCTTAGACTGAATTAGACTCACCAGATGGTTATCCTCCTAATATCTATTCCCACGCCAGGCTGAGAAGTCTCAGTAGGTAAAGAGGAGAAAACAGACAAATGGAGCAAGTCAAAGGAGGACAAACTAAACTGGAATGTGGCTTTGGGGTACCAGGCAGCAACTTGAGAACACAGGATAGCTGGCAGGGGGTGGGAGAGTGGTGTGGCAGAGAGGAAGAGGGCAGCAAAACAAAGATCCACCTACAATGATGGAAACCTCAGCAGGTACTGGTTCCTCTACTCCTCCCCAGAGATGGGGGAAACACCCTCTCTCACACAGAACAAAAGCGGCCCCACCTTGGCACACAGGCTTGGCTCTTCAGGGAAAGAGCTCATCATCATAGTTACTTAACTCTGTTAACTCCTGTAACTTAACTACTCTTTCCACCCACTGCCCCCATAATCTTTCCTTTTATCTAATGAGGAGACAAGCAGGAGAGAAGTGAGCTTGTTTCTGTAGTTCCAATAGATAAGGTTGCCACAGATAACTAGATCTCCTCTTATTTTATTACCGGATCCCACCTGAGATATTCTCGTTCCTCCTACCTTACCTGCAGCAGTGAACAGGCAGCAGTGAACAGAGAGAAGGATTGGAAGAAAGTCCAGAAAGCTCTGAACAGCTAATAATATGCATCCAGGAGTGTTTTCTGCTCTGTGAAGCCTGCACCAATACATGTTAAAGAAATTGAAGCAAAAGGCTGATCATGAGAATGTACAACCATCATTTCCGATTCAGTATCTGCACTTCTAAACCACTCTTTCTCCTGGCTTTCCTATTCTGCCACTTTCTTGGTCTTGACCACCTCAATATCCAATCAATAATAAAATAATAATTATTACTCTTTCAATCGGCTTATTTTTTCTCTGTCTATGATGACACATCTAGACATTAACATTCTCCTAACCGATTCCCTTGCTCCATCTCTCCCAAACCAATTAGAATACTTCCAACAAGCTAATCTTCCTGAAGCAATGCTTTTCTTGAGTCACTGCCCCACTCAAAAGCAATCTGAAGCTCCAAATTCCTTATCAGGGGTTCTCAATATTTTTTTTTTCCTAAAGCAGCTCAAGGACACAAAATATTCCCAATAGTAACAATTTATTTGCAGTGGTGCTTGGCAGGGGAGGGAATGAATTCTGAATCTCTGGGTGGGAGTGTTATGAAAGAATGTGATGATGTCCTTTTCCAGCCATTTTTTCTCTTCCTATGATAGAAATCTCCATGTCCTTTCCCAGGAGGGATAAGGAAAGGAGGGACCTTCAGGGAAAATCTCTTCTGAGGGCATCAACATGTTTCTGACCTCGATTAGGCCAAAAGGCAACTGACATGCCGACTTGAGGGTTCATATACTCTACTGGCCTCGCTCTACTTCTGACACAGGCTGAACACCAACACAATCATAAGGACTACATTAAACAGAAACAATACCACTCCTTGGTTAAGATGTGGTCTCAGACAAGTCACACTCACCATTTTTTAATTTCATTTACTATTGTTAAGAATGAGGAAATTGGAGATTATCTCCATGATCCTTTCCAGCTCTAAAATGTGAAGATTCTATAGACCTTTTTTTTTTTTGAGAAAGAGTCTTGCTCTGTCGCCCAGGCTGTAGTGCAATGGTGCAATCTTGGCTCACTGCAACCTCCGCCTCCCGGGTTCAAGCAATTCTTTTGCCTCAGCCTCCCAAGTAGCTGGGTTTACAGGCACCTGCCACCACGCCCAGCTGATTTTTTGTATTTTTAGCAGAGATGAGGTTTCGCCATGTTGGCCAAGCTGGTCTCGAACTCCTGACCTCAAGTGATACACCTGCCTCGGCCTCCCAAAGTGCTGGGATTACAGGCGTGAGCCACTGTGCCTGGCCTAGACCCACATTTTAAACCATTAAAGGTTTGGTATTAGCAAAAGATGCAATATATAGGGCATAAAATTAACATTACTTGATCCTGAAAGAAAAAAAGAAGATTATCAAGAGTTGTCTCAGAAATCAGTTCTTTTCACCTAAACTATTAAAATACACATATATCTGTGTTAAATCATTTCCCCAAGGTCACGAACATGTTAGCATTTCAACTAAGTAATAAAAACCATATGAAATAGAAAGTAGCTGCTGTCTCCTCAGAAGAGGCCCCTGAAAGGGAGCATGCAGTACTAGTGTGTGCAGTAGGAGGAGATAGCAGCCCCTCCCACCACTCAGACTTAGCCAATCAGGACACTGAAATTTGAACAAGAGACCAATGTTGGGAACATACGCTGAGGATCATATCCATTGTTTGACTTTTGCTGTGGTTTGTGTAAACTAGCCCTCCAAAGCACCCCAGTTTCTCCTTGTCCTCCAATTCCTATATTCCTACCTTCCATTGATTCTAGAAGCCAATGATATCCTTCTAGTAAATTCTCTTCTTGTTTAGTGCAACCAGTCTGTTTCTGACCAACATAATTAAACTATGAAGCCACCTGGGCCTTCCTGGAACAGCTTCTCAACTCCATCCTCCATTTTTCCCCACCCCGTATACATACCTCTACCTTTCCACATTGGTAGGCACCTGCTCTGTACCTGGCACTATGCTAAGTCTCAAGAAAGAAATGTGAATAATGTATGGTCTCTACCCTCAAGGATCTTACACTTTGATAAACAAGTATTAACCCTTATTGCATGGTGTTGCAATTATTCATTTTCCTATCAACCTCCTTGAGAGTAAAGACTATACAAATTCCTATCATACAGTAGGGTCCACACAGGAAACAACTGGCACGCTCAAATTAGGATAAGTCAAAGCAAATTTAAGAAAAGGACTATTTACAGGCTGGGCACGGTGGCTCACGCTTGTAATCCCAGCACTTTGGGAGGCGGAGGCTGGCGGATCACAAGGTCAGGAGTTCCTGACCAGCCTGGCCAATATGGTGAAACCCCGTCTCTACTAAAAATACAAAAATTAGCCGGGCGCGGTGGCGGACGCCTGTAGACCCAGCTACTCGGGAGGCTGAGGCAGGAGAATCGCTTAACTTGGAAGGCGGAGGTTGCAGTGAGCCAAGATTGCGCCACTGCACTCCAGCCTAGGCAACAGAATGAGACTCCGACTCAAAAAAAAAAAACACTATTGACAAAGGTGTGGGTATGGCGTAGGGAAACCACCAGGGGTAGCTAGTGTCACCCCCATGCCTACAAGAACAAAGGAAGGTAATTTAGGAAGGGAAAGTCACAGAAAGGGCCATCTCGACAGGAGCTGTGGTGTTCAATGAAAAGATCCAACCAAGCTGTAGAGGTGGCCAGAGGAATAAATCCCCCAACTCATTCTCCTCCCTCCCTCCACTGGGGTCCCTACTGAGCAAACATAATGAAAGCCAGAGGGCAAGGTTAAATTCACGGTGCAGAGCAGAATGGAGAAAGGTGGAAAGAGGATATGGAAGGGCAAACAGCTGTGTAGGGTCCGCACTCAATACATGTATGTTGAATTAGATTATTGCTACTACATGTATGCAAACAATTTCTAGTTTCTCTTTTCTCATTTTAGTTCTCAAGTACCTATATTAGTGTTCTTGTTGGCTGATTTTCCTGATACATAGAAGTTTAATTCTCATCTTCCTCTCTGCTATAGAAATATACACACCAACACTAAAAGGAAAACTGTCCTGAATCTAACTCCCCAATAATCAGTGTCTCCTCTTGAAACCCTGATGAAAGCTGAGACGACTCTTATCTTTCCATGCTCTTCTCCCCTCATCCTCCGAGGGATTCCTTAATCATGTGCAACTGTCATCCTCTCCATCCTGTATACCTAAGTGTAACAAAATCATGGGCCCTTAGGGCCATAAGAGGCTGACACAGGAAAGACAGAACAATCCCCTTGTAGTGGGGACAGGGTGCAGTGCAAGAGGTGGAGATCATGGCAAAGGGAATGGGGTGGCACAGAGCTTCCACTTGCAGACATTTTGGATTCTTAGGATAGACTGGGAGATATGAAAGGAATAAGTCACAGAAGGAAGTCTGAAGAAGAGGTAACTTCCTGAAATTCAGAAGGAACTCCAGGAACTGAACTCAGATGTGGGCACAGGAGCTGGAAGATAATCTGTGTATAGAGTAAGGAGGGGTAAAAGAAAGACATGTATGCCTTCTCTTCAGTCTACTCCTCCACATGTATTCTAAAAAGACAAAATAACACTTTTGCTTAAGGCCGGTCTTTTAGGTGGGCAAAGTGCAATTTCAGCAGATTTCTGCCCAAAATAAATTCTCTCTTCCTCACCAAGAACTGAAATTTCTATCACAAGGAACAATCTTTCATTTCATAATTAAAGGAAAAGCTCAAAATTCAAATGCCTAGGTTCCTGAATGACATAGAGCAAATAATACTGTTTCTATTAGTGTAAATGAATAATATCATGTCTTTTCCCTAGACAGAAAAAATGAGTTAAAGCACAAGAAAGTCAATGGCTTCAGATGAAGTGCAGAGAGATATTTCAACCTAGAGAAGAAAAGGAAAGCAGGTTTAGACACAAATGGCAAACTTTGCCAACTTCTTAATTTAGTGTAAAGGCAACTCTGTTCAGTTTAGGGTATTCATGGATATCTAGAATCAATGCTCAGACACTGAGCTTAGAAGGGATGTTGATCAAGATACATGTATGACAACTGTATAAAACCAGGGCCAATAATAGTCCATAAGACTTCCTGGTACACACTGGGCATCCAATAAATATTTCTTGAGAGAATGTGTGGTATAATTAGGATTATGAGTTTTAGAGACTGCTGTGAGCTAGAGTGGGGACCACGGAGAGAAGAGAAGGGAGAGAACAAGCATTGAGAGCCTAGTATGTGCCAGACACTATTACCTGTTTCTCATTAATCCTCCAAATTATTTTGTAATTTGTACAGATGACAAAACTGAGATTCAGAGAAGATAAGTAACTTTGTCCAAGCTGAGAAACAGTAGGCTAGAACTCAAAGACCTATTTAACTCTACAGCAGTATGCACTACTCAACTTAGACTCCTTGGAAAGGGCCCTGTAGCAAGCCTGGAAGGTCATGGAAAAATAGACGCAAACTGAGCAAGAGCATGAGAATGTTAAGACTATAGGGTCAGAAGGAAAGAAAGGATGTCTGTTAGAGGAATGCCTGCAGTGTTTCAAAAAGTAATCACTTATCATGGTTCAAAAGATGGAAGTCATGAAATGATGGTCTTCTCTGTTTTTCCTGCTCATGCAGAGTTTTCTTGCATGTACCCAACACCCTGATGAGATAGCACTTGAGCATATATGGCTCATCAATCACTAAAATAAGGTGAAGAGATTGTTAACCAAAAAAAAACCTATACTTTAAAAAAATTCATTAAAGATGATGTAACTTTACACAGATAATGACAGATAGATAGATAGATAGATAGATAGATAGATAGATAGATAGATAGTAAATAGGCTCCATAATGGTCCCCACAATGCACCGACTTTGGGGCTATACTTTAACCTTAGATCTCTGCTACATCTCCACACAGTGGCTTGTTCCTCTGGGTTTTGGCAGCACGGCAGCACTGAAAGAGGCTGTGAGTCTGTCAAGGCTCAGGGGGAAACTATGTCATTGTAGGGGGCTCAACAGAGCAGAGGGCCGTGGTAGTGGGCCTTCTGGTGGCTTTTATGGTATTGAGGGTAGGTTGGGTCCTGGCACAGGGTGGAGTAGCATGAGTGCTGGACCAAATAGGGGCCTGTGAAATTCTGGTGACTCTGATGGTGGTGGCCTTCTTTCAAGTAATGAGAGGAAAACCACACAGAATTTAAACAAATGCCAGGCCTACTACCTTGACAAGCTACATTGCCTGAAAAATGCCAGTGCTGACCTTGCACTCAAAATAAAAAGATGGCATGAGAATTTGGGGGAAAAAAATGGATGGTCAACCTCGAGACTATAGCAAATATTACAACACTATCAAGTACCTTAAAACTCAGTTGTCTTAAACAGAAAATACAACCCTTTCTCCTGGCCAACATATATTGTATCTGATTAATTAATGCATCTAATGTCGAGAAAAGTGTCTAATGTGCATAAAAATTAATATGAAATGGCTCAACATTCATTTGAAAGAGAAACATTTATCCTGTATTTCAGAAGCTCTAAAAATATATTTAGCTGAAAAGTTCTGTAATAGTCCCAGAAAAATTTAAATTTACTGTTTATCTGATTTATATTTATACAAATATAACTTTTTTGAGACAGGGTCTTGCTATGTTGCCCTGGCTGATGTGTGTGTAGTGGCACGATCATAGCAGCCTCACCCTCCCAGGCTTCAGCAATCCTCCCATGTCAGCCTCCCAAGTAGGGACTACAGACATGTGCCACCCTTCCCAGCTAAATTTTTTTCTATAGAGATGGGGTCTCACTATGTTGTTCAAGCTGATCTCGAACTCCTGGACTCAGGTGATCCGCCAGCCTCAGCTTCTCAAAGTGCTGGGACTACAGGCATGAGCCGCCATGACTAGTACAATACAATTATGATTGACAAACTTATAATTGTCGAAATTCATGAAGTATATAATCTGGACCTAATGGCACCCAACATATTTTGTTGAATTATATGGTTCCTTTTCCTCCCTTGAAGGTAACAAATGTTACTTTGGAAAATGCCAACATTCCGCATTAGATCCACAATGCCAGGCTCACTGTGGATGACTTCAAGCTCAAGTAAGTCAAAAACCATGCAAAGAACTGAAAAAAAAAAAAAAAAAAAAAAAAAAACCTCCCCGATTCACCACTTTAAACAGTTACTACAAAATTTACAATATCATTATTTCATATTATTAAACATCTCAACATAAAACAATCTCTTTTATGTTTAAATTACAATAGTGGTCATAGGCTAGCAATGTGAAAACTCCCAGGCTAGCGATTTGAAATCTCATGTATGGTGTATGACCCTCCAATCCATAGGTCAGAGACTTGGTTTTTATAGAACTGCAGGAGGTCTCCCGTACTGTACTTTAATTTTTTTTTAACTAGGGAGACACAGTCCTTGTAAAACAAAGGTGCATTGCCCTGTACATGAAAAGAAGCTTGCTTCCTTTCCTAGTCAAAGAGCAGAGGGGAGATTGTCACTCTTCCATGGCTTTAATAATGTTATTCCTACCATTTACTGAACACTGATGCTTCGCTAAGCACTTTTGTACATTAACTCAATTCTCATAATATTCCCATTTTAGCCAGGCACGGTGGCTCACGCCTGTAATCCCAGCACTTTGGGAGGCTGAGGCAGGTGGATCACTTGGGGTCAGGAGTTTGAGACCAGCCTGGCCAACATGAAACACTGTCTCTACTAAAAATACAAAAATTAGTCAGGCATGGTGATGCACACTTGTAATCCCAGCTACTTGGGAGGCTGAGTGGGAGAATCGCTTGAACCTGGGAGGCGGAGATTACACTGAACCAAGATCACGCCACTGTACTCCAGCCTGGGTGACAGAGCAAGACTAGGTCTCAAAAAAAAAAAAAAAAAAAAAACCACACACACAAAAAAAACCAATATTCCCACTTTAATGATGAGAAAACTAAGGTTCAGAGAAGTAATTTGCCCAAGGTGACAGCTGAACGTGGCAGAGGTGCAATTTGAACCCATGTCATCACACCCCAGTGCTGTGCTCTTTAAGCTCCACTATGTGGGATGTTTTATTACCACTGTATAAGGAGACCTCCATCTAAGCTGTATTGATTCTTCTAATTGGGCTCTGTTCAGATACCAGAGTAAAGTTGTCCTTTATCAGTGTGTTGAGGCTGATAGCAAGGGCCTGCACAGTGTCTTAGATGAGTTGACTTTGAACAAGACTAACCTAGAGTTGCAAATGGAAAGCCAGATGGAGAAGCTGAATAACATCAGAAACAATCATGAAGAGGCGGGAACTACACAAAATGAATTTAAAGTTTCAGTATGTCAATACTTGACAAGATATGGTGGTGGTGGCTATCATTATAAGAGACAGACTTTTCATAAAACGCAGGTAAAGTAACATAGACTGTAAGGCAAAACTTACCTCTCAGGATGACAGTGAAAATCAAATAAATTACTTACATTAAAATATTTTGTAAAAATTAAAAATATTATTCCTTTATATTGATCCTAAACATTTTTATAATAGGGTTGCCAGATAAAATACAGAACTCTAGTTTAAATTATAATTTCAGGTAAACAATGAATAATATAACAGATATGTCCCAAATATTGCATGGAATATAGTTATACCAAAAAAAGTATTCAATGTTTATTTGAAATTCAAATTTAATTGGCATTCTGTATTTTATTTGCTAAATCTAGTAACACTATTTTGTTGTCTCCTAGAAATTTTTTTGAAATCTTAAAAAAGATTTCTAAACTCTACATTTTCAGTTTTAAATTTTTAATTTCTTTAAATAATCATATTCCAGATGCAAAATCAAGTAACCTGTGGCATTTTATTTTATTTTGGATCAGGAGATGAAGGCTGACAATGATAAGGTACCTTATGTTGAGGTAAACGTAGAAAACAAACGGCCCCAGGTGTGGACCCGACTGTCCTGCTGAACCAGACTAGAGAGTAATATGAGGCTCTGCCACAACAAAGCCACAGAAAGGCTAAGGCCTGGTTTAATGTAAGGTAAGCCTATCACCGCCAAAACAAAACAAAACAAAAAAATACCCAATATTAAGCAGAAGTCATGAAAACTAGTATAAGTATTTATATTTTTATTCCACTCTAACACCTCAGAGTAAAGAACTGATGGGCAGGCATTGGCTTCTGCTGACAATTGCCAACCGGCATGAGATTGCTGAGCTGAGGTGGACTCTCCAGACACTGGAACTGGAACTCCAGGCCCAATGGCCTCTGGTAAGAATGCTGCAACCTGAGACCCTTGAGAGAGATTGACTTGTTGAAGATGAAGAGAAAACCAAGAGCCTCCAGTCCAGTTGTTGAAGAGCAACCACCAGCCAACACCAAGGAGACAAGGAAGAAGAAGTCCTTCTCTCAACTGATGTCTGGAAGCACAAAGAAGAGTCCCAAGATAGCCAAGAAAGGAAAACAACTCAAGGGAGAGCCAGGAAGAAAAATGCTCCACAAAAATCCATGGCTTTAAGAAGACTTGAGGAAGGGAGCAGGCCAACACCCTCTGGCCACAGTGACCAGCTGAATGAGGAACTCTAACAGAATGAGCTGCAGTCGGAGCAACAGAGGAGACACAGCCGGAGCAACAGAGTGGGAGGATGCCAACCACTTCAGCTCTCTCCCTGAGCAGCGAGTAATTTCAGGGCAAGCCCAGAGACCTAGGATCCATCTGAGAAGTCTTCAGAGGTCTGACCCAGAGAACTCAACAACAGCATACGTCCCATGGTGATGAAAATAAAATGAATCTGTTGTAAAAGGAAAAAACAAAAAAAATTACGTGCTGTTTTGAAATCCAATGGTATATTCACACGTGACATGTCTGGTCACAGATGTCTCAAAACATTTTGTGTCTCCACAGTATAATTAGTTTGCCCTGTAAAATTTAAAAGCAATTCTTTAATTTTAAACTATAGAGGAACAGTAAATTAGGATAAGAAAAAGACACAATACCAGGAGTAAATATACTTACATGGTTTCTTCACAATTACAAATTAAGTTCTATGTGGTACTAGTTTATGCCATTCTGCACTATTCTTCTACATTGTAATTTTTGATGAATCATCTTTTTACTTTTATTTTCCATTCCTTTCCTCTTTTAAATTTTTTCAAAATTTTATGGATACATAGTAGTTACACATATATATGGGGTACATGTGATATTTTGATACAAGCATACAATGTGTAATGATCAAATCAGGATAACGGGGATATTCATCATCTCAAACACTTATTTCTTTGTGTTGGGAACATTCTAATTTCACTCTAGTTATTTAAAATATATAGTGAATTTCTGTCAACTATAGTCACTCTATTGTGCTACTGAATGCTAGATCTTATTCCTTCTAATTGTAAGTTTGTACCCATCAACCAACCCCTCTTTATCCCCTACTTTCTCTCCCCCACCTCCCTACTATCCTCCTAACCTCTCTGGTAACCATTATACTACTCTTTATCTCGATGAGATCAACTTTTTTAGCTCCCACATATGAGTGAGAACATGTAATACTTGTCTTCTTTTTAATCCAGTTTGACAGAAACTGAAAGTAACTACTGTTACAATATGTTACCCCAATATAGCTTGTGGGGTCTTCATCCTTGGACAGTTTTGAGATGGAAGGAAGGAAGCAGGGGAGAGAGGGAAGCAGGAAATTCTAACTAGACCAAATTTAGCATTTATATTCCAGATGCCAGAAATAAAAATAATGCAACATCTTATAGCTCTGCAAATATGCACTCATTTATATCTAAGCGTTAGACTAGAAAATTCTAACTAGCTCTACGTTTCAACCAAAATTATCAATATGGAAAATATTTGGAGAGACACCAAAAAGTTTAATAGCTTTTGAATGTATATAAGTTGGAAACTTTCAAAGCAACAGAACTCCTCCATGTCATAGTTTACTACTAAATTAATTCACATACACACCTTGTGTTCACCGTTGTATTCCTCAAGACTTAAGTTAAAAACCTGATGAAAAGTGGTTAATCTCCATAATGGGTGTTAGCTCCATCTGAAAAAGCCAGCATTATAAAAGGATTAATGCTTCAATTATACATGGTGGCTAATTGCTGTGATTTGTTATTTTAACGACTGGTCTGCCAAAGAGTTAGGAACCTCCATAAACCCATGCCAGACGGACCCTCAAGAAGTTAGTGGAGAGTCTCGCCTGGGAACAGACAAGGCCTACAAGTCTGATCTCTTCCAGGGTAGGACATCTTGCCTCATTAGCTCTTTTTCTTTTCAAATTAGTCTATTTTTTTTCATCACAGAAGTATGATAAGGAAGGCTTGTCTAGTCTGAAAAAGAAACTAAAATCCCTTATGTTCTTGTTAATTTTCCAAGTCACATGACTGAAAAATACAATTTTAGCTCATTTCAAAAGAGTTTTAGGAGTTACTCATTGTTTAAGCCAGTAACAGTGTGTTTAAAAAAAGAAAAAACAGTTAATCATTGTGTTTTTAAAAAGCTCTGAAGATAGGTCTGTGTTCAAATCCCACCAAAGTCCCTTTATTGAATAGTTTTGGGCATGCTAAATTTTAACTAATTTCTTTTCTTTTTTGAGGGGTTTGTGGGAAACAGGGTCTCGCTCTGTCACCCAGGCTGGAGTGCAGTGGTGCAATCACAGCTCACTACAGCCTTGACCTTTTGAGCTCAGGTGATCCTCTCACCTCACCCTCTCGAGTAGCTGGGCCCACAGGCATGTGCCATCACACCAGGCTTTGTGTGTGTGGTGTGTGTGTGTGTGTGTGTGTGTGTGTGTGTGTGTGTGTGTGTGTGTGTGTGTGTGTTTTGTAGAGACGGCATTTTGCCATGTTGCCCGGGCTGGGGTGTGTGTGTGTGTGTGTGTGTGTGTGTGTGTGTGTGTGTGTGTGTGTGTGTGTGTGTGTGTGTGTGTGTGTGTGTGTGTGTGTGTGTGTTTTGTAGAGACGGCATTTTGCCATGTTGCCCGCGCTGGGGTGTGTGTGTGTGTGTGTGTGTGTGTGTGTGTGTGTGTGTGTTTTGTAGAGACGGCATTTTGCCATGTTGCCCGCGCTGGGGTGTGTGTGTGTGTGTGTGTGTGTGTGTGTGTGTGTGTGTGTGTGTGTGTGTGTGTGTGTGTGTGTGTGTGTGTGTTTTGTAGAGACGGCATTTTGCCATGTTGCCCGGGCTGGTCTCAAACTCCTGGGCTCATGCGATCCTCCTGCTTTGGCCTCCCAAAGCGATGGAACTACAGGCGTGAGTCATTGCGCCTGGCCAACTAATTTTAGTTAAAATAAAATTTCTGGCCAAGGGTGGTGGCTCACGTCTGTAATCCCAGCACTTTGGAAGGCTGAGGCGGGTAGATCACCTCAGGTCAGGAGTTCGAGACCAGCCTGACCAACATGAAGAAACCTCGTCTCTACTAAAAATACAAAATTAGCCAGGCATGGTGGCGCATGCCTGTGATCCCAGCTACTCAGGAGGCTGAGGCAGGAGAATCGCTTGAACCTGGGAGGGTGAGGTTGTGGTGAGCCAAGATAGCATCTCTGCACTCCAGCCTGGGCAACAAGAACAAAACTCCGTCTCAAAATAAATAAAATAAAATAAAATTTCCCTCATAAAGTTGCCAACAGGATTTGATGAGACAAAAATGCAAGTAAAATTTAGAACAGGCCTTGGAACATAAAAAAGTCTCATCAAGCTCTATAAACTCTATCTTAGAACTGACTTTGCAAATGTTATTTGCATATTTGTTTAATGGGTTTAATACAAGAAATCAAAAGTTCTTTGGACATTATCAATCGTCAGCCTTGTGAAAGAAGCCACAGAATGGTTATGGTACATTTTCTCTGTTACTATTGTGTGTTACATTTAAATAATTATTTTCTCTGCTACTATTGTGTGTTACATGTAAATAACTATTTAAATCTATTCCTCTACCATTCTTACAACTCCCTTACCAAAAAAAAAGTGATTCAAAGACAGAGGTCCATTTATTATGAAATTGACTAGTTGTATGAGTCCATAAGGTCAAGTATTTTTTAAAAACTTTTAAAATTAGGAAATTAATTTGATTCCTTAAGACTTTTTCCTTTAAATTTAAGCATGTTACATATACTGACTTAAAATCACTAGAGTGGGGGATTACTGCTTTCACTGTAAACGTTAACCTCTGTTATGCATCATTTCTAATCCAAAACTTTCTCTCCTCTATTTAGATCTGTCCAGACTCTCTAAGTAAAAATTATGAAGTTATACCCAATTATAATGCTATTTTCTCTCATATCCAGCCATCCTTGAAATGACCAATTGGACAAGCAACCACAACTGCACCTAAAGGAATTTTCTTAGATTTATGAGGGGGAGAAAACAGCCACTGAATTTTGGACAATGTTCAGTTTCAATATTTTAAAATGGGTCTGTAGAGAATTGTTTGGTACTTTCGGCTTCACTATTTTTTATGAAAACTAAAACGGATATTATGTTTCTATTTTATGTTATATGTTAATTAATTATCCCACTAATGCAGCTAACTGATAGTGAGCAATTGTCTTTTACAGAATGAAATTAATTTACCTGAAAAGAAATCCATGACATACTAATGAAATTTAAAAGCTAAGTTATATTATATTTAATCCTTAAATTACAACATACTGATAGGCTAGCTAGCCAGAAACCCAACTAGAATTGTCAATTCTCCTAATATAAAAAAAATTCAAAATTTTTAACTTTTTATGGGTCCACGGTAACTGTATTATTCAGAGGGAACAAGAGATATTTCAATACAGGCAACAATGCATAATAATCACACCCAGGTAAACGTGGTACCCATCACCTCAAGCATTTATCATTTCTTTGTGTTCAAATATTCCAATAATATTCTTTTAATTTAAAATGTACAATAAATTATTGACTATAATCACCCTGTTGTGCTATCAAATACTAGATTTTATTTGTTCTATCTAATTATATTTTTGTACCCATTAACCATCCGCACTTCCCAGCCCCCTCACCCCACACTACCCTTCCCAGCCTCTGGTAACCATTATTCTACTCTCCATCTCTCTGAGTTCAATTGTTCTCATTTTTAGCTCCCACAAATGAGTGAGAACATGAGAAGTTTATCTTTCTATGCCTGGTTTATCTCACTTAACATAATGTCCTCCAGGTCCAGTCAAGTTGTTGCAATAACAGGATCTCATTCTTTTTTATGGCTGAATAGTACTCCATTGAGCATATGTACCATGTTTTCTTTATCAACCTGTCTGTTGATGGACACTTAGGTTGTTTTCACATCTTGGCTATTGTGAATAGCATTGCAAAAAAAAAAAAAAAAAAAAAAAAAAGAGGGTGCAGATATCTCACTGATATACTGATTTCCATGATTTTGGGTATATATCTAGCAGTGGGACTGCTGGATCATACAGTAGTTCTATTATTAGCTTTCTGAGGAACCTCCATACTGTTCTCCATAGTGGCTGTACTAATTTACATTACCAAGAACAGTGTATGGGGAGGTTCCCCTTCCTCCACATCCTCACTAGCATTCATTATTGCCTCTCTTTTGGATAAAAGCCATTTTAAGTGGGGTGAGTTGTACAACAAATTACTGTGACTGTAATAATTTACATTATTAATTCAACTGCAGTGAGAATCACATTCTTATTGCACAGTTTTGAGTCCTTTCTCTGATGCTCAATGATGTTGAGCCCCTTTTTATATACCTGTTTGCCATTATATGTTTTCTTCTTTTTTTTTTTTTTTTTGAGGTCACTTTGTTGCCCAGGCTGGAGTGCAGTGGCATGAACATGGCTCACCTCAGCCTCCCAAGTAGCTGGGACTACAGACACATGCCATCACACCCAGCTAATTTATTTTTATTTTTTGTAGAGATGGGGTCTCCCTACATTATCCAGGCTGGTCTTGAATTCCTAGGCTCAAGTAGTCCTCCCATCCCAGTCTCCTTAAGTGCTGGGATTAGAGGTGCGAGCCACCATGCCTAGCCTGTATGTCTTCTTTTGGGATTTGTATGTCTATTCAGATCTTTTGCCCATTTTTTTTTAAACAGATTATTAGATTTTCTTTCCTATTGAGTTGTTTGAGCTCCTTATATATTCTGGTTATTAATCCTCCGTCAGATGGATAGTTTGCAAATATTTTCTCTCATTCTGTGGGCTGTCTCTTTACTTTGTTGATTGTTTCCTTTGCTGTGCAGAAGGTTTTTAATTTGATGTGATGCATAAAAAAAAATTCAAATTTTAGAATAAAACTACAGACATATTTTAGCAGATTACTAGTATCAAGATAATCTCAACAGATCCAAGACAAAAAAAAAGTGACCTTTAATGAAGAGGAAAGAGTGAGGGCCAAAATGTTTTCTTAATATATATAGTGTATTTCCATTCTAAGGAATATATCTTTATATACTTTAAGGTATTTTAAAATTGCTATGCAGAATCTTGGTTTTCTTATCATTCTTACACATTCTTACATCAAAAAGTATCATAATTTCCTTTAAAGCAAAATTAAATTAGTTGTCTTCAACCAGCCTTTATTTAAATTTTTAACTTGCACTATTGCCAAAACATACAGGCCAAGAGTTTAGAGAAAAAAATAAAGGCAAAGAAAGTGGGGAAAGGCACTGAGGCAATACGAAAACATTCAGAGAACAATGAGTACTGGGTGCAGCAAGAGCAGAGGCACCCTCCCTTCTCTAAAGGAACTTAAATGTCATATCGCATTGGAAACACTAATAAAGAGGCCAGAATATTATAACAAATTATAAAACACCAAGTTGTTCAACATAGGAAATGAGAAGAAAGAGACAGCCGTGAACTAGAGACTAATGGTGAGAAGTCTCGTGAAGGAGATGGCATTTAAGTCAGAGTCTGGAGTTGAGGTAGAATAACTTGAATAAACAGCAAAGTAGAAGATGGGCATTCTAAGCCAAGAGCAACAAACACAGGCCTTAAAATGGAACAAAGCATAGTATCTTAGCCAAGAGTAAGAAAGGCCTGCTTAAAGGATTAAGTAATTAAAGGATTCTTAAAGGAGATGCTAACACACATTTTTTCACTGAATCATGGATTATTATCCATATTTTAATATTTAATATTACTATCCATATTTTATAGGGTAGTAAACTGAGACACAGAAAGCTGAGTATCTTGCCCAGGGCCACATAATTACTTTATGAAGAGAATGTAGCACTCCTTCCACTCCCCACCCTGACTCACCGCAGGGAGCATGAGGTTGGACAGACTGAGCCGGGCAAGGTTATGGAGAAGACTTAATCCATCCACGAGAGGTCTGAGTATGTTGATGAAGTGATGACAGTACTGTTTCAAGAACATCAACCTTGCCGCAGTGAACAGATCTTAATTGACAGTGCTGAGTCAAGAAAACCACTTCGGAAGCTGGTGAAGTAATCTTCGAGAGAAGTGGTGAAAGCTCAGATTAGGGCAGTTACAGTGGGGCTACACAGAAAGAAACGAATACATTAGCTATGACAAAGAGAAGGTGACAAAATTAGTGCCTTGGTGGATGCAGGAGGTAAACAAATGAAGTTTAAAGTGAAAGGAAGTGTCACTCAAAGAAAAACAGATAGCATGGTTTATCACAAAATTTATCAAGCTGAACACCTTTTCCCCACCCTACTTTCCTCTCCAGCCATTTTCTCCTCCCTCTTGAGCCATTTTCTAACTTCTCACCCTATCCTTTCATTCATTCCTATTTTGAAGGCATCCTGTGGGTTGGACAGTGGGTTAGCCTATGACAAACAGAGATCACAAAACAGTAATAGCAACAAAAATATATTCATTAAGTGCTTATTCTATGCATGTAAATCATTGTTCTAAACGCTTTATATTTACTAACTCATTTGACTCCTGCTACAACTCCATAGAGTATGAAAAATTATAATCCCTACTTTAGAGAGGAGGACACTGAGATGAAACCTCACAGTAAATGGTGGAGCCTGGATTGTAACCCCGGCAGTCTGACCCCAGAGCCCACCCACTTACCCTGCTACACTACCCTCAAAAGCCTTCAAGCAGTTTCCATATTTCTGTGGCTTCCATCACAGTACAGTCCTAGAAGTTTCAGAAAAATTGATATAGGAGTGTTTGTAGATTTAAGATCCCTGAATTTTGGAAGTTTACCAATGAGAAGACATGAACTTTATCAATTGATATCTTAGTTGTCCAACAATTAGCTATCTGAGAAGAGGGTACCAAATCTATCAAATAATGATACAATTTTCCACTTTGTTTCCACTCTGTGGGTAGTAATCACAAAAGTATATTAAGCAATTTGCACAGTCACAGAACAGTAAAAAGAAAATGCCTGACTCTTAAACTTGGTGACAAACAACACAAAATTCTAAATATTTAGATCAATCTTGCCATCTTGAGATATAACCTGCATTACCAGATTTGTCCTTCTGCAACTACCTAAACTATGTATTATATCTCAATTATATGTATTATATCTCAATCAGAAAAGGAAACTTGCAAATAGAATTTTCAGCTAGAAACTTCAAAAGAGGATTTTACTTGGAGCAAAATAAGGAAGAAATAAAAAGGATCCAAATCCCAATAGTGAGACAAGTCAAACTGATAACTAACTTGAATCCACAACATGCTTCTAGAGCTCCGGCCAAATTAACCCCATGCAAATAGCACCTATACCCGTCTTAACCACGACTCAAAGTTCAGAAGCAATTAAAGAAGAAATTGATAAACTGGACAACATGAAAATAAAATACCATAAGCAAAGTCATCAATTCCAATATTGGGTATGCATCATGAATTTCCCCACCACTACTCAATTAAAACTGTCCTCTGGAAGGATGCCAATGGTTCCAAACTGCTTTCCTCAATCCATCTTTTCATTGACCTCCCGGGTGAGCACCTTACCCATGTTCTCTTCTCCCTTGGCTTCACTGATCCTCTTTCCCCCTTTCCCTGGTCCTAGATGTCCTTCTTTTCAGGATTATTCTCTAGCTCTACTTCTTCTTCCCAGCCCCTAAAGTGACTCCAAAAGTTCAGAATTAGACCTTCTGTACATTTCTCTCTAAATTCCTTCCCTTAGGGATCCTAACTACCCCCAAAGTCTGCTATTCTGAATCTCTCTCCTTAACTGCAGTCCCATAATTGCTTAAAGACATGTTTACATGAATATCCTGGTATTACCTCAAATTCACGTCTTAAACCAAAACTCATCCTCAATCCCAAACTTTACTTCACTGTTCTTTCATTGTGCACTCACACCACACATACACACACACACATGCACTAGACTGTTAGACAACCTCTCTGTAATTCCTCGGAACCCTGAACATTGCTCAAATGTAGCCCAGATTACCGTATATTATAATCTCTGATTCATGGGTATGTTTGTTTGCCTCTCCAAGTAGATTGTAAACTCCTTGAAGGGTAGGAGCTGTATCTTGGTCACCTATGCATTCCCCAAGCCATATTGCAGATGCTCAATAAAACCTGCTGAAGGAATGAATAAATTAATATATACAGATGATCTACTCCAGCCAAACTGGTCACTTAGTGTCTCCACTTGCTTGGCATTTTCACAGTCCTGACTTCCCAGAAGTCTTCTCTCTGCTGTTGCACCCATGAAAAGTCCTACTCATTCTTACAAGACTCAGCTTAAATTTCAACTGCACCATGAAACTTTGTCAGTTGGCCCCATTCCAACATGACCCCTTGCTCATTAGTCTTAAGAACGCCAGTCTGGTGTCATGAAAACTAGCACCTTTGTAACTGTATCTCTTGATTCAAAACCAGGCTGTGTGTCATCACACAGACACTGCTGATATATAAACAAATACATACATAATCTGGCAAATTTCTAAAACTTTTTAAGGTTTAGGTTTTTTAGCTGTTAAACAAGGTAATAATACCTATCTTAGAGAATCTAGGGCAGGATTAAAGAAAAGTAAATCATCTAGATCATAGCAGATATTCAGGAAATGTTAACTCCTTCCCCCTACACATCCAAGACCCACCATCATTTTCCATTTACATAGCATACAGTGCTTAAGCTGATGGTATATGTCATGTCTCCTCAATTAGGCTGTAACTACTGGCAAGATCCATAAGGACAGGAGCTGTATCTCATTCATTTTTCTATATTTTAAATACCTACCAATGCACTTTACATAGAGACACAATAAAAATTGAGCACAATGAAAATACAGTTACAGTGGATTATAGCAATCAAGTGTAAATAGTGCCAAGACTAGAATCATAAATGTTCATCCAATTTAGCTGTAAAATTATTATGTGGCACCTCTTAATTTTACTCATGCCAAAGGCTGATTTCAACAAATGACAGTGTGAATAAAGACAAATCAATTTCTACAGTATACAAGTTAATAAGTAATCTTTGGTAATAACAGTAAAGGTAGCTTAAATTAAATGTTATAGTATTAGAAGGCCCTCCATACCTGTATTTGTTCTCATGTACTTTCATGCAAAGATTCCCTTTCATATATTCTTTGGTTTAATATGATTGTAACAGAGATCTCTTCATACCACTTGTTAATTAACTGAAAGGAGATTGGGATTTTTATATTTTCCACTGAGGGAAGAAATTATAGGCTAATACTAAAACAAAATTGGTAATACTAAGATCCAAAACTTGTGCTAATTACAGGTAAAATCAATCAAAATATCTTTTTAATTAAAATGTTTCTTTCCAAAAAGGTTTCATTAATATCAAGGTTTCAACATGTTCTCTGAAGTTATTGGAGTTTTTTCTCTTCCTATCCTATTTATCATAGCCTTCTTTAACTGTAGGTTATCTTCATCAAGAATCAATTCCCATGGTTGGGTTTCAGTTTTTCTTTTAACTACTGCCCCATTTGCATGTGCTAACAAGTTGGAAGAGTTGCGATTTGCTGGGTAGTAACCTCCACTTTAACAATCAACATTTGATTAATGCTCCCAACCACACTCCCCTTCCCTACAGAAACTATTTCTGTAGTTTTCATAAACCAAAATGTGCAGCCATAAACTTAATTTGAAAAAACAATTACTAAAGGTAGAGTGTGTGCCAAATCATTACCCTTTCAATATTTTCATGATTCTAAGTTCTTTTTGTTTTGCTCTTTTTCCCCATTTGGAGAAGTTTATGGTGAGAATTAGAGTCATTCATTTCCATTAGACCAAATCCACTGGAGCAGATAATATATATACACATTGGTAAAGTAGAAAAGAACCAAGGAGTTAAAAGACCAAGCTTCTAATTGCAGTTCAACCACCTGTTACATATCTTCAGGAAAAAAATCACAACCTCTCAACTTCAACCTCCTCTTCTATAAATTAGAAATAACAATAACCACGCCTGTAACCCCAGCACTTTGGGAGGCCAAGGCGGGAAGATCAAGAGGTCAGGAGACCGAGACCACCCTGGCTAACATGATGAAACCTTGCCTCTACTAAAAATACAAAAAATTAGCCGGGCATGGTGGCACACACCTGTAGTCCCAGCTACTCAGGAGGCTGAGGCAGGAGAATGGCATGAACCCGGGAGGTGGAGCTTGCAGTGAGCCGAGATGGCGCCACTGCACTCCAGCCTGGGCGACAGAGCAAGACTCCGTCTAAAAAAAAAAAAAGAAAGAAAAGAAATAATAATAACCACCATTCCTATCTCAACAGCTTGTTCTAGAAATTTTTAAATCACAGTATCACAAACAGCACTACATAATTGTAAAACATGTATGAATATATACATCCAAACAGCAATGTCATAGCCTATGGGTAGATATAATCTTATACAATATACCAAAATCCCAATTTACTTCACTAGACAAACTGTTATACCAAATTCTGTACACAATATATCCAAGAAAATGTGTTTTTTTAATTGAGAAACTGAACCTAGCTTGGGAACACATGTGCACAGTCTAGTTCATAATATTTGGTGCAAGTATCGTTCTCTAACACGGATTTACATTTTTGCAAGCAAATTTTTACTTGCAATCACAACATATCCAAATTTTCCCTTTTTACTCAATCAGAACTTAGTGTAAAGTACTACAAGTTAGTTCTTCGGATTTCATGCTAAGAAAATAATGCAGATTTTCTGCATTATTATGGTCTTCACAGAAACCTTAACTATGATGAATTTAAAAGTGCAAAATAATCCAGGATAACTTTATGATTTCAGATTTTTTAATGTTAAAAATAATGCCATCATTAATTAGAAAATTCTAAAATCATTACTTCCACTTTCTTAGGTAAAATATCAATATACTCTCATTTGCCAAATAAATTAAAAGATCTCCTACAAACACAATCTCCTAAATTGTGGTTTTATGGCTTTAATGTTTTATGTGTGGCAACTATTGATGCTAGTTAAATTTTTAGAAACTTTTTCTTTTTGATTCCCTACAGTTGTCTACAAGAACCTTATTATAGCATGATCCTGCCAGACTTTATGCTATTTGTTGTTCCAATTAAAACTGTTTAAAACATGAATTTGAAAAAATCTTATTTTAACTATAATTTTGTAGCTGAAACTTTTTTTTCTAAACTTTGCAAACATTCTATGCAACCTGAATTAGTGCTGAGAAAAATGGATCTTAACGGTTGCTCAATGTTCTTCAACAGGTGAAAAGCATAATAAAACATGCTCATCTGAACTCCACCCATTTTCATTTTCAACATAGCAAACCTCCTGTTTATTCTTAGGGCAAATTCAAAATTGTACATATTGGGATTGGTTATTACTGAAGATAATTTATGCAATCATAAGCCAAAGATGCTAAGTTGGCAAAAAGAAAACCACGCAAGTAAGCAAACTCTAACACATGTGGACACACCCTCTCAGTATATAAAGGCTTGTCACTGTCCTTGGTAGCAGGCACTCCCTGGGCTAAACAGCATCACCATGTCTGTTCGATACAGCTCAAGCAAGCACTACTCTTCCTCCCGCAGTGGAGGAGGAGGAGGAGGAGGAGGAGGGTCATCCCTAAGAATTTCGAGCAGCAAAGGCTCCCTTGGTGGAGGATTTAGCTCAGGGGGGTTCAGTGGTGGCTCTTTTAGCCGTGGGAGCTCTGGTGGTGGCTGCTTTGGGGGCTCATCAGGTGGCTATGGAGGATCAGGAGGTTTTGGTGGAGGTAGCTTTCGTGGAAGCTATGGAAGTAGCAGCTTTGGTGGGGGTTATGGAGGAAGCTTTGGAGGGGGCAGTTTCGGAGGTGGCAGCTTTGGTGGGGGCAGCTTTGGTGGAGGCGGCTTTGGAGGAGGCTTTGGTGGTGGATTTGGAGGAGATGGTGGCCTTCTCTCTGGAAATGAAAAAGTAACCATGCAGAATCTGAATGACCGCCTGGCTTCCTACTTGGACAAAGTTCGGGCTCTGGAAGAATCAAACTATGAGCTGGAAGGCAAAATCAAGGAGTGGTATGAAAAGCATGGCAACTCACATCAGGGGGAGCCTCGTGACTACAGCAAATACTACAAAACCATCGATGACCTTAAAAATCAGGTAAGAGGTATTTTTAAATCCAGCTTTAAGTATCTTGTCCATGTAATCCAGACAGATGAATCTTAAATTAAGCACAATGTGGCTGTTCACTATGTTTACCTATGTTACTTTCTTGCTTCAAAAATAACCCAGTCTCATCAAAGACAAACATCTGTGAAAGTATGGTCATGGCAATCTTCATCCAGCAAGTGTGCTACTTGTCTTAAGAAGATGGCAGATTACTAAGCACTTTTGAGGTTTTAATGAGCATACAATGAGTCCACAGTTAAAATATGCTAGGCCATTTACAAATGTAGAAACTGAAAAAAAAAATCATGAAGTGAATCAGAACAAAATGTTATTCAGACTGATAACAAGCCATATTCAGCACCAACATGGCAAGAAAAATGAATTTTCCAGTATGAAAATGGGACACTGCTTGCCTCTAAGGAATTTCTGAATTGTACCTACTGTGTACCAGTTCAGAGTGTATTTATTTATTAGTATTTATCATGAGTTAAACAAATGCAGGTGTGAGTCAGCCAAAGCATGGCTGAAATACATGGAAATCACATAGCCTAAAAGAGGAGGGCACACTTACAGGAATACATCTATATAATTCCAGTTAGTTTTCAGAAAGGAATAATTCGTGTACAGAAATACAAGACTGGAGAAATTCCAAGAGAACAAATAATTCAAAGTTAAGTATATGGGTAAGCCTGCAATATTTCATATTTAAAATAAAAAATTTTCCCAAG